>NC_137957.1:31376654-31976654 GCF_963924665.1 Micromys minutus
GGAAATCACAGCATAGAATGTGGAAATCAACGTCACTGGGAGAGTTATCCCGTTATTAAGAATGGACCCTTCTTAATTCAGTTCCAAGTGACCGTTCCAAGATCTGCAATGATCTGTTGAGCTTCAGACCTCTATGCAGAGTTGCTGCCAGTAGCTCCCATTTAGAAGAGTTACACTGCAAACAACCCCTGGATGGCAGCAAACAAAAAAGCTTTGCCTCAATTTCTTTAGTAAGTGTGGGAAAACTAATATCAGGGAATTAGTCAGGTCAGTAACAAGATAACAATGAGTATACTAGAGACTGGAATACATTGCAGTGACTTATCTAATGGGAGAATGACTTGTCTAATGGGAGAGACATCCTACTGCTGTCCTGGACTAGTACAGACCTCCTGTTACTAGGCAACCCAGGTAATTTTTTTAAGGAGAAGTGTGTGCTTTGATGAAGGATGCCCAATTATTTCAATAATAAAAATGTAAATGTTTTAAACTATGGGACTGCTCCAGGTGTTCAGTCATTAGTCATCTCCATTTGGGCCAAAATGATTCAAATGCATCTTCCCCACAACTTCTAGCACTAAGAATTCTGACCTTCAAAGGGGAGAACTGGGAAAACTTTGACTCAAATGGTAATATAAACTATGCACCTTCTGTGTAAGTATACACCAGTGACTTCCCTTTTACTTCACTGTGAAAATGGAAGTAATCAGAAGAGAATTCCTCTAATGTTTACCACAAAACCACCATCTGTCCCTATTTCCCTGTTTCTTCAGCCTTCCAGATTATTGTTGTGGATGAATGATTCATGTTCCTCTCTAAGGCCAACCCTTCCACCTGTGTTGTGAATCACATCCCCCCTTTTATTTCTTATTTTTCACTCAAAGCCACTGCCTTTGTAGTAAAGGATCCTCTCTCCCTTCCTCTCTCTATCTCTCTGTCTCTGTCTTTGTTTCTGTGTCTCTTTCTCTCTCTATCTCTGTCTCTGTCTTTCTCTCTCCCTCCCCCCCTTACTTCCTTTCTCAGTCCCTCTCTCTGTCTTCTCTAAAAATTCCTTAGAAGTACTTTTAGCATTCCTTCTAGGCAGCAGCCAGGTATGCCTGACTCCTTATAAAAGGGGCTCTCTGCCCCCTCCTCACTCTCTTATCCTCTTACTCTCATCCCTCTCTATCCCTTCTCTCCCACTCCCCTCCCCCATCTCTCCACTGTCATTCAACATGGCTGTGAAGCTGTGCCTCACTTATTAAAACAGCATAAATAAATTTCTAGAGAAGTTTCCAGCAAGCCCTTTTTAAAAGTGAAAATATCCTGTAAAATCTTGAAGGATGTTTTCATCTGGATACCACCAATGCTTATCAGACTTTCTAAAGAAACAACCTGTAATGACAAAATCTCCAGAATTGCTGCTGTGCTGTCTTGAAAAGCATTTCCCTTTCATCTCCAGTGGGAACTTACCTGACAGCTGCTATTGAACATGAAGTATTCTGACTTTTGAGACTGTCCCCACACATCCTGCGTATAGCCACTGTCAATACTTGCTACATGACAATTGCTACAGTGAACTGGCTGTTTCTATGGTGAAAAGAGTAAGAAGGAAAAGCAAGTAAATCTGATTAAAGACTCTGCCTTGGGGTGGGAGAAAAAAAATCCATTGGAAAAATCCTTAGAGAACATAGATTTACAAGTTAAATGAAACAGAAGGAGCAAAAGGGAAATAAACAGAAAGAAACATTAGACCCGGACACAGATGTAGGACATTGCACATTAAAACTCTTTTTATCATCAGAAAATTAATGTCTTGAGGTTAAATGTCACTGGAAATGTAAATTCTAAGTTTCTTACAGAGTACCCAGATCTCTCCTTACCATGGTAAAATTCATGAGCTAGTCCAAAGTTTTAAGATGCTTTTGATACCAAATTGTGTAGATGTATAAATATATATCTAAACAGATAGCAGGTAAATTTCCCTCTTCCCGAACTGAAACTGAATACATATTTGCTGACATGTCTATTCTAGAGCAAAACAACTTTAAAATCAATTAATAATAGTCAGCTTATGGGCATCACTATAGCCATGGTAGTGCAGTATACACTGTATGGATGAGAGAAAGTGAGCGAATCAAATCCTTACCCTTCCCAACCTGTTTCCATTCTGTATTCTAGTATAGGTCCAAATTCTACAAGAACCTACCAAGATGCAGTCATTTCACTGGTTCCCAAACACTAAAATATTCACAGGAGCTTGCTTCAGAAGTGGCACATTCTCTGGCCCCTCTATTAGCACAGTTCTCAATAATGTATGTAGCTCTCCCAGATGATGCCTTCACTGAATAGGAAATTATTCCGTTCGAAGTATTCTCAAAGAATGCCCAGAAGTTAGTGTGTTACTAGAAACTGAAAAGTGCCTACACTAATGTTTTGAATAGATAGGTTCTTAATAATAACATCAGGCAGAGGTTGACTTGTGACAGTTAAGAAAGAGAATTTTACAAACGCTTTCCTTTCTGGGCAGCCTTTAAAAGGCTCCTATGCCATGTGGCAAGACAATGAATGTGGCTGTTGAAATACCCTCTAGAAAGTTCCCTGCATTTATTTTTTTCTCACTTGAAGAGAGCTATATAAAAGCTCCAGAGGAATGATGGAAAGACCTTCAGCTGCCCTTTTCTTTACCAAGTTCAGCAAAACTACATGGTAGTTGTAGAAAATAAGAAAAAATACCTATAGACTTTTAGTAAAGGATTAAGACTAAAAGACTCTTCAAGATGTCTGGATAAACATGATGAGAAGCAATCTTTACCCATCATTTTAATTAACCAAAGATGGTAATGAATAAATGGGTATCTTTGCAGCAATGACCTATTTTCTTAGACCTATTAACTTCCTGGCTGCAGAAGTTTATTTCTTAGGTTTTTTTCCCCCACTATCAGAAATAATAAGATCAATCAGAATTTTTAAAATTCTAAAAACCAGAATATCAAGCTAAACAGAATTGATCACCTAGAGTGTAGGATTCTCTCCTACTCCCCAGAAAAGTGTGACGTTGTTACTGAAGTTTAGCTTGGATATAACTGTGTTAATGACTTTCTCAAAACTTTTCTGTCCTTTGCTCTTTTTAGAATTGTTCTAGAAATGAAAAAAAAAAACTGACAAAATGAACTCCAAATCTTGTTCTAAGTTGATAAATAAGCAACTATCAAAAATACAGATAAAACTATTAGAGGCCATTAATCATCTCAACGAGGCAGTCAAAGCAAACGGTTACTCTTGTAAGAAACTTGCAAGAATTTCTCCTTCCATGATCTCCTGAAATTCTTTTCTAATTGCCTGTTCTAGCAAGCTTAGTAGCTATTTCATAAACCTTTAGTGTCTTAATTAGCTAACTTAGCTTAGACTCATGATGGGAACAATGACCACAGCCAAGCTACAGTGAATAAGAGAACGAGTATTCATAAACTGTAGCTTGAGGGTAACCACAGGGAAAATATGAAGATGCAACTTATTATAAGAAAACATAGAGTACCAAGGGCAGCAAAATAAAAGCATTCAAAGTGAAGAATAAGTATATTGTATGTGCATATCAATAAAAGGATCATACTATTTAGGTAATCATCTTTAGCTACTAAAAAAATCAAAGAGATTTAGAGACCTCCTTCATGCATATCAAAGAGTACTCAATGACTAACCAAAAAAGCAAAAGTTTGATTCCAAAAAGCTAACCAGTTGTTACCAGGTGCCAAGATCAAAACAGCTATCTTTGCTTGACATTTCCAGACTTCCTGGAATTTCATTTGTAAGGTAAATGGTACAAATTGCAAACCGGTAGAAGCCTCTTGCATCTCTCACTACTTCTAATTAATCAGATCTGAATCACTAATTTTCATGATACAATAAAAAGATTGCATTTTATTATTACAAACGATTTTTTTCTTGTAATTTTAAAGGTAAGTTGTACCAGGAATTTCCTTTCTTTGTTTTTTTTTTGTTTTGTTTTGTTACTCTTTTCTTCTTTCTTTCTTTCTTCATTTCTTTCTTTATCTCTTTCTCTCTTTTCATCCTTCATTTTTTTCTTATTCATTTGTTTGGAAAGAAGAGTTATGGTTACTTACAGAGGGATGGGGAGGCGAGGCAACTTACTGTAAGAAAATAATCACACAGGGCAGGTGTGGTAGCAGAAACAGGAAGGTGGTTGATGATGTTCTCATTTGCATATAAGGACCATGAAGAGAACAGGAAATATTGTCAGACTATAAACCACCAAACTTGGCCTCTAATGGCATGCTTCCTCAGCTAGGTGCTATCTCTGAAAGTTTCCGTAACTTTTCTCAAACAGCTCCACCAACTAAAGAACAAGTGTTCAAATATATAAAGCTATTCAGAACTTGTTTTTCAAACCACCACTAACCCCATAAGCTTGTAACTATTACATGATGATAAATGTAGCTAGTTCAACTTTTTAAATTACCATAGTCATTAATAGTGTCAATTTCTCAAAATAATATCTTTTCTTGATCTCCTGTAAAATAAAAAACAAAACCAAACAAACAAACCTTCCACAGAGCTAGAGAGATAGGTCAGGAGTTCCTAAAGGTACCACTCTTAAAGAGGACTTGAGTTCAGTTCACATTACTGTCTAGGAAGATCACAACCATCTGTGACTCCAATCCCAAGGAGATATAAAGTTTCTGGCTGCCATGGGCACTCATACATACTCACACAGAGAACCACACATACATACACGAGGTTTAAAATGAAATCCCATACATAATGTTTTTTGTTGACTATATAGTAAAATTCTTAATGGAAAGATCTAAGCCATCAACCGAGTTATATGCTATCCCTCCATTACTCTTAAATTCAGTATGTTTCAAGTTCTCAGGAAACAGGAAAACTATATCATACTCTTTAACAAAAATACAGCATAATTGTACCCAATCCTCTTTCTGACAGAGTCTTGTTACCCTCTGAAGCCTCAGAAGCCAGACCTCTACTAGCCAATTGCTCAATGTTCCTATGTCCCAAATTCCCAAGATAATGGTTCTTTCAGCTCTGCATCTAACATTCAAGGAATTTTTCTTGAACAGTGTTCCAAATTTTCCCACATAATAGTTCAAAGGCATAAAAGTGGTCATTAAGATGGCTTGGTTTGAATGGCTCTATACTTGTGGTAAAATAAGTAATCAGACATTTGTAGTTGTATTTATTCTGTTGAAAGATAAGTAGCCATTGAATATAATAGGGGAAAAGACAGACGTTTTTCTATGTTGTACTTTCAATATGTCAAGTAGAAATAAAGTGGCCACCCAAAAGAAAAGAGAGGTACATGGGAAACAGGTAAGGGCTAGTATTCAGCAGGTGTATAGACTCACTCAAAATATTTAAGCCTGAGAGACCAGGAACCCAGCATTGGGACTTCTGTTCCCACCCGGCGGCTTTGGAGCATAGAACAGGGCTCAGCCCATCTGCCACCTGGACCAGCAGTTCCCAAAGGTTTAAAGACTGATGAGAAGGGGATCTGAGCAGCCAGGAACAGAGAGATCTCTGCTGAGTGCGCACATAAAGCACGCCCCTGCCCTGCCTGATCCAGGGACCAGGAACCCAGCATTGGGACCTCTATTTCCACCTGGCGGCTCTGGGGTGCAGAACAGGGCTCGGCCCATCTACCACCTGGACCAGCAGTTCCTAAAGGTTAAGGCCTGGTGGGAAGGAGATCTGAGCAGCCAGGGAGCAGAGAGATCTCTGCTGAGTGCACAGGGAAAGCGCTCCCCTGCCCTGCCTGATCCAGGGACCAGGAACCCAGCATTGGGAAAACTGTTCCCACCCAGCAGCTTTGGGGCACAGAACAGGGCTCAGACCATCTGTCACCTGGACCAGTAGAGATCCAGGAACACGGACCAGATACAAGGGAAAGGCAAGAACATATCACTGACAACAAGATGGCAAGAAGAAAGCAAAAGAGCATATCCCAAGGAAACCAAGACAACCTGGAAAAAGCAGTACCCAGCTCTCCCATCACAGCAAATATTGGAATGCCAAACACTTCAGAAAAAGAAGACGCAGACCTGAAATCATACCTGAAGATGATGATAGAAATCCTTAAATAAGAACAGGAGGAAAAGCAAAAAGAATCAGAAGCTTTTAAAGAGGACACAAGAAAAACACTCAAAGAACTCAAAGAACTAGAAGAAGACAGAACCAAAGAGATGAAGGAATGGAAGAAGGAATTTAAAATGGAGAATTGACACAATAAAGAAAACACAAAAAAAGATAACCCTAGAAATAGAACACCTAAAAAAGAAATCAGGAGTCACAGAAGCAAGCATTTCCAATAGACTACAAGAGATGAAAGAGAGAATCTCAGGGGAAGAAGACAACATTGTAAACATAAACAAAACAGCCAGAGAAGATGCAAAAACCAAAAAGCTCCTAACCCAAAATGTCCAGGAGATCCAGGACACAATGAGAAGACCAAACCTAAGGATAATAGGAATAGAAGAGGGAGAAGAATATCAACTAAGAGGCACAGTAAATGTCTTCAACAAAATTGTAGAAGAAAACTTCCCTACCCTTAAGAATGAGATGACCATGAGCATAAAAGAAGCCTTCAGAACTCCAAATCAGTTGGACCAGAAAAGAAATTCCTCCCGACACATAATAGTCAAAACACCAAGTGCCCAAAGCAAAGAAAGAATACTAAAAGCAGTAAGGGAAAAAGGTCGGGTAACATATAAAAGCAGACCAATCAGAATCACACTCGAATTCTCAACAGAGACTATGAAAGCTAGAAGAGCCTGGACAGACATCATGCAGACCATAAGAGAGCACAAGTGCCAGCCCAAACTGCTATACCCAGCAAAACTATCAATCACCATAGATGGAGAGATGAAAATATTTCAAGACAAATCTAAATTTACAAAATATCTGACCACAAACCCAGCACTACAAGGAATTATAGGTGGAAAACGCAATACAATGAGGGGAACTACAGCCTAGTAAAAACAAGAAAACTGCTAAGCAAGAAAACCAAAAGAAGAAAGAGACACAGACACAACTCAACCCACAAAAGCAATAATAGCAGGAAACAGAAACCACTATTCCTTGATATCTATTAACATAAATGGACTCAACTCCCCAATAAAGAGACATAGGCTGTCAGACTGGATATATAAACAAAATCCAGCATTTTGCTGCATACAGAAAACTCATCTCAGAGAAAAAGACAGACTCTATCTCAGAATAAAAGGTTGGGAAAAAACTTCTAAGCAAACGGCCACAAGAAGCAGGCTGGAGTGGTCATTCTAATATCGAATAAAGTAGATTTTCAACCAAAAGTTAGCAAAAAAGATAAGGAAGGATACTTTTTACTCATTACACAGGAAATTTGTCAGGAGGAACTCTCAGTCCTTAACATATATGCACCAAATACAAGAGCACCCACATTCATAAAAGAAACCCTACTAAAGCTCAAAAAATACATTTTACCCCACACAATAATACTGGGAGAACTCAACACTCCACTCTCACCAATGGACAGATCATGGAAGCAGAAAGTGAACAAGGACACAGTGAAACTAACAGACATTATGAGCCAACTGGAATAGACATCTACAGAACATTTCATCATAAAACCAAAGAATACACATTCTTCTCAGCACCTCATGGCACCTTCTCGAAAATTGACCATATAATTGGTCACAAAACAAACCTAAATAGATATAAGAAGACTGAAATATTCCCATGCATCCTATCAGATCACCATGGTCTAAGGCTTCTCTTTAAGAAAACAAAGACAACAAAAAGCCCACATACACATGGAAACTAAACAACGCTCTGTTAAACAATAGCAGGGTCAAAGAAGAAATAAAGAAATAAATTAAGGATTTTCTAGAATTCAACGAAAACGAAAACACAACATACCCAAACCTATGGGATTCAATGAAAGTGGTACTGAGAGGAAAACTCATAGCTCTGAGCACTTCCAAAAAGAAACTGGAGAGAGCATACATTGGCAACTTGACAGCACAGCTAAAAGCTTTAGAAAAAAAAGGAAGCAGATACACCCAAGAGGATTAGACAGCAAGAAATAATCAAAATTAGGGCAGAAATAGACCAAATAGAAACAAAAAGAACCATGGAAAAAAATCAACAAAACCAAGAGTTGGTTCTTTGAGAAAATCAACAAGATTGAAAAACCCCTAGCAAAACTAACTAGAGGGCAAAGAGAGAGTATCCAAATAAACAACATCAGAAAGGACAGTGGGGACATAACAACTGAAACTGAGGAAATTCAAGAAATCATCAGATGCTACTACAAAAACTTATACTCCACAAAATTGGAAAATCTGGAGGAAATGGATGAATTCCTAGACAGACACAAGATCCTAAAGTTAAACCAGGAACAGGTAAACCATCTAAATATTCCCATAACACCTAAAGAAATAGAAGATGTCATCAAAAGCCTCCCAACCAAAAAACCCCAGGTCCAGACAAGTTCAGTGCAGAATTTTATCAGACATTTATTTTGGACATAACACCAATACTCTCCAAATTATTCCACAAGTTAGAATCAGATGGAATACTGCCTAACTCATTTATTGAGGCTACAATAACCCTCGTCCCTAAACCACACAAAGAGCCTACAAGGAAAGAGAACTTCACACCAATGTCACTTATGAACATTGATGCAAAAATACTCAACAAAATCCTTGCAAACCGAATCCAAGAATACATCAAAATGATCATTAACCATGACCAAGTAGGCTTCATCCCTGGGAAGCAGGGATGGTTTAATATAAAGAAATCCATCAATGTAATCCACCATATAAACAAACTCAAAGTACAAAATCATATGTTCATCTCACTAGATGCTGAGAAAGCATTTGACAATATTCAACACCCCTTCATGTTAAAAGTCCTGGAAAGAACAGGAATCCAAGCTTCATACCTAAACATAATAAAAGCAATATACAGCAAACCAACAGCCAACATCAAACTTAATGGTGGAACACTTGAAGCAACCCCACTAAAATAAAAGACTCGACAAGGCTGCCCACTCTCCTCTACCTATTCAACATAGTACTAGAAGTCCTGGCAGGAGCACTTAGACAGCAAAAGGAGATCAAATGGATACATATCAGAAAAGAAGAGGTAAAAACATCACTCTTTGCAGATTGTGTGATAGTGTACTTAAGTGACCCCAAAAATTCCACCAGAGAACTCCTACAGCTGATAAACAAGTTCAGCAATGTGACTGGATACAAAATTAACTCAAACAAATCAGTAGCCTTCCTATATTCAAAGGACAAACATGTGGAGAAAGAAATTAGGGAAAAGGTACCCTTCACAATTGTCACAAAAACTATGAAATACCTTGGTGTGACTCTAACTAAGCAAATGAAAGACCTGTATGACAAGAACTTCAAACCTCTAAAGATGGAAATCGAGGAAGATCCCAGAAAATGGAAAGATCTCCCATGCTCATGGATTGGAAGGATCAACATTTTAAAAATGGCCATCTTACCAAAAGCAATCTACAGATTCAATGCAATCCCAATCAAAATTCCAACTCAGTTCCTCATTGAGTTGGAAAGATCAATGTGCAATTTCATCTTGAATAAAAAAATACCTAGAATAGGGAAATCCATCCTCAACAACAAGAAAACATCTTCAAGAATCACTATCCCTGACCTCAAGCTATATTTACAAGGCAATTGTGCTGAAAACTGCATGGTACTGGTACAGAAATAAGCATGTGGATCAATGGAATAGAATAGAAGATCCAGAAATGAGCCCTCACATATATGGTCACCTGATTTTTGACAAAGAAGCCATAAACATTCAATGGAAAAAGGACAGTCTATTCAACAAATGGTGTTGGTCCATCTGGCACTCAGCATGCAGAAGAATGAAAATAGAGCCTTTCTTATCTCCTTGTACAAAGCTCAAGTGTAAGTGGATCAAAGATCTCCACATTAAACCAGATACACTCAAATTATTAGATGAGAAAGTAGGAAAAACCTTAGAACACATAGGCACAGGAGAAAATTTTCTGAACAAAACACCAATGGCTCAAGCTCTAAGGTCAAAGATTAACAAAAGGGACATAATGAGACAGCAAAGTTTCTGTAAGGCTAAGGACATTGTCAAGAAAACAAAACGGCAACCAACAGAATAGGAAAAGATCTTTACCAACACCACATCAGATAGAGGCCTAATATCCAAGGTATACAAAGAACTCAAAAAGCTAGACACCAGAGAATCAAACAACTCAATAAAAACAAATGGGGTACAGAGCTAAACCAAACTTTCTCAATTGAGGAATATCGGATGGCTGAAAAACGTCTAAGGAAGTGCTCAACATCCTTAGCCATCAGGGAAATGCAAATCAAAACAACCCTGAGATTCCACCTCACACCAGTCAGATTGACCAAGGTCCAAAACTCAGATGACAGTAGATATTGGTGAGGTTGTGGAGAAAGACGAACACTTCTCCACTGTTGGTTGGGTTGTAAACTGATACAACCACTCTGGAAATCAGTCTGGCGATTCCTCAGAAAATTGGACATAGTACTACCTGAAGATCCAGCTATTCCACTTCTGGGCATATACCCCAGAGACACTCCAATATACAACAAAGATACATGCACCACAATTTTCATAGCAGCTCTGTTTATAAGAGCCAGAAGCTGGAAAGAACCCAGATGTCCTTCAGTAGATGAATGGATACAAAAATTGTGGTACATTTACACAATGGAGTACTACTAAGCCATCAGAAACAATGACTTAAGCAAATTCTTAAGAAAATGGTTGCATCTAGAGAATATCATCCTGAGTGAGATAACCCAGTCACAAAGAACAGACATAATATGCAGTCACTGATAGTGCGATGCTAACCCCAGAGGCTCGAACTGCCCCAGAAACAACTCACAGACTGTGTGAAGCTCAAGAAAAAAACAAAACCAAACAAAACAAAAAGTCATGCTCAATCCTTACACACCAAGAACACGTTGACTAATTCCGGGTTACACCCTGTTTTACATGTACTTTTTACTCATTGTTACTAGTAAGACCTTAATGCTGAGTATCAAATCTTAAAAAAAAAAAAGAAAAAAAAGCCAAGCACCTGCACAGTTGTATATGTATACATTTATGCAAAAATGTTTAATTTTTTTCTTTTATCTTTGTTTTTTTTAAAAAAAAATGTTTAAAAAAAAAAAGCACTGACAGCTGAAAAAAAAAAAAAAAACCAGACTATTTAGATTTAGCCTCTACATGCAGATGAAATTTCTATATTATGGACTATTCTTTTGTCCATGAAATCACACTAGGTAGGTGAGTATTTCCTTTACTTACACAGAAGTTTGGTTCTACCTATAACATTTTATTTGATTTCTACATGTTTGTTTGTACAACTGCTGTAATATGTATGTATGTGTTGTATCTATATATATGGGGATATATTCTTGTATTGTTTGTTGTATTTTGTATAATCCAACTTTTACAAATATAAGCAAATTATCTCTTTAAGAAAATAAATAACTATGCTTTCAAAAAAAAAATTTAAGCCAGAACCAATACAATCAAATTACTTTTAGAAAAGGAGCTGTAGCTAGAGGGAGGAGAATGAATTTGTGCCGGATTGAAGTTACAGTCAAAGAAATGAGTTAGGATATGGAGCACTTACACCATCTCCCTGATGAACGCCAGTTACATCAGTCTTCATTCAGTACATAGCAATATTGACTCTAGTCTGATGGATTTAAATACCACATGCACACATTTCATTTCTGTTGGTTTAGAGACTAACATGCTCTTAACACTTAACCAAGCTATTCTTGGCTCCCCAAAACTAACAAATTCCTTAGCAAGTTCAGGAAATTTAGGTCAACTCCGTAAACATCATGCCATGAATATGACTATCTAGTTACTCTTTGTAGAGAAACAGCGGAGACAAGAAATTTCTACACTGTATATAGTGAGGTGAGTATGCATATATTTTTTTAATTACCAAAAAGAAATAGTCCCCTGCCAAGACCTCATTTCCCCGAAGCACTACCAGCATGCATTAGTCACAGTCTTGGCACATGAGCCACACTAGAGCCCTGGAATTTCACTCGCAAGTGATTAAAGCCAAACACATCATTTCAACATGTCACAGTTATTTGGCATTTCAGGAAACAGATCACCAATTAGCTAAGCAATCTAGCCAAAACCTGACAAAGTTCTTCCAAATTACTTCCACCTTGCCACACTGTTGTGTGACCCCCCCCCCCCCACTTCTCCTTCTCCTGTTTACTTCCCAAGTGTGTTATTCTTCAGTGAGATTAAAAACTCTCTCGAGTCATTCGCAGACACCCATAAGCTATGGTAGTATCCTACCAAGCTAAGAGGAATCAAGTGTGACTCTTTCATTATTTTTTAGTGTTCAAAGTTCAAATTATCAAGTGTTGATTCAACTAGAGATTGTAACATATTCTTCGACAGTCATCCAGGTCAAGCACCATTTTAAATTAATTTGCCAGATCATTCTTATTTTGCAAGAATACAAATGGTTTTGTCATCAACATAGACACTGCTTGAGGATGGAAATTTGAATTTTAAATGCATGCTTGATCAGAAATGTATTACATCAGGCATGTAAACCAAATTGGCATACAAGAACACCACCCAGCAGGTGAGTTCAAACTGGAGACAGAATGCAGCCTACCAGCATGTTGGCACTTCACAGAGCAGCTGCCAAACAGCTTCCTGCTCACTTTCCTTATTAGAGCAGTTATTTTCTCCAGCTCGCTGCTCCTTCAGGCAAGACACATGGGCCAGCAAAACAAGTACTGCTCTTTGTCAAAAGCATACACTTGGCTACAAAACATAACGGACATACGTAACAAAATATAACAATGGCTTCTATTACTAACTGTAACATTAATAATCATCATAATAAATTATGTCATATAAAATTAACTATTATCTTGAAACATGGGTGGTAACTTGAGGTATTGAACAATTATATATTACCCATGCTTTTTCTCATCCTCATTTAAAAAAGAATTGGAGCCAAGAAATACTCAAATGTTCTATTCAAAGTTTGTCAATCATTAGGGTCTGAGGCAGAAGGTATTGTCTTTCAAGTTCCTAGAAGGACACTGGTAGCCAGTTTTATCCTAACAATATGAAAAAAAATAGAAAAACAATAATCTGAATAAACTGAAGCAAAGGGGAAATTGTTCGACAGGAGTTGCATTTCAGGCTCAACTGTAAATATCTGCTTTCATATTGTCCCAGATCGATACAGCGATGGAACTAACTCTGTCATGGGGCAGCAACACCTCATCATACAGCACTGGAAAATGGGTTACATGCTTTGTTAATCCAGTCTTTCATCTCCCTATGGCACATTGTTTCTGTTAAATACCTGAGATGATTATGCTTCTTGGAGCTTAAAATGATTTCAGTCTATTTACTTTGTAGCACCTTGCTTCCCTTTGTTTTCACCCGTCATATAGAGCCTGATTACTCCTCATTGTCACCTAGAGCGAAGAGCACTGACCAGTGCATGTGTGACTCCTGTTGCAGTAACAGTGGAAGCTATAACACCAAGCTTCCCTCCCTTCGACCCCCCCAACCCATGCTTATCTCGAATTCTGGACACATAGTCATGCCATTGCAAACATTGCCTGTGGGAAATGAGAAAACAGAGCCATTTGTGTGCTACACCAACTGACGCTCCAGATGACAGCCAACTGCATAACATTTAGGCCGACACAATAAACAGAAACCACATTGAGGCTCTCATGCATGGAGAAGAATTACAAGCATATGTTCATTATGCCTTTCTTAATCAAAGGTGCTTAGCTTATTTTAAATATTTGCATGCATCATGTTCTACCTGGAGGATTACAGTGGTGTGGAGCACAAGATAAACACATGACGTTTGGGAAATGGGTACATGGCTATGTGAAACTATTGCAATTTTAATTATTTCCTATTCACTATTTATCCCTGATATATATTTATCCCTTAACCAACCTGGAATGATACTGACTGTTTAGAATAAATTGCCTACCAAATATTTATAATGCCCTCCTAATTAATTTTTCATTCTCTATGTCACTCTTGGTTATACAAGAAGCCCATGGAACACTGTAAGTATCTCATATTCCTTTGCACTTATTATCATTTCAATATCATCCATGAAGCTCAACAGAACTTTGCTGATGGAGGAGAGTGTCATAGGGTTTCTCTGCTGTGAACAGAGACCATGACCAAAGCAACTCTTATAAAACAGCATTTAATTGGCGCTATCTTACAGGTTCAGAAGTTCAGTCCATGATCATCAAGGTACGAGCATGGCAGCATCCAGGCAGTCGTGGTAAAAGAAGGAGCTAAGAGTTTTGTATCTTCATCTGAAGGCAACTATTAGAAGACTGGCTTTTAGGCAGTTAAGACAAGAATATTAAAACCAATGCCCACGATGACACATCTACTCCAACAAGGTCATACCTCTCAATAGTGCCACTTCCTGGGCCAAGTATATATATATATATATATATATATATATATACATATATATATATATATTAGAAGGGGAAGATTATGATTTATGCTACTTTTAATTGCTTGTCCCTTTGCTCTAAACAAATCTTACCTAACTGTTCTTTTTATGGAAATCTGTGAGGCAATCTCCTTACAGATAAACCGGGACATTTTAAAATATTGATAATGTGGAAGACTAAAGTTAGAGGTTAAACTAGTGGACGTAAGAAGGAGTACAGAGCTCGTTTCTGTTTTTGTCTGGCTTTTTGTGAATTTCTTAACCTTCTGCAGCACCATGTTGACCAGACTCTTCATATCTCCAGTGGAAGCTTCTTCCCATTTGACAAGAGGAGAGTGAGAAGTTTGGTACAGCAAAAGAAACATGTTCCTGTCCCAGTCTCCTAATGTGCTGCTTCTGAGATTATCCTGCCTTCTTTTCTTAGTCATCCAGTCATGCTCTCAATTCTCACAGAAGATAGTATCTATGTCCCTTTCTCAGCTTTTCTACACTCTTAGAACTATTTTCATTAAGTTCAATACCATCTGTCCCCTAAAGGTTCCCATGTGTTAAAGAATTGATCTTATCTCTCTAGCCTCTGCTGCTACATTGAAAGTAAGCAGTGCCTTTGAAAGGCCAAAGTCATACAGATACAGTTGAGCATGACTAGAGCTAACCATTAGACTGAATATGGGGGCCTCAATGAAGGAGTTAGAGAAAGGACTGAAAGAGCTGAAAGGGTTTGCATCCTCATGGGAAGAACAATATTATCAATCAACCAAACCTTCTGCAGCTCCCAGGGACTAAAACATCAACTACTGAGGACACATGGAGGGACCCATGGCTTCAGTTGCATATGTAGCAGGGGATAGCATTGTCTGGCATCAATGGGAGGAGAGGCCTTTGGTCCAGTGAAGGCTCATTTTCCAAGTATAGAGGAATGTGAAGGTGCTGAGGTGGGAGAGGGTGGTTGGAAGAAAGAGCACCTTCATGGAAGCAAGAGGAAAGGGAGAGGGAATGGGAGTTGGGGAAAGGGGATAACATTTGAAATGTAAATGCAAAGAATATTCAGTAAAAAAGAAAGAATAGATCTCTTACAAATGTGGGAAATATATGTGTGTATACATGCATATAAATATATATACATATATGTATGTGTATATAAACGTACGTACATACACACAAACACACACATGTGTATGTATGTATATATATATATATACATATTCCTTCAAGGGCATGCTCTTAAAAGGAATATAGAGTCACTAGCATCTTCCTCTTTGTCTTTGCTTCATGGTCACTACAAGGTGAGCAAGTTGATTGACTGCACATTGAATTATCCAAAACCATGAGCCCAAACAAACCTCTAACTTTATCATCCCTTGCATATGTTATAAGAATATGTAGCAGTAAATATTAGAAAAAAAGGAAACACCATGCCTTTCTATCATGAGCACCGTTGGGCCACATGGCATCTGTACTGGTTGGTTTTGTGTCAACTGGAGTTAACCACAGAGAAAGGAGCCTCAGTTGAGGAAATGCCTCCATGAGATCCAGCTGTAAGGCATTTTCTAAACTAGTGATCAAGGCGGGAGGGCCCAGCCCATTGTGGGTGGTGCCATCCCTGGGCTGACAGACCTGGGTTCTATAAGAAAGTAGGCTGAGCAAGCCAGGGAAAGCAAGCCAGTAAGTAACATCCCTCCATGGCCTCTGCATCAGCTCCTGCTTCCTGACCTGCCTGAGTTCCAGTCCTGGCTCCCTCTGGTGATGAACAGCATATGGAAGTGTAAGCTGAATAAACCCTTTCCTCCACAACTTGCTTCTTGCTCATGATGTTTGTGCAGGACTAGAAACCCTGACTAAGGCAGCATCTGTAAGGTATTTTCATCTTAATCAGCAAAAAACCTCTCCACCTGATCACTAAGTTCCCAATTTTCATTCCAGACTACCAACCAGCTACTCACTGATTCCAGCAGTGGCCCTCCCTTCAGCAGCTCCCTGATGAGGACTTTTTTATATTCCCAGCCACCCAGTAAATCTAGAACTCTTGAATCTCATAATTTATCAATCAAATTTGTATCAGTAAATTCTCATTCAAAAAAAAGTGTCCACACAATAAACTCAGAACAATTGATATTGATATAAACTTCCCACCTAGATAAAACAAATTGTCTAATAATAATTCATCCCTTATAAGATATTCATAGCTACCTGTAACAAATTAAAGCCACATGGGTCCAGGTCATTTTCCTTACCATTTTCCTTCTTCTCTCTCCTCACCTATCTCTCCGGTCTCTCCAAAATTCTCTCCCCACCTTACTTTTTCAGTGTTGAATCACAGGCCTTGCCTTATCTTGTGCCTGCCCTCACCTGCATATTAAGCACAAGAATATACTAACACTCTTCTTTCAAAGTATGTCTGCAGCTCCTACTATGAGCTCAGAAGTGACAGCCCAGCAGAACATGCCATCATCAGAGAGGTACAACAATCTACTACTACCTTGAATAGTTTCATGAAAAACATGGATGAATAATAAACTCCAGAATCCAAAAATTACAAAGAATTTTAAGTTTTCAGGAACTGTTTCTCTCACAAGATTAAAGCAAAGCAGACATACAAGTCATGCTGTAGAGCTGTAGAACTAACTGCTCAGATAGTCTTCATTGTATATGTTCAGCCTCATCATTAGAGACTCATCCTATTGCCCTCACCAACTAACTAATTTTAATGGGTTTGATTTTCTGTAGAGCTAATCTAACTTCAAAAACCAATATCATGGGCTTCCTCAGGGAGGGGGAGCTTCTGGTTTGGACAGTGCTCAAATGTGTCAATTCAGGGCAAAGGGATTGATTGTTAAGTTTTCGATGTAATTCCTGATTTGTGTATTATAGGCAACAGAATTTGTACAGAGATAGATAGATAGATAGATAGATAGATAGATAGATAGATAGATAATTATAATAATATACTTTAAAAGGCTCCTACTACAATGTACACAGAGAATATTGCTCAAGTAGATACTAAAGAACAACCTATTTTCAAGGTGGCAGCAGAGAAGAAAATATAACTGGCAACAAGAATAGTAAATTAAACTTCTATAGAGGAAAAACAACAACAAAAAAAAGGTCCAAACAAACCTATGCCACAAGAAACTCAGGAGAGTTATACACAGAATGCTACAGTGTGGGCTCCTTCAAACAGCATTCTCTACAGCTTGCCTGTTGCTATCATTACTATCCTGGGCTAGAAAGAGCTGCTGGGAGCCCAAGGAAGCCAGCAAAGGGTGAGGGAAACTGAACAAGTGAGTAATACAATAAAAGTTCAGGAGTACTAGACTCATGAGGCTGTTTATTCTGCGGCAATTTCATCACACAGCACGGTGATCGCTTTTCTAATGCCTTAAATCAAGCAGCAGGTATCTGAGGCCCTAGAACAAGAAATATTCAGCATCTGCCAACTTCTAGACTTGAAACATTGCAGACACAGGTGTGGATGATTTCTCAGGGTGATTTCTCTCACAGCATTTTTCCTTCTCTACTTTTATAACCACCACCACCCAAAAAAAAAAATCAGAAATCAAAATTCTGGTTCTACTGTGTCCTATTGTGATGTAAACAGCCATCCTTCCAATGGGGAAAAAATCCAGCCAGCTTTTATATTCTTAGTCTGCATTTCCGTCCCAACAAATGTAAAGATTTTAGTAGTATTTACATACTCTAAACCCCTTCCTTATAGTTTTATATTTTATAAATACAAGTACAAAATAGAGATTCAAGGTAAAAACTAACACGAATTGCGGTCCTCTTATTTCGATAAATAATAAGTGTTAAGTATTGTTGACATTAGTTCAGGAGAAGTTTCCAGAAGAAAGTGCCCCAAACTGCAGATTTACACAGCCATAAATTTCAGTGTGAGAAGGAAGTAGAGAGGCCACCTCAACAAAGGGATAGAAAATGTCCTTCCATTGGAAAGCCAGGAAGTGTGTATGGTTGGCTTTTAGATCTGTCACCAGTCTTCCCATTAACACTTCCAGAGAAGTTTGGATGAACTGTATATAACAATAAAGTATGGCTGTTTTTCAATAATATTGTACTTATCAGGACAGATTATATATAGCCTACAATTTGCAACATTTGATCCAGACTCTCCAGCTATGATGAGATAAACAAAATGAAAAGAGAAATCTTTATTGTGGGCACTAAAAGAGGGTCTGTGATCATTATGATGAGAAATATTTAGACTACTCAAGAAATTCAAAGGATAAAAAAATGCCAAAATATCCCACCATCTTACATGTGGTTCAAAATCACTGTAAATGAAACCATTTTGCCAAAGAGACATGTGTCCCACGATTGAGAGCATTGTTTAGAATAACCAAGACATGCGATTACATGGCTAATAATAGATTATGAATAAAGAAATGTGATGCAAAATTACCCATCAGTCACTAAAAATGGCAAAAACCCTAACATGTATAATAACATAATGACCTCAGAAGAACTTTGCTCTAAAATATGAAACTTCAAACATGTATATTATAGCAATATAGATCAGTAAAATAAGTATCAATGATAAGACAAAGATTTCATAAAAAAGGCAGATCCTTTTGCATCGACTATATTTTTAACTGGTGCTATTAGAAGTGATACAAGATTCCCTCTAATTAAGTGGTAGATTACCAAACATGACATAACAAAATACAGTAAGACACGAGGGGAAGGAGAGGATAGAAAAGAGCAGGAAGGAGAGGAAACTGTGGTCAGGATGTATTGTGTGAGAGAAAAATCTATGTTCAGTTCCAAAAAAGGGAGGGAAGGAAGGAAGGAAGGAAGGAAGGAAGGAAGGAAGGAAGGAAGGAAGGAAGGAAGGAAGGAAGGAAAGAAGGAAGGAAGGAAGAGAAGGAGGTATGGAGGGAGGGAAAGAAAACCTAAAACAAACAAAAGAAAGTACATTTCCACCCACTTGAGACTTCTGTTGCTCCTCACCCCATGCTCTTCCCAAGATCCATAAGGGACTTTATAAAACAAAAGTGTTGAATCAGATTTTTTCCAGAGTCTATGAGATGACAGTATCTACATGTGTACAGCCACCTTGTTTGAGGTTTGGCCTCCCACCACACTGTGCACAATACAGGGTTCCAGCTGAGGAGCTCATGCTTTTTCTAGGTCAGTCAATAGCCTTCTGAGCTTCCTAACTGTATGTCTGTCTCCCCTGGCAACATCATTTTCTACAGTATGAGCTCAATGTGTGGACTCTATACAAGGTCGTGAAGCTTTGTAATCCTGAAACATTAAGGCTTCTATGAAATTATCTGTTTCTTTGAAACACCGTATTAGGGGCAAATTAATATTCTAATAAGAAACTGGGTCTACTGGCCATAATGAACTGTAGAGTTAGGCAGTTCTGGTCTAGTGTCTAGCCCTTCTAATAATGTAGTGTGACCTTAAGAGGCAGTTCATCTCTCTATGCCTATTTTGTTGCATATGCTAAATGATTAGTGTACCACTGTCTGCCTTATTGAAAGATACACTAGAATTCAATGAACTAATAAATGTTAAAATATCTTAAACCAATGCCTAATTAATACTAAGCTGAAGTACATAATGATAATGATGACCCCTGACATAGGAACCCTTCTTGCCTGTCAGGAAAAACATCAGCATTATTATCCTAGGACCCATAATAATGAAACATAATTGGACAGAGCCAGTTAAAGATTTCAAAACCAGGATGTCACAGGAACCATTAAAAACTAAATACAAAATTGAATATAATATATGCCTTTTAACTCAAAAAATATATTTATATCCATGAAAGATATACTGGAAGGAAAAGTAGAATTCTATTAGCAGTCATCTCTGAACTATGAGACTATGAATCAATTTAATTTTGCTCTTTACAGAAATTTTAAGCTTTCAATAAGCAAGGGTAACTTTAGCCTATTTCAAATAATAAATAAAGCTTATATATCAATTTAACTGAGAATTCAGATGTTGAAAATCATTACAGTGTTATGTACTATATAAACATAAGAATTCAATTTATGTAATTAAGAGATTTCAAAATCTTCTTTAGTAATATTTTTAAAAACTCAGAAGTTCATTTACACTTAAGATATCAGAAGGAAAGTAAACTAATTTTCTGTTTTTGGAGGATTATTATAGACCGCTGGTCAGTTTTTGCCTGCTAATGTGGGAGAAAGCCCACAAATGTAGACTGGATGTGCTAATAATATTTCATTATCACAAACATTTATTGCAGATTTGTTCTGATATATTGGCAATGGGCTAGGAGTGAATAATATAAAGAAAAAATAGCATTTTCTGAAATCAATGGGAGGAAAGGCCTCTAGACCACCAAAGGCTCATTTTCCCATCGTAGGAGAATGCCAAGTGCTGAGCTGGGAGAGGGTGGTTGGAAGAGGGAGCACCTTCATGGAGGCAATGGGAGGGGGAGGAGGGAAGGGATTGTGGGAAAGGGATAGCATGTAAAATGTAAATGTAGAGAATTTCCAATTTAAAAAAAAAGATATGCCATACTCTAAAACTGTTACTGTAGAAAATTTGGAGACAGTCTTGATTGCATTTACATCTCAATCCTTGTTCAATATTATTCTTGCTTTCGAGAGTTGTTTTTTAATGACTGAGATGCTCTGCTGCAAGGTATTTCCTTTAGAGAATAGATGGGCTTTTAAATCAAACAGGAGGTCTTCATTTATTGGTCAGCAGCTGCACAAGGAATTTTCCCAACTCATGTCATCATAAGCCTTACCATTCTTAGCATTAGACACAAAAACCATATCCTGGTTGACACAATTCACGTAGTAAGAGCAGGTACCACTATGTGGAAATACAAAAGTCAAAAACCAAGATTAGTACTTTTAAGAAAGTCTCAAAACGATGGACTTTGTTCCCCTTTCGACAGGTGTTGGGGCTGAATACTGGGGTCTTAGTCATGCTGCCTGGATTCTTCTAACATAACATCTCTTGTGCTGATATCTGTGGGCCTGAACATATCACACAAATTACACACACACACACACACAGAGAGAGAGAGAGAAGAGAGGGAGAGAGGGAGGGAAGGAGGGAGGGAGGGAGGGAGAGTGGGAGAAAGAGGGAAAGGGAGAGGGGGAGAGAGAGTCATCTGTTAAAATACATTGGTGGAAAGACCATGAAAACTTGGCTCTGTTCCCTCACTTCAACTGTTCAGGTTCAGTGCTCTGGGATCCTATTACACTCATTAATGAAATGATAAATATGAAAAGCAATGCACACAGAATGTACTAAATATAATGATGTTGTTGATCCCTATTATAATTTCTAATAAAGTTCTCTTCAAAGAACTTGCTTTTCCTTGGCTTCTTCTCAGTCAGTTCTGGAGACCATGATGTTGGACGTTGCAGCTGGGAACCTGTGCAATGTCCGGGAGTGTTTGTTTTGTTTGCTTTTGGTTGTGTTTTTATATTTCTTAACTATTCATCACACGTCTTTCTTTCAATTCATACAACCAAAAGCAGTCAATGAATCTCAGAACACAAGGGCTTAAGTGTGGCTAGAAGGTCATGGTTTACTGACTACAGAAACAATCAAGTTCAAGGACATAATTTAATTCACAGAGTCACAAAGCCTGCATAGGTCAGGATCCAACACAGTAGTCCTGTTTGTCCCACTCACCCACTTGATTTGTGAACTCAACTTGTCTCCAAGTTTACATACCCAGGTACAGAATGGATAATTTAATAAATGCATCTCTATTTCAAAGCATTTTTCTTTTAACATTATCTAATTGGGTTTTTGTCAGTGTCTATAATAAAATAGTGCTCATTTTCAGTGGAGTTATAAAACTGTACTGGAGAGGTTAAAGACATGTATCGGAAGTACGGGCAGGAGACTCAGTTAATGAAATGCTCCTGCACACACTTTATCTGAGATCAATTCCCAGCCAGAAGAGATGACACATGTTTATAGTCCCAGGACTAGTGGAGGTAGAGAGAGGGGCATCCCCTGATCTTGCTGGAAAGAAAAGCCTAATCTAATCTTCGAACTCCAGGCCACAGCGAGAAACCTTGTCTTAACAAAACAAATACACAGACAAAGCAGAATGATACCTGAGGTTGACCCTAGCCTTGACACATACATACAATTCATATGCCTGCTAACTCAATCACAGAGTAGGTGTGGAGAAAGATGGCAGGGTGGGGGGTGGTAATATATTCACATTTTTCATGCACAAAGAAAAGGATCTAAAGCTCCATTGAGTTTAAATCCAGTATTAGGGCAAACTGAATAAAAAGTATTTATATATTCAGACAAGAGATTTTTATACCTTTGTAACATTCTTGTGCTTCATACATCCTTAAATGTGGGTTGTTCATGATAACTGTGGCTCAAGGTACGAAAGGTATAGCTTCTTGATGGATATCAGGTCAGGTATTGTTCTGGATTGAAAATGCAAATGCATGATTTTCACAATCATCATTGTATGAGGAACAAGCAAACCACCCTTAGATTCGTCCCTTTTGTTCTGGACCAATAAAGCATATCTGACTTTGGAGGAAGGGCTTTGAGAAAGGAACTTGACAAACCCCTCTGTTTTGTTTGATTCTTTTGATGGCCTCATTCTCATGATCATGTAGCAAGCTCAGATAAGAGGTGAGATGTCTGACTCCCATCTTCATTACTTCTGTAATCCATTCTTACGTGCGAGTCCAGACATATTTCAGAATCAGTATGTTTTGCAGAAATTGTAGCAATAACAGTCAAATCTTCTCATTTTTTCCTCCTGAAAGACACTCTGGATTGACAAATGTCTTGACAGTGTTCTGTAATCATGGCTGAGTCCTATCTTTCTATGAGGCACATTCAAATTAGTGCAACTGAGCTTAGAAGAAATAAAATAGAAAAAAACTCACAAAATCCAATGGTGAATGAATGAGGGATATGTTTCGTTTTCTAGCAAGAATTCTCAAAAAAAAAAAAAATGCCTGTTGAAATAAAATTAGGGAGCCAGCTCTACATAATTAAGGACTTGGGATTACAAAGGCTTTGCAGTGATTCGGGTATGTGTCTTTCACTTCGTCTGCAGATTGTGAACCTGTCCAGCCATAAAAGAAAAGAGAACACGAAGGAGCAGCTTAGCATACTTTATGTGCCAGCCCTAGAAGTGCATCCATCACTTTGGTGATGGCCTAGAGCATGGTCACATGTCCTCACCTAACTGCAAAGGAAGCTATTAAATGTAGTTTAGCTTTATGCTGGGGAAAAAGGGAGAATGAATTTCCAAGGGCAGCAAAATGTCTTTGCCACGGGCCCTAAAGATGGATTGAACATTTTTTTCAAGTTATAAGACAAATAATAAAACCATTAGAGAGGTCAGGCAAAGGGTTTGACAAGTTTCTTTTATTTCTGTGCAAGACACTATTAAAGACTAGCCAAATATTCCCTCCACTGACTTAGCCTTAGATTCCTCTGCTGACTTAGCCTTCGTTTGTTTAAGAGGCTGATGAGGGTAGGATTCCTGTAACCTCCACCCATCTTTCGCAAAAATATATTCAGCAGTGTTCATAATCCACCCATATTACCTGGCAGCTGCAACCAAATTGAAGGTGTATTCTTTGTCCTTTCAGTATCTAGCTCAGTCTTTTATAAATTGGCTGATTACTGGTGATAAGATTTAAGAACAACCTCTCTTTAAATGCCTAGGGCACTCAGAGGCAATGAGATTTTTCTTCCCCTTTCTCTAAACGAAAAGATAGAATCTACCAAGTAGCAGAAATAAATTCTAAACAGAAAGACAAAAAAAAAAAAAAAAAAAAAAAAAACTTTAAAAGGGCATTTCTCGTTACAGTTCCTTTTCTCTTTGTCATAACATGTAAAAATGATTCCTTCAGTGGGAACAGTACAGCACCAATTGTGACTCTCCTAGTTCAGTTTCATCTCTGTTCCTATGACAAATTCCCTGACTAAGTGGAGTTGGTTTGAGGGGTAAGAGCTTATCTGGCTTACAATTCCAGTTCCATTACTGAAGAAAAATCAGAGCAGGAACCCATATAGCTACTCACGTCACATAGTCAGGAGTGGAGACGGATGAATCCACACTTTCTTGCTGCCTGCTTCTATTGCTGCTTCAACTAGCTTTCTCTTCCCCTACCTAGATAGGGGAAGAGCCCACAAACTGGGGCTTCATACAATGGACTAGATCTCCCTACATCAGTTAACAACCAGGCCAAGACTCACAGACATACCAAAAGGGAATTTGATTTAAATACTTTTTCAGTTGAGCCTCTATCCCCAGGTTTTTCTAGATTGTGGAATGTTGCAGTAAATATTAAATGGCTAGCCCTATGGTGGGTTGGTGCCAGGACAAACACAGCAGTGGCCACCCTCTCGTGACTCTTGCTGTGGACTCTGCTCACATTCCCAGCACCACCCACCTCCTGTGGTTATAGTCACAATTCCCCATAGCCCGGTAAAATCAAAACTCTAGAGGCTTGTAACTTATCAATCAGATTTATATCAGTACATTCTCACTCCACAAATTATCCACACAATAAACTCGGAGCCAATTGATATTGATATAAACTGCCCACCTAGATAATACAAATTGTCCTATAACAATCCATCCCTTATAAAATATTCATACCTACCTGTGTCTATTTATTTTTTTAATTTATTTATTTTGTAAACTATTATGGCTCACAGAATTTGTTACATAATAATATATGACGAATACACGACTTTTTTTTTCTTTTTCTTTCTTTACACAGTTTTGGCCTTCTTTTTGAACTTCATAAGTTCTGTGAGTTATTTCTTGAATATTCAGAGTTTTCTGGGGCTAGTGTCTATTTAAAGCCACATAGATCCCAGTTGTTCTTCTCTTCCTCCATCTTTGTTTCTTCTCCCCCTTTATCCTATCTCTCCCACCTCTCGAAAACTCTGTGCTCACCTTTCTTTTTCACTGCCTAGTCACAAGCCTTGCCTTATTTTGTGCCTACTTCACCTGCATATAGACATTAACCCACAGTGGCAAATTGGCATTTAATTCTAATCAACACAGGAGCTGGAGAGATGGTTCTCTGGTCCAGAGCACATATTGTTCTTGTGGACCTAGGTTTGGTTGCCACTATCATGACTGGTGGTTGACAACAACCTATAATCCCTGCTTCAAAGGATCAAATTTCCTCTTCTGGCCCCCGATGGATACTGGACTCTCATTCATAAACCTACATCCAGACACAAATATTGCATAAATTTGGAAAAGGAAATTTTAAAATTAACCACCACCATAATCATTTTTCAGTGTTGGAAGTGAAATAAAGAACTATCAAAAGGTAAAGACTCACAACTTCTATACTGACATGGAAATTTTCCCAGGACTTTGTTGTGAAACTTGTTAGCAATTCCTTTAGGTACCGCCCAACAGTTACCTAGCAACAGCCAGGTAGAAGCTAGGTAGAAATCTGGCTCACATATAAGGACTGTTCCTGTTGGTGTGTGTGTGTGTGTGTGTGTGTGTGTGTGTATGTGTGTGTCCCCTCCCCATCTACTCTTTTCCTTTCTCTCTTCCCAGCTATCTTCTTCCCCTCTTTCTCTCTTTCTCTCTTCTCTATTTTTCTGTTCTTCCCTGCCCCCTGTCTCTACCTCTAACCCTTCCCAGGTACCTGCTCTGCTCCCAGGCTCCCTTCTTTCAACAAACTTCCTTTTGTACTAGGCCTGTACAGGGCTGTTTCCTCAGGATAACACCTTATCAGGGACACTGAGGTGCTCCCTCCCTCCTCATACCACAGTTTTATAAAATACAACACAACTATTTCCTACAAATTAAAGTCATTAAGACTAGGGGAATGAATAAAACATACAAGGTATGAAAATCCCCAACACTTAAAGGTTTTACAGAGCTTCGAAGAGTATAAAGGCAATGTATCAGTTAAGTTTCTATTGCTGTAATAGAACCCCAAGACTCAAAACAGATTACAAAAATAAAAATAATTTATTTGAGCTTACAGTTCCAAGGCTTAAGTGTTTAACATGCATAGTGGCACAGCCTGAAACATGGCAACAGGAGCAGAAAGCTGGGAGTTCACATCTTGAACAGTAAGTGTAGCAACCGAATGTGGTGCAAGGCTTTTAATCTCAAAGTACTACCCATAGGGATGCATTTCTAATATATGTTCCAAAAAAAGAAACAGACACCAAAAAGAACTGGAACCAAGTGACCAAAGAATTGTTTTTATGAGGAGACACTTCAAATTCAAGCAACTACAAGTAACAAACAATTGTGGGGAAAGGAGACACTCCAGCATGTAGGTTGTACATCAGCATCACCCACTCTGCCCTTTGTTGATATACCTACCTTTGAGTCAGAAATGTTTTTTTTTTTTTTTTTTTTAGTAAGAGAACCCTCATTAAGAGTCTGTAAACAATTCCAACAAACTCACTGGTTCATTTAGCTAGAATTGAGTAAAATTATTTTATTGCTGTTGTCTGTTGGTGGTCTCCTATCTCGGATGAATAGATGTCTGTTAATGTCTCTCAAAAAACATCACACAACAGGGCCTGGGGGTCACATCCTGAACTAGATATTATAGCTCCAAATTTCTCCCTTTGTGTTATAATTTGTAAGTGTGTGCCTTAGTTAGGGTTTTACTGCTGTGAACAGACACCATGACCAAGGCAAGTTTCATAAAGGACATTTAATTGGGGCTGGCTTACAGATTCAGAGGTTTAGTCCATTATCACCAAGGTAGGAGCATGGCAGCATCTAAGCAGGCATGGTGCGGGAGGAGCTGAGAGTTCTACATCTTCATCTGAAGGCTGCTAGTAGAATACTCACTTCCAGGCATCTAGGACTAAAGTATTAAAGCCCAAACCCAAAGTGACATACCTACTCCAACAAGGACACACCTCGTAATAGTGCCACTACCTGGGCCAAGGATATACAAACCATCACATTCTCTGGCCCCCATAGTATTGATCAAACCCATGAGTCTATGGAGGCCAAAACTAAGCATAGTATAATACAAAATACATTTAGTCCAACTTCCAGTGTCCCTATAGTCTATAGCAGCCACAGCAATGTTAAAAATCCAAAGATCAAGGCCTCTTCTAAGATTCATCCAATCACTTAACTGGAATCCCCAGTGCAAAACAGAAAATCAGCTGGACAAACTCTAAACTCTGCATCCCCATGTCTGATATCAAAACAGTCTTCAGATCTCCAACTCTTTCTTCATCTTTGTTGACTGCAGCAAACTTCATTTCCTGGGTTGCTTCTACTCCCTGTTAGCAGCTTCCCTAGCAGATAGCCCATGGTTCCTGAAGTTCAAACATCTTGGGGTCTCCAAGGCAACTTCTGTGTTACAGCTTCTTGTTTCAGTGTCTGAGATCCACACATCATCTTCTGGACTCCTTCAAACGGCTTGGGTCACTTCTTCAGCCTTGCCCTCTGTAGAATTCCAAGCTCAAGTTGATCCACTCCATTGCTGCAACTGTTCTTGGTGATCATCCCATGGTACTGGCATCTCCAATATGCTTTGTACTGCAATGAGGCTTCACCAATAACCTCTCATAGGCTCTCTTCATGATGCCAAGACTCACCTTTTGTGCATGACCCCTTCATTCCTAGGCTGTCAACTGCAACTGAAGCTGCACCTTCACCACTGGCCTCCCATAGCTTCTCACGGTGCCAAGCCTCATCTACTATCTATAACTCCTTCATTTCTTCAAAACCAGTATCACCTGGGTGACTCTTACACATTACTAAGTCCAGACACAGCACGAGGTACAACCTTGGCTATTTCTGGAACACTTTGTACTTAGAAAACACTCCCCAGAAGATTTCACCTCAGTGATACTGGTCTTTTTAATCCCACTAATTTCTCAACTCCAGCTAACCAGCATCAATTGTCCCAGTGGTCTCCTTCTCCTCTTAACTATGAAGCCAGACACATACAGCCAAAGCTGCAGTTCTGATGCTTGCAGGAGCTGGAATATGCCCCCCCTTGTCATATTACATTATCACTAGTTTCCTCTTTTCCAACTCCTTCTCTGCCTGAGCTTGGCTGTCCTTTATTTTGCTCTGTAAATTAACCTTGCATACTTGTATCCTTAGATTAAAGGTGGGTACCACCATGTCTGGTCCAAATTATCTGGATAGGCTCTTGCCCCAAAGTCCCACTCCCTTAATTTGTTATCTCCTTGAACACAAGATTCAGTTCCATTTCACTTCTTGGTGCCCATTTAATACTAGAACCACATATTTTATGTTTATTCTTTCTCACCTTGCTATGCTTGTTTCCAATGCTCTTCATTAGACTTGACCAGAGAACAAAGTCTATGATGGGCATTTCTGTGATTTCCTTTGTCACTGCAATTAATCTGAGTCTCTTCACCTTAGCCTCAGACAGACTCTTCAAACAAGACTTTAGGTCACATATTGAAATTCTCCACTGAAATCTCTTTGGCCAAGTCACAATTCAAATCATCTCAGTAACAAATTTCTATATCTTCATCTGAAGGCTGCTAGCAGAATTCTCACTCCCAGACACCTAGGACTAGGATATTAAAGCTCACACCCAGTGACAGACCTACTCCAACAAAACCACATCTCCTAACAGTGCCACTCCCTGGGCCAAGGATATTCAAGCAATCACTGTGTGGTTATGCAATTTGTGGCTTTTATATACCTTCCTAACTTCCAAAGAGCACAGACCAGTTTGTTTTGACCAACTATTTAATTCCCAGTCCACAGAATTTGGTTCTGTAATAAAAACCTAGTAATGTTTCACCAAAAAAAAGATAAA
Source organism: Micromys minutus (assembly GCF_963924665.1). Classification (NCBI taxonomy): domain Eukaryota; kingdom Metazoa; phylum Chordata; class Mammalia; order Rodentia; family Muridae; genus Micromys; species Micromys minutus. The sequence goes on from NC_137957.1 coordinate 31,405,980, forward strand.
TAATGAGAATTAAATTTTTATTATGAGTTCATGTGCTCTGGTATTCCTGGTACTGTTGTGAGAGGATTTGGAGGGAGGAAAGCAAGGAGCAAATGATATAATTTTATTATAATCTCAAATTTAAAGGCAATAAAAGCATATTCACAGCCTTATTCATACATACACTGAGATGATGTGGTGAGTTTTTACATGAAAATGACATTTTTTTAAATAATGTGTTTGTAAATACCATTGTCAAAAAGCATTGAGTTAACGTGTTTATGGTCAAATGTTGAACAGAGGATGACCGTGAAATGGCACATGAAAATAGTTTCTTGGTCTCTCAGTGCCTCTTTCTTCCACCACTGAGTTCCCCATACATCTGTGTTTGTGTGTGTATGTGTGTGTGTGTGTACGCACATGCACACACACATGTATGGTGAGTGTGTGTGACACACACCACAGACTCCTTAATTAATTTATTATATCATATTTCTGTATATCCACTGAACAACGTCTTTCAAACCCAAATTAAAGGTTTGTTACCTCCTAATATATTTTATTAATATTTTCAAATAACAAAATATAATCCCAGTTTTGCGCGGTTTTGTGCTTTTTGTTCTAGTAAATATAGATACTCTTTCTTTGACATCTGCAGACCTTTATTAGCTCTGCTTCCGTTCTGTACTTTCTGCCTGACCCAATTTCTTTTCTCATTTTGTTTCCTACATCCGCTTCTATTCCCAGATGGAAAGAGATTCTCATCCCATCTCAAGCATTCATGACTTGCCGGTTTTAGTAAGGCCACGGGCAACCATGTCATCTTCTTTTGGAGGAGGAACATGCGCCAAAGCTGTAGCCTAGCCCTGGAGAGGAATACCAAATTTGATTGGAGGCAACCTAGGCTGCTCTGTTCCCTAACACCATGCAAGTCATTTCTGCTTGCACGGTTTCAGCCAAGGCATCAAGAGGAAAATATGCCTTGGGGCGTCCCCTGCTCCATCTTTCTTTATGCTTTTATTTTCAAATAGTATAGAAGCCCACAAGCTACATTATGGCTTCTCCGAATCCTTATGAAAACGAAATATCGTTTTCTTTCTATAAAGTCTCCTCGATGAAAAGGTCATGCTTTGTTTACTCTCATTTCTGAAGGCTCCTACTGCTAGCATCAGCGAGGTAGAAATAAATGTGTCCAAATAAAACGTCTTATTGGGAAGGCGGGCTAGATTTACGTCCCGTTTCTGTGACCGTGCTGCCCTCTAGCGATCAGATGGTGGTTATTTCCCTTCAATTTATGACAACTCAAATAAAAGTTGTGACTCTCCAAATGATGGTATTGACTTAGGAACAGCACTGCAGTGAAAATACTTGTGTCGTTGTAAGCCACAGCTGCACTCAAAGAGGCAAAGGGGGAGGTTTTTAGCCACAAATAAGGATAACATTAAAAGTTTTGAAATGACAATCCTGATTGTGATGATTAGTAGAGTAGAAAACAGTCTGAGGTTGAGCCGACAATGTTGTTGTAGACATGTTGTGGTGTGGAAGATTATGGTGGCCTTTTTGTAAATTAACGAGTCTGAAAGAGTCTTTTGTGGTTATGCCTTCAGGAAACTGTATGCAAGAACGATTTCTTTGAAATCCGTCTCTCTCTCTCCCTCCCTCTCTGTCTCTGTCTCTGTCTCTGGTGTGTGTGTGTGTGTGTGTGTGTGTGTGTGTGTGTGTGTGTGTGTGTGTGCGTGTGCATATATATATGCATCAACTTCAAATATTTTTTCTCAGGCACTATACATTCTTGATCCAGGGCTTCCCTTGGACTGGAACCATGGAGTAGCATATGTTGACCAGGAAGCATCCACTTGTCTCCCACCCATTGGGATTACAAACATGTACTACCACATCATGGTTTGTTGTTGTTTTGGTTTGATTGGTTGGTTGGTTGGTTGGTTGGTTGGTTGGTTGGTTAGTTGGTTGATTTTTAGGTTTTTAGCTTTTCTTTAGCTTCAAGTTCTATGCTTCCCTTTGTTCAAATAAGCCTTGATGTCTTTCCCAATAAGTCTGAGGAAATCTGTGGACTATTCAGCGTTTTCCTCAGTGTCACAGCCCTTTTGACCCACGTGCCCAGTCTCTGGTTTGTGATGTTGAGCCTTCAGCTGTTCTCTCTGAGACCTCAGCTCCCCTCCCACTTAGAGAGCATGAGTCTCAGCAGTCCCTCAGAAATGGAAAGTGGATTACACCCCAATCCTTCTCACAAACATTTCAAATGCCTTCTCTCCTTTCCCCGAGAAAGACTAACTGCTGGAGTTCACCCACACAGCTCTTGCCTACCTGAGGTCCACGTCAGGTCCTCCTACACTCAAAGACAATACCCAAAAAGGCCTTGAAATCCCGTGAGCTTCTCTATAGTCTGTAAGAAGATTTCAAACTGGCCCGGGCCTCTAACCTCAGTTTCTTTAGAGCTCCATTTCTTTAGGAAAGTTGTCATTGTACATGCTGTTCCCTGGCCCCTTTAGATGTCAACACTTCTGTACCAGATCTACAATTCAGGGGTAATCTTTTAGATGTAACCTTCAAGGGACACTTCACCACACCTCTCTCTGCTTCTAAAAGAGGGGGAGCCTAACTCAGTTGTGATGCTGCCAGAAGTGGGCAGGATAGAGCAGTTTCCTTTTTACTTTTTTTTTTTTTTTCAGTGAAGCCAATAGCAGGAGCAGATGGCCCAGCAATCCCTCACCCCAGGTCTTCATGTTTCCAGCCCTTTGGGGAGCAGAGTTCAGCATCTGTGTCATATGAGGAAGCATGATGAGCCAGCTTGGTTCCTTCCTAAGACATTGTTCAACCTGTCACTCTATCAGCGAGTTCTCCTTACAGCAAACAGAAAACTGCCCTACCTCTACTCTCCCTACATTTAATGTCTCATTCTTTCCCACTAAATGGACCGTCTCTAACCACACTATGCATCCTTGCTTTGATGAGTTGCCTCAGCCATGGTGTTTATTATCACAGAAATGTGACCCACACAGAAGTTGGTACCCTGTTGGCCTGGGATCCTTCTTCTAAGCCTGGGATTAATAGACTTTTGTCTTTGTATAGTAGTATCACAAACTCCTCTATATCCCGTTCGTTTTGTGCCATATTCTTTGGGTGCTCTAAATCCCTTTCTGTATCTTTTAAGTCCTGATAATCCATCTGAATTCTACTGAGAAGCCCTTTCTCTGGGTTTTGTAATTAATGTGTTAAGTTTTTAAACCCATCTTCATTTCAGCTGGAGTTTTCTTCAGCATGTTTCTCTCTTTACTGAATTTATTGTTCAGATCCTGGATTGTCTTTGTTCGTTCAGTCAACTGTACATTTGTGTTTTCTTGGTCTTCAACCAGGAATTGATTTGTATCCTATTTAAGTTGGGCCAGCTTTTCATCCTTGCCCTTTTACAGCTGCCTCAATTAATGGATCCCTTTTCCATCATTCTGAAATTATGTGCCCAGGATTCCTTCTAGGCAATTCTCATTTTGTGAACATTTCTATAGTACTTTCAGAAGACCATACTGTTTGTATTTCTGTAGTGGGCCTTGGATATGTGCATTTGTTTCACTGGTTGTATGTCTGATACGAAATTCTAGTCTGTCTTTTCTGAAGTTTGGTTCCGTGTTTCTTGTTCTCCAAAGTTTCAGACCCGATGAAAAGAGTGTATAGATCAGTCCCTTCCAATGTTCAGTGTTGAGTTTTTATTGGAGACTGGGTGGTTCAATCTCGTGGTAACTGAGAAGGCACACTCTCAGCTGAGTCCAGGGACTGGGACAGGACTGACTCTCCATGAAAGCATATAAATAATTGGGACTCCCAGCTGGGCCTGGGCATGGAAAGGTTGCGTGGGGTAAGAGACTGGGGCAGAATCAGCAGAGAGGACATGCACATGGGTGTAACTACTGGCTGGGTAGTTAGAAAGGGGGGTGGGGTAATGGTTTGTGAGAGATTCATTAACAGTACATGCTGAAAACTACAGTAGGTAATTTTTAAAGGTGTTTGTCTGGAACTTAGAAATGGAATAAATGGAAAACATCGGTCAGATGTGGCAGCCCACACCTCTAATCCCAGAGCTTGCTTGGGAGCCAAAGGCAAGAAAAATCCTTAGCAAATTCCAGGGCAGCCTAGTTTACACTGAGAAATTCAGGCCACCCAGGGCTACATACAATGTGAGCTCTTCCTTCCCAAGAAGTCAATAAAAATAGAGCCAATACTGGGTATTCTGTTGAGTCCTGTGAATGACTACACATGTAAGTTGACCGCATCCACTGCTGCCCCTGGATATCTGATTCCATCGCTCTACAGAAGGATCTCCTAAATGATACTTTAGAGGGCAGACTAATAAGTAAAATGCGTGTCCTATCATAAATTATGCTGTCCAAGTATGAAAGAAAACAATCCAGGCAAGTGAGGTAATTTAGGGCAGCAACAGAAATGAACAGTTGTAGGACTGATTGAACTCATTTTATTGGGTGAACTTAACCTCTTATCAACTGGTAACTTGAGGAAAGGTAAGATTTGGGAAGCAAATGTTTCCAAGACTCCTGCCTTGACCGAATTGTATTATGGTTCTCTGGATCCTCCTCTCAACTAGACCTGACCTTCAGCTTTAAGTCTCTGCTTTTCCTTGTTGTGACCAGAATTCATCCCAGTTTCCTTCCTCTCTTTGCAAAGTCCAGTCACAGGATAACAGTAGTTCCTGTTCCTACTGATAGTGTCTTGCCTGAACAACACTCGCTGTATTGTTTTAACAATGTCAGAATTATTTTTAACATCTCACTCACACAGACAACTCTGCAAAATACCATTGGCTTTGTCTCACTGTCACTGTGACCAAAATACCAGACAGAATCTACACAAAAGAGGAAGTGTTGGTTTTGTTTGTTATTTCAGAGATTTCTTTCAGTCACAGATGCAAAGCCAAGGGGTAGCAGAAATGTTCATCTCATTACAACCAGGAAGCAGAATGGAATCTGAACTGGAGTAGGACTTTAAAATGCCCTTTAAAACATACTCTCCAGTGACCCACTTCAACCATATGTCACAGTTTTCCCCACCTCCAAATACATCTACTTATGTTTGGACCCATCTGCAAAGAGTATTTTCAATCTGCTTTTCTGGGGTAATGTCCTCACAGGCACAATCTCCAAGGTCTTTCTCCACCCAATCAATGAAAACCAAATACTCTACTGTGGAACAAATTCAGGAGCTACCTTGTAAAATGCTGAAATGTTACTTTCTCTTAACTTAGATCTCTTCAAAATTACTTATAATAATAGAAATGAAACTTGGAATGTGTGGAATTATTACCAAGTGTCAGGTATAATTTCAAGTTTTTCATAGGTAATCATATTTATTCCTCTCAACTTTGAGGTTATACTATTGACATGACCGTTATTTGCCAAAGTTCCTTTCACCACTCAGGGAGAGCTACTATAATAGTTATAAATGATTGGGCAAATTGTCACATACGATCATACTTTACCTAAACTCAACAATCATTAAGATATGAAAGATATAATTATATGATTTTTTTCTATGACAAGCCCAAAATTTAGGCTTGTTTAAAAAAAAGAATGACAGTATCAACATCTCTCTACTCATAGCTGTAGAGTGCATATTTTAGAAGTTTGTAAAAGGTGACTGCTTTATGATTCTTCCCTTTACATACAGGTAATAGCGCACACAGTCATGTCCTGGGGGCAACTCGATAGCACTTTGCAGAGAACCTATTGTCAATGCCAGCTCCTCTTTACTTTGAAAATTTATCTTAATTTTCAATCTTGTACCTGTACATTGCAAAGTACCAAACTGAAACTGTAACCTCTCTAGAGCTGATATCATTCTGAAGTGACAAAATTACATTTAGAAGACAGATTGTAGATGAATACCTGAGTCTATCAAATCAGAGACACTACGGGGTCAAACCTAGCACTGATTAGCTGCTGACTTGAGCAAGTGACTGAACAATTTTCAACTATGGTTAGCTCCTAAAACAGATAGGTCAAATTGGGATATACCAAAAAATTATTATTATGAAAGTGAAATGTAAGAATACATATATATTACTTAAAAAGTTCCTCCCCATGCATAAGCACTTGGAATAAGTTAAGTAATACTATTGGCATGGGCTATCTTTGAAGGCCCATACACAATATACTACATTTAAATCAAATATAACTCTTGCTCAAGATACAAATTGTTATTATAGTATTACCAAATTTATTTTAGTTTAATATTAAGGTTGAGAAATATGAAGGCCTTTAAATTATATAATATGATATAATTAATATAACTCTTTACAAGAACAACTTTTTAAATTTTTTTCTGACGAGCTGCAATTTATACATTTATTTGAATTTTCTTTCTATTTAATATTTTTTTTTGTCTTGGGACTTGGATGTAGGACATCTCACATGCTAGACATATGTACACACCCCTGAGCTGTGTCTCCAGTCCTTGATTTTTTATTTGATTCAACAAGAACTAAAAATTACAAATTCTTTTCCTTTATAAAGAAGCTATTATAGTGGGAAAAGTTGGTGAGAAACAAACATCATGTGAATAAAAAAACTGAAGAGAGACCTCCAGCATGCTGAATAAAAATTGGTTCACAACAGTCACTCCAAATGAGTTAATTTGATCTTTTCAAATTGTATGGTTAAAACCCAGAAAAACAAATGGAAATATGCTGCTGAATCATTGATGTGTATCTCTTCCTGATTTGGGGAACAATGGCTTCACTTTAATGGCTTTAAATCAGTATCCCAGGGGAGATTTTCCCCCACTGGAACCAGCAACACTACACTCAAGGGCTAGCTTTACTACAAATAAGTGTCTACCAGGAAACTAGTCTAGTCTGGGAAAGAACAAAGCCTGAATCCTAAACTCTTCTGAAAGGAAATAAACACTAACATATCATATTAGCATGTTATACATTGGCATGGTGCATTAATATGGCACAGTAATATATTTTCCAAAACTAAGTTTACAATTATACAGTGTCCTGTTAGTTTGAAAGTGATTTCAAAATGTCCCCTTATTTAAATCAAATTAGCTTCTTCCCATAATGAGTAAATTTAACCTTGAACACCAAGCAATAAATATTCTAAAAATTAACCCTGACCACCAACCAATAAATATTCTTTGACTTAATTTACAAAACATTTTGTCCCTATTAAGAATTACTCAGTATGGTGTTAGGCCATTTTATATCCTTTAAATATATTAGCCAACTATGCAACAGAGGGAAAAAAGAATTTGTCTGGGTGTCAAAAAGAAGCAAATTTGAAATTATTTCCCCATGGAAAATAACAGAAAAATCGTTTACTTGACTATGCAGAGTTACAATGCCCAGGGCTAGAATTCTCCAGGGTTGCATGGCTATGGGGTATAAATTATTAAATCAGAATTTTAAAATGAAAAATGAAAATGCATTTGGAATTCTGCGGCATGTGTGCTTTACAGTTTAACTTTTAGTAGTATGCCCAATTGAATTATCTTTCTCTTATTATGTTTTAGTAATATTTTTACTAAAGTACTAGAAATAATTTTTCCCTCTGAATAAAAACGCATAAAAGCAAAATGCACACTTGCTGTTGCCAGAGAATCTCACTGACAACAAGAAAATGAGTGTGAGAATTAACCATCTGCTGCCTAAAATCTCGAGGTTACTTCTAACCCATGCTCCAGCATAAGTCCTGAGTTTTCAACACTTAATTTGTTTGATATCATGTCAGTTAAATATTACATCTGGAAAAGCATGGTCACACTAGCATACCAAAGTCTGCACAACTCTTTTTTTATTATTATTAAGGGAAATAAGAATTTATTCTGCAGCCATATATAAGTGACCTTGACCCTGGCAACACAGATTTAGGTTTCCCCAATGTCTATATTCTAATTAATTCTTAATTCTAAATAGTTTTATAGTAATAGATCAAAGGAAGTCACGAATCAAGGCATTTTTTCAAATACAGTAGTGGTAATCAGTTACAGCAGAGCAGAGAAGTCTGTTGGAGGCCTCAGGTGAATCTAACCCTTTTGGTGGATTAAACTGGGTCCTGTTAACATATTCCAGAAAGTTGGTTAGTCTCCAGATGTTATCTCTGGCCCAGGGGTGGGCAAGCAATGGCTATTCATGGGGCTAAAGATTGTCAGAGATAAACTGTAATTGGAGTCTGAAGTTACAACGAGATCTAATCAAGTCAACCAACCTTCATAGTCTCAGATTTTCAAGTAGTTCCTGATGTCTGGAAAGTATCAGCTCTTGTTCAGAGGGGGCTGGACGGGTCTATTATGTTTTAAATATTGTGTTGCCTCACGTAGCCAGGATGGCTGAGTCTGCTGTAGACAAGACTCTTCTCATCTGGTGTTGAGCAGAGGGAGGCATAGTCTCCTGAGAAGAAAGGAATAGCTGGCAAATGCATTAAGGACCTCCTTGGTCATATTAAAATGATTAGCCATCAATATCTGGATTTGACCTTATAAAAATTCCATCCTTCGAGGCTAACATAAAAGTTACATATGAAAATAATAGGCCTATTTTACTTAAAATTAAAATATTCAAATACGTTATTAGTCTGTTGGAAAAACGTAACAGATAAAAGAGACTTGCATCTTCAGCAGCCAAAATTAACATGTAAAAAGCTAGAGGGACTCCATGTTTCCCTCTGTATGCCAGTTACTTCTATTCCATGAATTATTTTCCGTAAAGCTGGAATATTTAAACAAATTTATCATTTTTAAATTTTAGGGGGTTTTGGGTTCAGTTTGATCTCTTGTAGCGTAGCTCTGGCTATACCTCCAGAAACTGAGTAAGGATAATCCGTCAGATATATTTCATTAATGGTAACCATTTATCAAAAACCACAAGGCATAGCTCTCAATGTTTCGCATATTATTTCTAACATCCAGCCCATTGCTATCAGAAAATTATATGGCAAATTATAAAATGATTATGTAGAGAGATGGAGCATTTCCTCCAAGGTCAAATGCCTAGCACATGAAAATCTCAGGAGTCTCAAGAAACAGAGTTGCAGGGCAGGGAGATGGGAGGGAGTGGGTGGGTGGGGGAACACTCTCATACACAGGCAGGGGGAGGAGGGATGGGCTAGGGGGATTCTGGAGGGGAAACGATGAATGAGGATAACATTTGAAATGTAAGTAAAGAGAATATTCAATTAAATAAATAATAAAAATAAAATAAAAGGAATCCTGGCTGCAAGAGGTTACTGACTTTATTGGCAATTACCCAGCCAGCCCACTAAGCCCCCTTAATTTGGTAAAAGGCCATGGTTTCCCTAGGGTAAAAAAAAAAAAAAAAAAACATAAAGCATTGTTTCCAAAAGGAGCTAAGTTGTCTGTGCACACACAGTGCAGAGAGGAAGCAGTTCAAAGCAGATGGAACTAGACCCCAGTGTTCTCCCTGTCTTCCTAAGATGGTCTGTTTTAATCACCTCACAAATGGCATCAATTTCTCTCCTTTTGCCTTTGTGCCAGGAGCAAGCTAAATGCCGTTGTTTCTATTCATTATTTGTCCCAGCAATAAAGACACCAACTTGTGACAAAATAATTGCCAATCCAAAGAAGTTTTGAACCTAGAACTTGCATGTGCAGGTCAAATTATAGCCGGTGGCAAAAATTATTTGCAAAAGAAAGGTCGTGTGTAATGAACTTTTTTTAGGAGGAGGGAGGGCTGATAGCGGGCAAGCATCTACTTGGGACAATGGGGAGGAGGATGGGGTGAGGAATTGTGGAGGAGCGGGGACTGGGTGGGAACAGCTAGGTTGTTAATTAATTAATTAATTAATTATTTTTTTAAAAAGATAGCATCAATACATATGAAGACTAGAGTTTGAAACAAATTAGTTGGGCCTCCTGAGTGAACATAAGAGAATTTAAGAACATAAGTGTTAACAGCTGTAGTATGAGATAAATTATCTGTGCCCAGGAACATAGAATTAAAAAGAGGAGAACCAATGAGAACAGCATCTTCAGAAGATGCTTCAGAGGCCAGTGCCGAATATTTTTAAGTGCACTGCCATTTATTTGGTGAGTTTATTTTACCACAATCTGTGTGAATTTAAAGGTAGATCATTGTTATTGTACAAAACACAATGTTTCTGTCAAGCGTTTTTGTATTCTATGCATGTTCTTCACTTATTGTAGTAATAATATATTAAATTTTATCCAAAAAAAAAAGTGAAGCATGTTGGTTCATTTTTCTTTTACTCAAGCATTGGCCAGCACAACTGTAAACTTAAGTTCATTAAAATTGTGTTCGGGGACCCATTTCAAATTTTCTCTGACTCAGGAACCCATCCAATACAGAGTGTTTATTATAAATTTTCATTTGTTTTTTACAGAAATATTTGTTTAATCTCAAAACCCATTTTTTGTTCAAGTTCAGCGACCCACTGTCTTCCTTCCCTGCAAATAGGTAAGGCACCCCCATATGTTCAATTAATAGACACTCCTTTCTACGTAAATTACCAACATTTCCTCTGCTGTGCATCCCATCACATGGGCATGCAAACCCATGTAAGATGTCTTCTGTGTTATTCTTTAAGGTCCACTCAAATACTACGGCAGTGCCTATGCTAACCGGTAACAAATCAAAATTTAGCTTCAGGTAATTTGAAGATCACGTTTGCCCTTCAGAGCAAACCTATATTTTGTACTTCTTTATTGCTCCTGTCTTAAGCTGTTCTGGACACTCTGGAATTTCATCCTTACTTTAGGATAAGTTTGAGGTCTCCTGAGAAGAACTAGGGGACTCTGGCTGATGTGGTATTAAACAGGTCAACCTAGAGATAATTAGCATCTTTGTTTTGATCGACATATAATTTACAACTGCATGCTGCTAATGAACTAGATGGTGATATTTCGACCTCTGCAGTGTGTACTGATCAAATCAGGAACATTTTCAGTCAGTTCTCTCCAAACATTTAGGTCACCAGGCCTGGAGCTAAGGTGCCATTACCCGATGACTTATGTTGCCAGTTCCCATCAGTTCCTTACATTGATAACTTTATTTTTTAAAGATTTATTTTATGTATGTGAATACAATGTAGCTGTCTGCAGATGCACCAGAAGAGGGCATCTGATCTCATTATACATAGCTGTGAGCCATCATGTGGTTGCTAGGAATTGGACTCAAGACCTCTGGATGAGCAGCCCCTGCTGCTAACTGCAGAGCCATCTCTCCAGCCCTTACACTGAAACCTTTAAGCGCCTCAGTTCTATACCTTCATAACTTACATAACTGTAAACTTGAGTTGTCATGCTATGCCATAGAACACTAGAATTGTATCTTGAGTTTTGGGTTCTTCTTATCCAAAGTTTTGTCACTCATCCCAAGCACACCACCCCTAGGGCACCACCCCCAGCCCACTGCCAACTTCTAAGAGTTGTTATCCTGAACAGAGATCAACATTTTTATTTACCTCCTACCTGAAAGAGAGACATGATATCTATGTTTCTCTGACTAAATGATTTTGTGTCACACATGCCTTACAGACATATCCTTGATAGCATCTGTGACAGTAATTCATCTTACTGTTTTTCCAATTATTTGTTAAGCTTGCTCCCTGATGCCTTAAATTTTTGCTGATCAAAAAATCTACCAATTTTCACCTGTACTACATGTTTTCAAACTTCTTCTTTATGACTGAGAGCCAAGCATTTGAGTTCTCTTTTTAGTCACACTGAAAATGAGTAATTTTGAGTAAAATTTCAAAAATCCATTGGTTTTGAGACAGGGTCTCACTGTGGAACATACTTTGTAGACCAGGCTGACATTGAACTTGGAGTTCTGCCTGCCTCTGCCTCCCAAGTATGAAATTAAAGGTGTGGGCCAGCACTTGCCTGGCCCCTCCCATCCGACTGTACTTCTGTAGTTACTGAGGCCTTGAAACTTTAGTAATACTTCTGAGCTATATCTGTTCTCTAGTTTTATTTTTTTTAAAGAACCTTTTTTGCTCCATTATGATCATATGATTTTGATTGTTTTCCTTGACAGGAAAATGTTTGCTTTTCAGATTTGAATGTAGCCCATCTCAGTAGACAAATTTTTCAGTTGCCAATTAAAAGATACTGTTCAGCAACTTGCCTGCATGATAAGCCAACTTTGTCTCTGTCTTTGATGCATCAAAGGGTATTCATATTAGAATTCTGCCAAGGTACTCTGCGCCAACTGCAGCCCTGGGACTTTGTTCAATTTGTATATGCTTTACGAGCTGCTGCTGAGAATCCTGACTAAAATCTAGGAGGGAAAAAAGTGGGGGTTGTTTTCAGTGACGATTATCACAATCAGCAGAGACGAAAGCACGGCTCTACTCTTCTGTCTGTGTGCTCAAACATGCTCACGATTAAAGGATGATCTTAATTGTCAAACTTTGAAAATTTATTAAATGTTTGCGGTAATGTATTGAGTGAATCCCAGACATACATAAATAAACAGGCAGCTGTTTGCAATTTGCATTTTATCAGTTTTGAAAGAGCACAATGTTCTTCCTGTGTCTTATTTTCAGAATTTGCATTTTATCACCATTGGCTCCCCACTATATACTATGGAGTACTTCAATATCTCATTCTTTGAATTTTCATTTTTGATTGTAAATCAGATGATTGCTGGCGCTTTTCTCTTTTCTCATTTTCCTCTTCTCTCAACCTCCAGGTTTATTTACTCCCATTTCTTCTTGGCTCTGATAACAAAATACACAAAATACTTGATTTTTTTTTCCCACACTTTTGTCTGGGGTGTCATCATGAATTGATTATACATACATACGTACACACACACACACACACACACACACACACACACACACACCCATGTTAACTACCATGAAATCTAAAGTAAAAAAAAAAATTGGGGTGCTTTAGTCATTCAATTTTAAACGTGGCTTTCAAATTTACTAGGTTTCTTCTCAATGTTTTGGAGTGTTGCATTTTAGATGGTGGTTGGTGAAAGACTGATCTAATATTGCATGAAAGCCTGCATTAAGGGGATGCCTAGAGAGAATGGAATGAACATTCAATAATAGGAAGACAAACTCTCCATATTCACTCTGCTTATCCCTACCAGGATGCACATGTGGCCACAAGAAAAATGTAGCAATGGAAGTCTGGCCACCTTTAGCTTGTGTCCTTGATTCTCATAGGCAAACAACCTTTTTCTTTCCTCCTCTCCCCTCTACACCCATGTAACATTTTCTCAAAATGCTCCTCTGGTCCTTTCACACTCCTGTGCTCTTGGCAGTGGTGCCTCAGAGGAACAGGCGAGTGGCAGCTTGTGCTTTCCTCCTTCTCTCTAGCAATCCGTCTGCCCACTGGGAAATGTCCCAATGGCTGTTCTGTGCCCCAGCAAGAAGATGCGTGGGAAAATAACACAGGCTAATCTTTCTCTTTTCGTTCTGAGGATGACAGCAAAAACTGGAAAGGATGAATTTAGAAGTTACGAGTTTCCCAAAAGCATGTAAGAAAATAAATGTATGCTTTACAAAATACTAGATATTTCTTTTATAAAGTATTGTATAGTATATAAAAATTTGTATATATAGTACATACAATATATATGCATAATAGATTACATACATGTAAGATTATACAAGTAATGTTTGTATAATATATAGGCATAACATTTATGTAAGATAATACATATATGTATAATCGATATAATAATATAGTATATGTGCATAATATATATTACATATATGTAAGATAATACAATAGATATAATATGTAATATTGTACATGTATATGTTAAATTTAAGTGCTCATTCCTGATGATGTAATAGACCTTTGTATGCAAGTTCAGTTGAATTAAGTGATTTCTTAGCCACATTGCTTTCATAATTGAGCCACATTTAAAGGCTTTCCTTGGAGTTTTATTCCTCTCCCAGACTCTGTGATGCCCTTCCTAATTTCTGGGATGAGTCAAGGAGAATGGGCCACAGAGAATACATAATTTTAGCAGACCTGTTGTAGCTGTGTCTTGAGCTGGATAACCTTCCTAGGGTTTCAGAACTTTAATGTGCACCCTGATCACCTGGCCATGTTAAGATGAGATTTGGCCACGGCAGGTCTAATATAGAAACTCCACCTTTCTAATAAACTCACAGGGATGACATGAAAACTCATCCTCAAGATCATAATTTTGTGAACAAGCGGTTGTTCCCTGGGAGCTGTACTGGTTTCTACTCATGTCTCTGTTAGAGGCCATCTGTTGAGATTACAGCTAAGAATCACCCTCACCCCAGTAGAGTTAAACAACAAGCACTTCTTTGTGAAGTTCAACCCTTCCTTTGCAGCCCGAATGCCTGTATCTTCACTCCCAATCTCCCTTACAAAGGCTCACTCCTCACTGAGCCCCACAGGCTCAGTGGATTTTTAAGGACCTGCCTTCAACCCTTTCTGTGGAACAGTGCCTGACTGTTCCTGAACCACATGACACTGAGACATTTTCTCCAAAGCTTTTCTCCCTATTCTGCACCTAAGAAGTGCAAGAGAGCTCTGCATAGATGCATAGATTCTACACAAATAGGATGTACATACTCACATGCCAAATGAAGTATGTTTCCGACCCCTGATATTTCTATGACTACTGTTTAACCATTTGCTTTGGGGAGGAATAAAGGGTCACTGTGGTACAAAGGTAACCACCCTGGCAGTAGTAGAGCAAAGTCCACATTTTGAGCATTCCAAAGGCATTCCTCTCTGATGAAAACCACACCAAGAAAAACAGTAACTTAGAAACGCTCATTTCCTTCAAGGGTTCTCATCCTATCCTCTTTTTTTCCCTTTCTCTCCTTTTTCACTTCCCTTTCTAATTAAGTTTGATCACACATCACAATTCAGCCAAAGTTAAGAGAAAATGTGATCAAGTGAATCACACTATATTAACATTCTTTTGTAGCACATTTTGGTTTGTTAGATTAGGGGGAGTGTAGAGCTATCCCTACTGTATAAACGAATGCAGATTCTGGGTGCTGACTCACAGCTGAAGTCAAATGAGGTTGTAAAAAGGGTCACATAAGGTGTTTACCTTGGAGAAAGGAAAATATCTAGTGATTATGTGAACCTTCAAGAAGAACCCAGTATAAGGGATTGTGGATTCCGAATTATTTTAAAATTTCTAGAATGTCCATTTAGATATAAGTTCTCTATCTGAATTATCTCTCCAGAAAGAGTCAGCTGTGTGACCAGTAATTTATATTCACTGTAACTATTTTCTAAGCCAATTTGGACATCAACATATTTAGCAAAAGACTCACCTTTAGTCACGACGCCTACAAATGTATAACTTGAGATTTCCAGCATTCCTGTTCTCTGAGCAAAATGTATACCAGCAAGAATACACATAACCCCATTCTTAGTGATCAAATTATGCACTGATAGTCCATTCTAGCCTACATGTGTCTCTGCTGACTTCAGCAAGACAGTGCCTTGTTTATACTGCTAACACATAAATATGTAAAGCTGAACACCATGGGGCAACGGAACATTATCTTGCCACTGTTTCAGGGACTATTAATTTCCTCCAGGCTCATATTTCGGTGATCTTGAAATCCTTTTCTGTTTTAAGTGTTCTAAAATCTGGCTTAGAACTTGTCATTTATTTTCAGAATGACATGGCACAGTAAAGCCACTAGTGTGGATTTACCTGGATCTATCTTTTCAGTTTTGGAATACGTTTTTGAAAAAGGAATTCTTCTTCGCCAGGCCGAGCCATTATATGACGTTGACATATGTTTATCTGAGAAAATAGAAAAAGAAGACTGCTAGAAAATATTACTGAATTAAACAATTATATCCCAAGTGCATTTTAAAAGCTATAAACATCACAGCAGTCAGAATTATCCTTCAAGTGTTTCCTCTACCATTTGAAAACAAGTGAGTTGATTAGATCCAATTATATGATCTTATATGATCAGCAAGCATAGTTGCAGATCTGTTAATCTACAGTTCACTTACTTAGATAAGGCTCTATCCCATGAGGCTACTCTAGAAGACAGAACAGTATCTAAATATAGCATTTCACAGCCTTTCTTCTGTGACTTATCAAACTGGCTTACTAATGTTTGGAGAGGTCATGAACTTGAAAGAGAACACAGAGTAGGTTTTGGGGTGGTGAGGGGGAGATTGAAGCCCCAGGAAACCAGAGCAGGTCGCACACATACACACACGGGGGGGGGGGGTGGAATTCATCTATAAAGTCATGGGTTTTTTTTCTTGACTCCCCAACATTGTTTTATTTGAGTTCTCAGGTTATTACTGCAAGTCTACCAGTCTCAGAACAGGACTCACAACAATACCAAGACTTTTCTTTTTGGCGTGTGTCATTTTTGTGTATTGCTATTTTCGTGGATGAGGCGCACTCAGTTCACACGAATCCAGACTTTGACAACACACTGTAGGCATGATAGCTCCCATAACTGTCATAGTGTTACAGCGCAAATAATCAATATCATAATGGTAATTAAGTCAAAAGTTTCTTCCATACACCACTGTATTCTAAAACAAATAATTAAAACGAAACGTCTGCCTAAGTTGTTAAAGACTGACATAGAGCCTTTAGCTAAAGTTTTCCATAAAGGAGTTCTTGACAGTTGGTACTTCCAAAATCCGGTGTAAATATAAAGCTGCAGTGTGAGTTATAGCGAACTGATCAGCATTTTGTTAAGTCGGGAGAACTGACACCCAGCTTCAAAAGTGCAAAACTCATCTCCAGCAGGAAGAAAAAGCGATTCTCCCCTGTGGCCTTGTACTTCCTGACATACAGCATGCCTTTGCCTATTACATGATGAAATGATTTAGAAGGCCATGTGGGAGAGACGAGAGGTTTGTCAGAAATATTGCAGTTAACCCTCGCACTAACCCTTTCCAAAAGTAATCACGATGTCCTCAAGAAAAGCCAGGGTAGTAGTCTGACAGTAATAATTGGACAGTGCACTTAGTGGAACGAGAAAATGTCAACCACGTAGAAATAATCCTCCCTAGCGAAATAAAACTACCCAGGGCGAACAGAGTGCAGTGCGTGGAGGCAACGCTTTAGGGGGGCACGGTGTCAACCCATCAGCACCCAGCGTGAGTATTCTTCTATGGCCTTTAAATCATGTGCACGACTTCTCTCGGATGAGATCCTCTGGCTACTACTGAAGTTCTTACAGTGATGCCGGCCCAGGAAAAGTAATCAGTCAAGATCCACTTCCCATGGGGGAAATCCTACACTAAGTTGGAGTGCACTCGAGAGAACCACATCAATAAAGAGCCTCACCTGGACAGAGGTTGAGTTTGGGTTCCTTGTTGACATCAGCTTTGTTGTAGGACGCACTCGTGGGCCTGCTTCGGGGAGGGGCGTTCAGTGTGACAGTTCTTACTGCATCTCTTTGAGCATGCATATAGGATGCGTTCTCGGCATTCCGGTTTTTATTATGATGATGGTAACTCATTTTATGTTTGGGATTTGGGATGTGCACTGCTGCAAAACGAAGGAGTAGAGCTGAGGGACAAAACTGGCCAGAGGCATGGTTGGTAGAAATACACTGCACGTGAAGAACGGGGCATCAACACACAAGACGATCCAAGCTAAAGAATGACTCAGTTCAGAGAATTGGGCAAACTTTAAAGTAGACCCTCCGTTATATGAAAGTGAAACATTATACTTAGAAATATCAAACACGTGGACGTTCTACCTCTCCGCATTCCAGAGCCAGGAAAATTCTTTGGTTCGTCATAAATCCATTTTCTTTTCTTCACACCTTTAAAATGAGGCTTCCTCACTGGCTGGACATCATTCACTGAGAGAAGACACAAATTTCTTTTTACAGTTTTTAAGAGAAAATTTTATCGGAAAAATTACTGAGGTGATAATTACATATCTGTGTGTTCTCACATCGACCAAAAAGCACCACACTCTAAAACAAGCTTGTAAAACCAAAGACAACTGTTTTTTTTTTTTTTAAGTATCAAGAAAAAAGTCCCCCTTGGAAACACATTAATGAGAGAAAAACTTTTTGATAAATTGCTTTTCTTTAAAGAAAAAAACAAAACAAAAACAAAAGCAAAAAAAAAAAAAAAAATCCTTATTGTTTCCCAAAGGACTGTGCAGACTCTTCATAAAGAACAGAAAAGTGCACTCCACTCACAATTACAAATCGCAGCATAATGCTATTTTAAGGTCATGATTATTATCTTCAAAATAAATCCTTTTGTATTTTCTGAGCCTGTACTACTGTTTCTTTATGCATTAGGTTAATGCATGAAGCACTTTTATTGAATTTTGCCTTACTCTGTGGAGAGCGTTTTGAGGCTGGATGCACAGATAGTTTGCCCAAGGAGGCTGAATTTTAGAAACTGTAAGATTCCAATCATACTTAGCCCACATTTTCTGCTGATGCACCCACATCACATGCATTCTCAGTTTTTTCAAGACTTTCTAAGGAATATATTTCAGAGACCTTAAGACCAATTTCATAGAGGCATTCTGTTATTTACAAATGACCACAAGGAAAATGAGTGTCCCCATAAAGATTACAGTGAGCCTCTATTAACAGGCTAATGGATTCGTCTTTGCCTTAGCCTTCAACTTCAGCTTAAGCTTCAAACCCTCAAAATCTTTGCCTCCTCACCATACACTGTCTCATGTCCCGGACTCCCACACATAACATTTTAACATCTAAAATTGTAACATTAAGATGAGTTTCCTGAGGGAAGTAATTATCATTCTCCTCCAGTGCCTGAGGACCAAGAATATTGAAATAGTTCAGCAAATAAAACAAGGAACAGGGGGTATGTGGTGGTTTAAATAATTATGGCCCCCATAAACTCATAAATGTGGATGCTTGTTCCATAGGCAGTGGCACTATTAGGGGGTGTGGTCGTATTGGAGTAGGTGCAGTCTTATTGGAGAAAGAATGGCATTGAAGGGGCGGGTTTTGAGATCTCGTAAGCTCAAGCTCCACCCAGTGAGGAATGTAATCTCCTCTTTCCTGTGTATCAAAAAGGTGAACTCTCCTTCTCCAGCACCATGTCTCCCTGCATACTGCCATGCTTCCTGCCACAATGATAACGTGGCAACAAACTAAACTTCTGAAAATACAAGCCAGCCTCAGTGAAGTGTTTTCCTTTATCAGAGTTTCTTTGGCCATGGTGTCTCTTCAACAACAATGGAAACCCTACGACGGGGAAGGAGAGCAGAAACCAAGAAGAACCCCCCTTAAGAAGTAGCTCAAAGCACCACGGCCGAGGAGAAGCCAAATCAAAAAGAATGATTCACAATAACCATAAAGCTGCCAATATATTACAAGATGGACAAAATCCAACATGATGTGCCAGCGACTTTCTGTTAAGGCGGTTTGCATTCTTGTCAATAGGCACCTAAGCTAGTGCATATAATGGACGACCTCCTTCATCACAATCTGTACTCCAAGCTTAAATATAACATATGTTTGCTACTTGTTGCAGACATCTCAGGCCATGCTTTCCCCCCATTCTTTCTTATCCTTTGTTTCCTTATTCTATTTCAAACGAGAAAAGTACACCTGTAAGAAGGTGATCGAAGAGATAGAACTACTGTCTTACTTGAAGAGGGGTTCTCTCTGCTCTTCATGCTGATGTTTTCAGTGGCATTTAATACATGTGTTGTGGGCACTAGGCGAGTAGTTAGAGGATGCTTTGGATGAAGGCCATTCTTGCTTTCTTCTATGCGAATCAAGAGGATAAAATGTCAGTATCAGAAGCACTTCCGATGGGTGCACCTATTACGTGTGTGTGGCATTTTCTAGAGGGCCTGGGTAAAATGTTCTAATGGCCAACCTATCCAAGTACTGATGAAACATTTTTTAAAAATCTAAATTTAGCGACCATTTCAATGCAAAAGTGAGAATTCCACACCATGAGTTTAACATCTCATTGGGATTATTTTAGTCAATCACATTTTTTTTTTTTTTTGAGAAATGAGACCATTTGGGTTAAGTTCTCAGGACTCTTTCAGTGAAACTACATTCATTTTCCCTGTGCATAGCAGAGGGGCTATCCAATAAACTCTCCCCAATTATGAGAGTAGCCTAAATCTGGGCTGTTTCACATAATCTCCAGTAGCCATGTGTCTGTTTATTATAGTGCCATTGAAAAGCTTAATTTAGAGCTTTTTAAACTAGGCTTTCATACATAGATAGTGGCCTTAAAACTAGCTTGGTTTTTTCTTTCTTTACATGAATTTCATTAATGGATTAGACATAAAAACTTAGCTCCAAATATGAGTCAGGTTTTCATATAGATTTTCCACTGAATCACTTGACACAAATGTTTTTTGTCCTCTGGAAGCACTGCCAGCTGTAGACAGGTGAAGAAACACAGAGCTCTAAAGCAGGTGTTTATTAGAGCTAGAGCTCAGGTTCTCAACCTGAGGGTCACAACCCCTTTCCAGGGGGTCGAATCTCAGGTGTTCTCCATACCATATGTTTACATTATGAATCATAACAATATGAAAATTACAGTTATGAAGTAGTGGTGAAAGCCATTTTATGGTTGGGGGGGTCACCACAACATGAGAATTTGTAGCAAAGGGTTGCAGCATTGAGAAGGTTGAAAAACACAGGCTGTGGTTAGCAATTATTGGATAATATGTATGTTATTCATAAGAATGAATCTCTTTGCAGTGTCTATAAGGAAATTCAGTCATTCTGCTTTAAACTGCTAAAACTTGAAAGGTCTTCTTATTGCTTTTTAAGAAGGCTGGTCACCTCATAGCTGGAGGACTCCTCCAACAGACAGACTTTTCAGATTAGGAACCAGGCTATAAAATATAAAACAATTAAGTATACAGCCAGTCTAGAGCCTTGGGGTGTCCTATTTAGTGCTTTTTGATGTATTATCCCTTATTACATTTGGTTTTCATAACAGCTAAGGTTCGTGGTTAATTTCTCTACAGATGGGTCAATGTTATAATGTGATTCAATTACCTTTGGTATTTGAGCATTTTGAGATGGTTTCTTTGTCTTCAGCTAATGCTTCACTTTCATCGACTCCAAGAAATATGATCCTCTGTGGAGCACAGCAGTCGCCTCCTGGAATAAAATTGTACATTCAGGGCCAGCAAGAGCTAAAGGAGGCACATGACTGACTACCTTTCAAGATAGAAATGATCTTCACGATATCTTTGTTTTCTCTAACAACGACCTTTAGATATAGTCATGGCACATCTAACTTACCTTCCATATTAAATCTCCAGATACATGAAGGCTGTTTCATTTTACCCAGGGCTTCTTTTTTCAAGATAAACATGAAGAGTTGCTTTAAAGACCACATATATAATTTATGGTACATTCACCATGCCATTTATTCTATTAAGCAAAAAATCTATTTGTTTTGAAAATCCACTTGTCTTTGTACGTGAGAGATATATTTATGTATAAATGTACACCTGTGTGCATGTGTGTATGTGTGTATATGTGTTTTTGTGTGTGTATATGTGTGTATGTGTGTGTAATGTGTGTATATGTGTGTTTGTGTTTGTGTATATGCATGTGTATGTTTATGTGTGTATATATGTGTATGTGTGTATATATGTGTGTGTATGTGTGTATATATGTGTGTGTATATGTGTGTGTATGTATTTGTGTGTGTATATGTGTGTATAGTATGTATGTATATGTGTGTATGTGTATGTATGTGTGTATGTGTGTGTGTGTTTGTGTGTGTGTATATGTGTGTGTGTTTGTGTGTGTGTATATGTGTATATGTGTGTGTGTTTGTGTGTGTGTGTGTGTGTGTGTGTGTGTGTGTGTGTACCCATGCTACTCGTGCATCATATGTAAAGGTCAAAGGGCACTTTGATTTGAGGTGTTAGTCTCCACCTTCCACCATGATTGATAAGGAGATTCTTATTTGCTGCTACATTTTCAGGCAAGCTCTCCTGCCAGTTTCCAAGAATCCTGCTATCTCTAGCTCCCACCTTGATATAGAAACACTGAGCTCACAGACATGTACATTCATGGATTTATGTAGGTCCTGTAGATCCCCATTCTCACTGTCAAACAGTTTGCCTTCTGAACCATCTGGAGCTCCTAAGTAACCTTCTTTGAAAATACTATTCAAAGGAGGATGTAGCTCAGCAGAGGATCTCTTGCCAAGGATCTAGGTCAATCTCAGTCCCCACTCTGACAAAAGTAAACGTGAAAAACATGATTATAGAACAACCTGTCAACAAAATCAAGATGTCTCTGGGGGTGCAACAGTGGCTCTTATATATTAAGGTGATGATCTATTTGGACATTAAGGCCTGCTCACAGGAGGGAATTCATGTCTGTGTAATGAAAACCTTGCCAACTTCCTGTGACTAGTAAAGTCATGGAACCAATTTGTTCCACTTTTCTAAATCAGTAAGGTTTGTAACTACATTCTAAAGACATATCATAATACACAAGTAAGTATAGCTCTCACCCCTCATCAGTCTCAACAGATAAGAGCACTGACTGCTTTTCCAGAGGTCCTGAGTTCAAATCCCAGCAACCACATGGTGGCTCACAACCACCTGTAATGGATCCGCTGCCCTCTTCTGGTGTGTCTGAAGACAGCTACAGTGTACTTATATATAATAAATACATAAATCATTAAAAAAGGAAGCTTCTCTTTACAAAAAACAGTGGTCATTACAGAAGGTTTCACTGGTCAAAGCACAGGGAAGCACAGACGGTGGGGTGCCCAGCCTCAGACACATCCCTAAAGTACTCCCTACACCTAAGGCTCAAGGGACATTATGGAAGAGGGATATAGAGTCAGAGGGCCAGCACATTTGCTGGCAGTATTTTCTATATATGAGAGTGCAACTGCACTCGGGAAATCATAACATGGTCACCCAAACAAGTCCTGCACAATGACAATAGCAACTGAAATATCAGCACACACGGTCCACCATCGATGACGAGCTGGAGGTAGTTAAAGGCTGCCTAAGGCAGGCCGCTGAGAGGTTATCTAATCCCAAGACATTGGTTTTAGACTCAGATATATTTGAGCAACAAGAAGTGAACTCTGCAATTTGTATGCATGCATACATATATACATACATGCATACATAACATACATATATTCATAGTCACGTGTGTGTGCGTGCGTGTGTGTGTGCGTGTGTGTGTGTGAAAAACCAACAAAAAAGTAACTCATGAATGTGAGGAGTGAGAGGACACAGTTGGAGGGGGAGAAGGACAGAAAATAGAGTATTCACCTGAAATGTTCATAAACGTTAAATAAAAATAGCTACTCAGAGCCTGGCCCAATTGCCAGCCGGAAAGGCGGCTCGTACAGGCTGAGAAACTGGTGAGTGGGAGACCTAGGCTGCTGGGGAGCAGAGGGATCTCTGCGGAGTGCACACGGAAATGGCACCCCCTGCCCTGACCTGCCCTGTCCTCCCCGATCCAGTGACCGGGAACAGATCTTAGGAACTTCTGTTCCCACCCAGAGACGACTTCAGGACACAGAGCGGAGCCTGGCCCACCTGCCAGCCGGAAAGGTAGCTCGGAGAGGCTGAGCATCTGTGACCAGGAACAGATCTTAGGAACGTCTGTTTCCACCCGGAGGCGACTTCAGGACGCAAAGTGGAGCCTGGCCCAGCTGCCACCCAGAACCTGGGCTGCCGGGGAGTAGAGAGATCTCTGCGGAGTGCACACGGAAAGTGTACCAGGGACACAGACCAGATACAAGGGAAAGGCAAGAACATATCACTGACAACAAAATGGCAAGAGGAAAGAGAAAGAGTATATCCCAAGGAAACCAAGACAATCAAGCAAGACCAGAACCCAGCTCTCCGATAGTAGCAAACATCGGAATTCCAAACACTCCAGAGAAAGAAGACACAGACCTGAAATCATGCCTCAAGACGCTGATAGAGTTACTTAAACAAGAAAAGGAGGAAAAGCAAAAAGATTCAGAAGCTTTTAAAGAAGAAACAAGAAAAACACTCAAAGAACTCAAAGAACCAGAGGAAAACAGAACCAAAGAAATAAAGGAATGTAAGAGGGAAATTAAAACAGAAATTGACACAATAAAGAAAACGCTAAAAGAGATAACCCTAGAGTCAGAACACCAAAAAAAGAAATCAGGAGTCACAGAAGCAAGCATTTCCAACAGATTACAAGAGATCGAGGAGAGAATCTCGGGGGCAGAAGACAACATTGCAAACATAGACAAAACAGCCAGAGAAGATGCAAAAAAAAAAAAAGCTCCTAACCCAAAATGTCCAGGAAATACAAGACACAATGAGAAGACTGAACCTAAGGATAATAGGAATAGAAGAGGGAGAAGAGTATCAACTAAGAGGCACAGTAAATATCTTCAACAAAATCATAGAAGAAAACTTCCCTACCCTCAAGAATGAGATGACCACGAGCATAAAAGAAGCCTTCAGAACTCCAAATAGGTTGGACCAGAAAAGAAATACCTCCCGGCACATAATAGTAAAAACATCAAGTGCCCAAAGTAAAGAAAGAATACTAAAAGCAGTAAGGGAAAAAGGTCAGGTAACATATAAAGGCAGACCAATCAGACTCACACCCGATTTCTCAACAGAGACTATGAAAGCTAGAAGAGCCTGGACAGACATCATGCACTCCTTAAGAGAGCACAAGTGCCAGCCCAAGCTGCTATACCCAGCAAAACTATCAATCACCATCGATGGAGAGACAAAGATATTTCAAGACAAATCAAAATTCACACAATATCTGACCACAAACCCAGCACTACAACGAATTATAGGTGGAAAACCCAATACAAGGAGGGAAAATACAGCCTAGTAAAAACAAGAAAACTCCTAAACAAGAAAACTAAAAGAAGAAAAAAACACAGACACAACTCAACCCAAAAAAGCAAAAATGGCAGGAAACAGAAACAATTATTCCTTGATATCTATTAACATAAATGGTCTCAACTCCCCAATAAAGAGACATAGACTATCAGACTGGATACATAAACAAAATCCAGCCTTTTGCTGCAAACAGGAAACTCATCTCAGAGACAGAGACAGACACTATCTCAGAGTAAAAGGGTGGGAAAAAAACTTCCAAGCAAACAGCTCCAAGAAGCAAGCTGGAGTGGCTATTCTAATATCGAATAAAGTAAATTTCCAACCAAAAGTTATCAAAAAAGATAAAGAAGGACACTTTTTACTCATTACCGGGGAAATCTGTCAGGAGAAACTCTCAATCCTTAACATATATGCTCCAAATAAAAAAGCACCCACAGTCAAAAAAGAAACTCTACTAAAGCTCAAAAAATACATTTCACCCCACACAATAATAGTGGGAGACTTTAATACCCCACTCTCACCAATGGACAGATCAGGGAAACAGAAACTGAACAAGGACACTGCAAAACTAGCAGAGACTTTGAACCAACTAGAATTAATAGATATATACAGAACATACTATCCTAAAGTAAAAGAATACACCTTCTTCTCACTACCCCATGGCACCTTCTCGAAAATTGACCACATAATTGGACACAGAACAAGCCTTCATCGATATAAGAAGATTGAAATACTCCCATGCATCCTCTCAGATAACCATGGTCTACGGCTGGTCTTTAACAACAACAAAGACAACAAAATGCCCACATACACATGGAAACTAAACAACGCTCTGTTAAAGGATAGCAGGGTCAAAGAAGAAATAAAGAAAGAAATTAAGGACTTTCTAGAATTCAACGAAAACGATAACACAACATACCCAAACCTATGGGATGCAATGAAAGCAGTATTGAGAGGAAAACTCATAGCCCTAAGTGCTTCCAAAAAGAAGCTGGAGAGAGCTCACATCAGCAACCTGACAGCACAGCTAAAAGCCGTAGAACAAAAGGAAGCAGATATACCCAAAAAGAGTAGACGGCAAGAAATAATCAAAATTAGGGCAGAAATAGACCAAATAGAAACAAAAAGAACCATTGAAAAAATCAACAAAACAAAGAGTTGGTTCTTTGAGAAAATCAACAAGATTGATAAACCCCTAGCCAGACTAACTAAAGGGCAAAGAGAGAGTATCCAAATTAACAAAATCAGAAAGGAAAGTGGTGACATAACAACTGAAACTAAGGAAATTCAAGAAATCATCAGATCCTACTACAAAAATTTATACTCCACAAAATTGGAAAATCTGGAGGAAATGGACGAATTCCTAGACAGATACAAGGTCCCAAAGTTTAACCAGGACCAAGTAAACCATCTAAATAACCCTATAACACCTAAAGAAATAGAAGAAGTCATCAAAAGCCTCCCAACCAAAAAAAGCCCAGGTCCGGACGGGTTCAGTGCAGAATTTTATCAGACATTTATTGGGGATATAACACCAATATTCGCCAAACTATTCCAAAAGATAGAATCAGATGGAATATTACCCAACTCATTTTTTGAGGCTACAATAACCCTCGTACCTAAGCCACACAAAGACCCTACAAGGAAAGAGAACTTCAGACCAATCTCACTTATGAACATTGATGTAAAAATACTCAACAAAATCCTTGTAAACCGAATCCAAGAACACATCAAAACCATCATTCATCATGACCAAGTAGGCTTCATCCCTGGGATGCAGGGATGGTTTAACATAAGGAAATCCATCAATGTAATCCACCATATAAACAAACTTAAAGACCAAAATCACATGGTCATCTCACTAGATGCTGAGAAAGCATTCAACAAAATCCAACACCCCTTCATGTTAAAAGTCCTGGAAAGAACAGGAATCCAAGGCCCATATTTAAACATAATAAAAGCAATATACAGCAAACCAACAGCCAACATCAAACTTAATGGCGAGAAACTTGAAGCAATCCCACTAAAATCAGGGACTCGACAAGGCTGCCCATCTCCCCCTTCCTATTCAACATAGTACTGGAAGTCCTGGCTGGAGCAATTAGACAGCAAAAGGAGATCAAGGGGATACAAATCGGAAAGGAAGAGATAAAAACATCACTCTTTGCCGATGACATGATAGTGTACTTGAGTGACCCCAAAAATTCCACCAGAGAACTCCTACAGCTGATAAACAAGTTCAGCAAAGTGACTGGATACAAAATTAACTCAAACAAATCAGTAGCCTTCCTATACTCAAAGGACAAACATGTAGAGAAAGAAATTAGGGAAAAGGTACCCTTCACAATAGTTACAAAAACTATGAAATACCTTGGTGTGACTCTAACTAAGGAAGTGAAAGACCTGTATGACAAGAACTTCAAACCTCTAAAGAAAGAAATTGAGGAGGATCTCAGAAAATGGAAAGATCTCCCATTCTCATGGATTGGAAAGATCAACATCTTAAAAATGGCCATTCTACCAAAAGCAATCTACAGATTCAATGCAATCCCCATCAAAATTCCAACCCAGTTCTTCATGGAATTGGAAAGATCAATGTGCAATTTCATATGGAATAACAAAAGACCTAGAATAGCGAAATCCATCCTCAACAACAAGAAAACATCTGTGGGAATCACTATCCCTGACCTCAAGCTATATTACAAGGCAATTGTGCTGAAAACTGCATGGTACTGGTACAGAAATAGGCAGGTGGATCAATGGAATAGAATAGAAGATCCAGAAATGAGCCCTCATGTATATGGTCACCTGATTTTTGACAAAGGAGCAGTCAACATTCAATGGAAAAAGGACAGCCTATTCAACAAATGGTGCTGGTCCAACTGGCACTCAACATGCAAAAGAATGAAAATAGACCTGTTCCTATCTCCTTGTACAAAGCTCAAGTGTAAGTGGATTAAAGATCTCCACATTAAACCAGATACACTGAAACTATTAGATGAGAAAGTAGGGAAAACCTTAGAACACATAGGCACAGGAGAAAATTTTCTGAACAAAACACCAATGGCTCAAGCTCTAAGGTCAAAGATTAACAAATGGGACTTAATGAGATTGCAAAGTTTCTGTAAGGCTAAGGACATTGTCAAGAAAACAAAACGGCAACCAACAGAATGGGAAAAGATCTTTACCAACCCCACATCAGATAGAGGCCTAATATCCAAGGTGTACAAGGAACTCAAAAAGCTAGACACCAGAGAATCAAATAACCCTATTAAAAAATGGGGTACAGAGCTAAACAAATCATTTTCAGTTGAGGAACACCGAATGGCAGAGAAACATCTGAGGAAGTGCTCGACATCCTTAGCCATCAGGGAAATGCAAATCAAAACAACCCTAAGATTCCACCTCACACCAGTCAGATTGGCCGAGATCCAAAACTCAGATGACAGCAGATGCTGGCGAGGCTGTGGAGAAAGAGGAACACTTCTCCACTGTTGGTGGGGTTGCAAGCTAATACAACCACTCTGGAAATCTGTCTGGCGATACCTCAGAAAATTGGATATAGTACTACCTGAAGACCCAGCTATTCCACTTCTGGGCATATACCCCAGAGACACTTTAATACACAACAAAGATATATGCACCACAATGTTCATAGCGGCTCTATTTATAATAGCCAGAAGCTGGAAGGAACCCAGATGTCCTTCAGAAGACGAATGGATACAAAAATTGTGGTACATATACACAATGGAATACTACTCAGCCACTAGAAACAATGACTTAACCAAATTCTTAAGAAAATGGCTGCATCTAGAGAAGATCATCCTGAGTGAGATAACCCAGTCACAAAAGAACAGACATAATATGCAGTCACTGATAGTGGGATACTAACCCCAGAGGCTTGCACTCCCCCAGAAACAACTCACAGACTGTATGAAGTCCAAGAAATAAAGAAAACAAAAAATATACATATATTCACAAAACAAGAAGACTTTGACTATTTCCATATTGCGTTTTGTTTTGCATGTACTTTACGCTTATTGCAACTAGTAGGTTTTCAATGCATACTGTCAAGCCCTTGAAAAAAATCAAGTACTGACTAAAAAACATATTCACATGGTTTTATGTAAAATTTATTTTAATGTCTGAAAAAACAGTACTGACAAAAATGTATAATTTTAAGCAAAAAATTTTTTAAATCTGTACATTTATCTTTGTTTTGCAAAATAAAGTCGTTTAAAAAAATAGCTACTCAAATAAAGATGTAAATACAATAATAGTGGATTAATAATAGCTGGCACTCATGCAGCAGTGTTCTGTTTATCAAAACCTCTTTTGAGTATTTTAAGTGACTTATCAAATTTTATTATCTCCGTATTGACCTCTTGTAAAGCATAGCACTGACTCCTAGTTTAGGGCACATTTACTATAGTTTGGCAGTAAAAACACATTAGGTATAAATTTTAAAATATAATGAGTCAAAAAATTCTACTCTTACAATTATATCATATGAAGTTTTAGCCACTTGAAAAACGACCTTACAAAAAAACCCTAATCTATGTTTTAAACCTAAATGTTAAAACTGTATTTGTCCCTATCTACTGTCTAATTAGAGTTGGCTCCCTCTTCTAGTCTCATAAGCTTCTGTAAACAAAATAATAAAAGTTGCAGAAAAAAATTCTAATTTTTGCTTTATGAGGTCCTGATCCATTTGTGCTGAGATTTTGTCTGTCCTGATCCTGTGGAGGTCTTGGAAATACAGTCCCAGCTTCTGTGTGTGTGTGTTTATGCATCTACATGTGAGTCTGTGTGTGTGTGTGTGTGTGTGTGTGTGTGTGTGTGTGTGCGTGTATGTGTGTGTGTATGTGTGTGTGTGTATGTGTGTGTGTGTGTGCGCGCACACACATGCATGTCCACATGCGTGTGCAATAGTGCTGTAGTAGCAGGTAGTGTCTTTTCTCTCTACAGACATCTACTACCTCTGTCTTTCTCAATCTTTTTACCTGATTTTACATGATCATCACTGAGTTGGGTTGAAGGCACGTGGTACAGAAGACACACTGAGAGCTGAACACTCGACCACCTCTTTTTTTCCTATCAATGATTTGTGAGTCTCTGTATTAATCTCCATGAGCTTAAACACACACACACACACACACACACACACACACACACACACACACACACACACACACACACGGAAAAGGAGTAAAATGGGATATACTTAATCAAAACACATTATTTACATATACGGAACCGTCATACAATCAAAAAGTATCATTGGAAAAATAGCTTCTAGAGTCTCGAGAACTTGTCAGAGATCTCAGCATCTGTGTGCTGTTTGGGAGGCGAAAATCTTAAGTGCATGCCTCCCCAGGGTAGAGAGATCTTAATGCATAGCCCAAGGAAGCTCTCAGAGCCAGAAAAATTAGGATTTAGGAGCATCAACCTTGTCTTTGGAATAACTGCTGTAATAGGAAAGAAATGACAAACAATATATCTCCTATTATGACCCTCTTAGTGAGGCCTCAATACCACAGCAAACAAAGCCAAAGTGAACTACTTCTGTTCCACTTGTGCAGAGAAGCTTCTCTATGGGAAAACAACCCCAGCCACACATGACATAATATTTTACTTGCAGTGTCCAGCACTTAATTAAAACTAGGAAGATATACTGAGAAACACAAAAGTTCACCAAAACCACAGGAAAGTGGGAAAGATCTAAGTATTCTGAATCACCGAAATAGAAAACAAAAACAAACATAAAAATTACAAAAAAAAAAAAAAAAAAAACAGAATGAAATGGTCAAGAATTTAGGTAGAACATTCTGTGAAAGGTCAAAGAGAAGGCAGAATTTAAAAAGGGCAAGATAAAACACAAGACATCAGGTCAATAGGGAGGATCCAGTTGTATGTAAAGTAACATAATAAAAGCCTAATTTTAAGAGATATTAAGATAAAACAACTTGACAAAAGAGAAGTTAAAGTAGGAACTGAATTCAGTGTCATTAAGAATTAGGAAATAGAATAGGTTAGAACAATCAGGTATCACAAGATAGCCAACAGCTCAGTGGTGGCACGTGTGCTGGAGAGCCAGCCAGCATTGTGTGAACACAGGAGAGCTGGTCCTCACTGTAGGCAGGAGAACTGGTCCTGCCCCTGACCTGAATGAAGTGGAAAAGCTTTCCCTGTGGTGCAAGTGCAAAAAGGCTGGTGAGCTGAGCAACTCAGCTACCTCCTAGACCACACCCAGACCCAGACCCAGACCCAGGGCTTTGGCCTAGCTTGCTCCAACACCTATCCCATCTATGAACTGCTGGAGCGCATTAAAGGGACCGATCCTACAGAACCAAAGCGATGGGATCTTCACAGAGCAAGAGAAATCCCAGTGAGGATTCAGTATAGATGGTGTAGCAGAAGCCAGAGGCCTGGAACCAAACCAATGACTTTCTGTGATGAATGATTTCAAGTAAAGTTGTTTGAACAGAAGACCACACTGTAGCTCCCATGGCAAGAATGTGTGTGTGTGTGTGTGTGTGTGTGTGTGTGTGTGTGTGTGTGTGTGTGTAATGGGCAAATATGGAGGGAGGAGACAAATAGGATGAGGCTACAAGATGTGACATCCACACAAAAAAATTAATAAAAAGTTTTCAAAAAAAAAAAAAAGAAGAAGGAAAAGAAAAATAGAAATCGCTACAGGGGTTTTCAGGTAGCCACATGCTGGAAATAATGTGTAAGTTCTCTGGTAGTTTTCACAAACACCACGTACAGTGGTAAGAAATTTGAATTCTCAGCTGCACATGTTTCTCACTGAGGTCCAACAAGGTGGTAGGCTCGGCATTCTTGTTTGTGTTTTCATGTAGTGATGACCGCATGGGACTTTCAGAGGATAACACAGCATCGTGCCTTTCGTCACTGTGATGCAGGGAAGCTGCAAGGAATCTGAATCCACAGCCTCAGCGGTGTCTCTTAGTGTTCCAAACTCATTTCCTCTCTAAAATAAAGTTTAATATTTGCTCATGGGAATCCTCTCTCCTCTTCTGCTCTGTCTCTCTGTCTCTCTGTCTCTCTGTCTCTGTCTCTCTGTCTCTCTCTGTTTCTCTCCCTCTCTTTGTCTCTGTCTCTCTCCCTCCCTCTGTCTCCTTCCCAGTCCTCCCTCTTCTCTCTTTTCCTGTGTCCTCAGAACAAATGAGTACATATATAGGCTATGTTTTAAATAGGAACAGGTAAATGCATATATATTCTATCTTCTTATATACGTATCAATGTATATGTATGAAATTTACACAATGCTGAAGGGCTAAAATAAATAAATACTCAAACTAAAGAAGTCTAAACTCTCCATTTCCACTTAAATAACAATTAAAATGCAAAACTATACTGGTAGCAGCTCCCAACGAGTTGGAACTACTGCTATAACTGGAAGGAATCCTCCCTTAGTGACTTATGCTAAAAAGCTAATTTTATGTAGTGTTGAGATATACTTGAACTACCTGTCAAAACAGGGCATCAAGGTAGCCAAAAAGTTCATGAGAATATGGAAACATAGATGAGTATGCATGTGAAATTTTCCCAGGCCATCTATCTCAGAGTTACATACTTCCTGACATGCACAGCTCAAGAACACAGTAAAAAGAGTAAAGCTAAAACCAACGCTTCACGGGGTTCAATTGAATCTGGACTCACTCGCTATAATTATAAAATTTACCATCTTCCTCTCAAGATGTTCTATCCACTGTTAAAAAATGTAATTATCAATCTAAAGTGTGCTAATCTCCTATGCAAAGACCCAGGGGATGTTTCTAATTGAACAAAAAATTTTATGGTATGTGGAGAATCAGCAAGACTCACTATGTCAGGAAGCCCATCTCCCAGATGAATCACTTAACATCCTCCTATATTGCCGCTAAGCAATGTGTACATAATCATTGTATTATGATGAAAGCGCAAAGCCATTCTCTCATTTCCTAAGTCCCAGCAGAGCAAGATATACATAGGAAGGAAGACAGTGCTTTACAGGGAAGGGTTGGCTTATAGATGACTGAAAATTCGGGCTGGTCAGAGGAAGTGGATGGTCAGCTTTGCAATCTGGCTCTCACTAGGTCTAAAACATATGCGAAGAAGAAGAAACCATCCAAGTAGCACAATGAGGAAAGGAAGACAGAAGAAAATGGCTGAACATCAGGCCTGTGGAGAGCATCACCAACTTGCCTTGGTGACATGCGGTTTCCTTTTCCCAGCCACCTTCATTTTTTCACACACACTTTTCCCGTCTGTCTTGTTAGGTTATTTTTCCCACATCAGGAAAAGATGTCTACATCTTTTTATTTTCAAAGATATAGATAGCACTTTAATACCTAAAATGTTAAGGAATGACAAAAATTTAAAATATTTTTGTTTTCCATAACTTAACCAGTGTCTATAAGCAAAGGAAGTTATATGTATAGTAAAAATGCTGCAGTTCATAATATACACAACTGAATCTAAGCCAAGCAGTCGTCTTAAGGTGCTTGATGCAAAGGTGTATGTTACATGTTCTGAAGCAAGACTCTAATGGCATTGTAACACATAAGCAAACACTGCTGAAAAATCTCAGATTCTTCATTTGAACTGTTTTTAGGTTGTTACCTATTTTGAAATATTTTACTGTTGTCACACTTCTCATGACTTACACATTCATTTACACATTTTAATATTGATTTACCACCCAGAACTGAAGCTGTAGAATGTGATTGTTTCTTCTTGTGATTCCCTCTCTATTCCTGCACCTCTTCTGCTTCCCTGCCACTTTTTCATCTTTGACTAAAGGTTGTGTGTAGCCTAGGCTGGCTTTGAACTTCACAAGTAGCTGGGGGCAGTCTTGAACTTCTGATCCTACAGCTTAAGAGCTTAACATTTCTATCAGAGAATGATAAAAATTTTAATTATCAATCGAAAGTGTGTTACTCTCCTATGCAAAGACCCAGGGGATGTTTGTAATTGAACAAAGAATCCTATAGTATCTGGAGAATCAGCAAGACTCACTATGTCAGGAAGCCTGTCTCCCAGATAAATGAGAGACTTTTAACATCCTCTGGTTAATAAGAGGATATCATTTCCCATATGATAGTCTTAAAATATTTAAGCTATGATAAGCAAAGAGAATCTGTGAATGGTGCACATGATACATATATTCAGATATCACTACCTCAGCTCTCTCCAAGTATTCATTAGCCATTTCCTGCACTTGGCTCTGAGTTAGTATATCATTACATGTGCTTCATATCTGAATTAGTTGTAGCCTGGAGTTGAGCCTGCACACTTCCATTCCAGGTGTCTCAAGAGGGCAGAGAAGCTGGAATGCCCTGTACAAGGAGTGCGCATTTTCCCAAGGCATTTGGTAGAGGTACCAGCCTTTCGGGGCATCTTATTTTATGATATATCACCAAACCTTGCATCAAACAGGAAATAGAAAAACATTAAGGACAAGCCCTAACTTCTGGAAATAATATGTTTGGAACCATCCTGCTCACCTCCATTTTCAAAAGCAGCAATGTCAGTCCTTGGTTTCCTATCCAATGATGATTTTGCCTCTCCTGCCCTTTCAAATAGGCTAAACTTTGTTGGAACTGTAAGACCATCTCCTAGGAATGAAAAGAATTTTTTTATAAAGGTCAGTCCAGCAGCTAGTTCACTGTAACTATTGTAATAGAATTCATAGAAATAGTTAAGAATTAATTATAATTAATATATACACCATGACCTCCTGAATGTACATAAACACATTGATAACAAGCTAATTCTGTAAATGACAAAAAAGTAGAAGTTTTTTTTTTCCCCTCCTCTTTAGATTGGAAAGTAAATGGCAATTTGAGTTTTAACAATCTTACAACATTGTGTGTGCATAATATGTTTACGTATTCGGTGTTTTGGTATAATGAATTTGCAGTGTTTAGTTTCTATCTCTTCCTGATTAATTTAGCAAACAGTGCTGCAGCCTAAAAAGTCTAATGATGTTTGATAATTAAATTATTCTCATGTTTTCTTATTGTCTATATCCAGATGATCTACTTTGAAAATAAACTGTTGACTTAAAAAAAATAACAAAACAATGATAAAACAAACAAAAATGGCTGTCTAAAGAAGTATGAGCGCCTGACTAGGCTAAATCACCAAGGCAGAATGAATTCTCTTTGTAGATACCAGTAGTACTACTGGGGAAATCCGTGGAAGGGACCCAGAGCCAATAACAATGTGTCAAAGGCAATTTCCTGACTTTTTTTTTTTTTTTTTTTTGCTATAGTTGAATGAAGGTTTTCAACTTACTTTCAGGGCACTTTAGAAAATCACAGTGGATGGGTTCATAATTACTCGAATAGTAATTAAAACACCAGATGTAGTAAAATATTAACATTTTCTGTCAATTTAAGTCAGGGATTCTCAACATATATGTTGAAGCTCCTTTGGCACTAAGTGACCCTTTCACATGGACTGCCTAAGACTGTCAAAAAACAGATTGTTTACATTCAAATTACTAACAAAAGCAATGATGAAGTAGCCACGAAATAACTTTATGGTTACCAGGATGAAAGAAACTGTATTAAAGGGTCTCAGCATTACAAAGTTTGAAAGCCACTGCTCTAAGTGAACAGGAAATACAAGAGTTAACTTTTGAAAGCAATTCAAGGCAATGTTTATATGTATACAAGTGTATATGTTAACTGTCTTATAATTTTACATATTTAATTTGTTTTAAGGTTCCTCAGTCTGGTTAGTACAAGCCCCAGCCAGATTCACCTTGGACAGTCTATTGCTGCCACCTTCTGCCAAGCAATTGAACAGCTGCCTGGGGAGGGAGGAAGGTACGGATGCTCTGTATCAAAGTGTATCCAGTTCTGTATCCAACTGACCAGCCTCAGCTTTTCACATCTCTTTTCTCTGTTCTCCCTTCTCTCTGCTGGCTCCTTTCTCTGTGTGCCTTCCCTCCTTCAGTGTCCTCCAGAGAAGAAGGGAGCAGTCTCCCATTGCTACACTGTGTACACTTAAACTCATTCTAAAGACAAAAATCCTACATAAACTTAGAACACCCACCCACTCTTCTTCAAGCTCCTGCTTTTTTACACACAATACAATTGTTCTTTGTCTTGCTTTTAAGGACAAGATGCTGATCAGAAGCCCTCAGACCTGCTTCAAGGAAAGGCATCATCAAAGAACGAGTCTGGTACTTACACATCAAAACGACCTTAACAATTGCCTAGGACACAAAAGACATTCATTCACCAGACAGACTGGTATTCTGCTATTAATGTCATTTTGTCACCTTGCTTTTGTCTGCCCTGATGTGGGCTCCTCTTCCCACTCAAAATATAACACCCAGTTCTATTTTGCTGAAAGATTTACCAATGAGACAGGAAGGCACATTATTTACAGAGCTCCTGTGCAGAGTATGAGAGTTACCTGTGTCTGTGAAGTCTGTTCATTTGGTGGGGTTCCTCTGGGGGAAATATCATTATATTAATGGCATCCTTTCCTAGGAAATCTGGGTCATCCAGTAGAAAGCGTCTTTCTCGCTCACAAACTGGATGTATTATTTATCATGATTCTGCTCTAGTGTACACGGCACTGAATAATTCAGGATCTATTCATTAAGTATCTCTTGCATGTCACTTTGAATATTACCATCTCATTTCTTACCTTCTTGTAATTCACTGCCATTTTCCAAAGGCTTTTCTAACTCTTTCTCCACTGTGGGAGCTGTGCTTTTTGATGATGGGATGTCTGGAGGAGCATGGAATCTGTAGTATTCACCTAAACTCCCGTGAGAAAAAAATGGTTAGTATGTGGATCATATCAATCATTGGAAATTTCACAAAAGTATGATTTCTTACCAGATTTATAACACATCTCCTTTATTGCTCTTTTCTCTTCAATTTCTTCAGGAGTCTTTGTCCATAAGCTAGAAGCATCTATAGGATATATATATTTTTAATTAAATTGCCCCAATTTCAAATAATCTGAAAATTTATAAACCAGAAAGAAAGAATCCCCAATGTTGTTTTCATAGAGGGGGGTGGATTGTTCTTAATCTAGTGTTTGAAATTCTATAAAAGGTACAAACTTTTATTTCAGAATGCCTCCTTGTTTAGTTTTTAAAAGAATCACCGAGGAGGAATGGTGTCCTTTATGCTCTGTGTCCAGAAATGAGAAGCTGAAAGCACAGCTGTACTGAGATGCTATGTGGTGGAGCATGTGGCCAGGAGACAGTAAGTAGATATATGCCCAGAAAAAAAAAAAAAACAAACAAAACAAAAAAAAAAAAAAAAAAAAAAAAACAAAAACAGTGGAGATTTCTGTGCATTCCTAAGCACAGAAGTTGCAGCAGTGGGTACCCACAGAAAGAGGCACTCTGGGGCAGGGATAAGTAAATTAGCTTTGCAGGTGTTTGTCTGAAGTTTATTTGTGTTGTGATGATGTGGGAAAGGAAGGAAGGGGTGCAGCACACTTGAGTCCTAATCTTGTCCATTCTTCTCCAAGGAATATCAGGGATGAAGTAGATCGCAAGGCTTTATAAATTCCAAGCTATTCTTTGGATCATTAAACTCTGCCAGAGCCTGACCAATACAGATGCAGATGCTAACAGCCAATCATTGAACTGAGCACTGGGACCCGATGGAAGAATTAGAAAGGACTGAAGGAGCTGAAGGGAGGGTTTGCAACACCACAGAAAGAACAATGTCAACTAACCGACCCTGCCCCCAGCTCCCAGAGACTAAACAACCAACCAAAGAGTATCTATAATAGTTGAGGAATGTATAGAAAATACTGTGAGTTTTGACATGTGTACTGCAATCTGAGAAAGGGGGTACTAACCATTTGGTTCCTCTTCCTCCTCCTCCTCTTCTTCAAAGTTAGTTTTTAAAACTAATGGATGGTGAATGGGTCTTGATACGTTCTCCATGGGTTTCAGAGGTTCCTGACTCTGGGTTGGGGGTGGGCTTCCTTCCTGACTTTCTTTCTGTAAGATGGTATCTGCAGAGAAAACCCAACACTTTAGTCCGTTTGTCCATTATTACTATTCAGTGACCACCCATTCTTTGCTATTTTTTTTATTGTTTAAGAGAATTAGAAATGGTCCCATGTCTTCTGTGACATTCCTAAAGTCACATTAGCTGTGGTTGCCCTGAAAGAGAACTGTTCAAAGTCAAACCAGTCATATTTCCAGTATGGAGAGGATAGGGGTTCCCAAGGATCCCTCCCTAACTGTGGAGCTATCGACAGTTAATGATTTCTAGAAGGAAGGATGATTTTCTTTTCTGAGTGTGGGCTTTGGTAGGTTGACCACATTCCAGTGGACAGACACACACACAGGAGTACATGGGTAGTATACAAACTGGTCTTGATAAGTTATTTCTAAAATGAGAGGACGTGTGGGAGGCAGGGACTGGATCTGAGAGGAGCTCGGAGCCGTGGCGGGCACATGTAGCTCAGGAGGAGTGGCTAACAGTAAGAGGCAGAAGTTTGAGAAACCACATCATTGGCCAGTCACAGTGCTGAAAGAGTCATGTGTGTTTGACGACAGTCACTTCTCAGTCATCTGCAGAATTGCCCTTAACGCTACATGCACAGAAAAAGGGGGTTTTTATAGCATTTATTTCCAATTACACAATTTATCTTAACCATCTCGGTTAATTTAGAATAGTAATGATATTGGTGGTAATATTAATAAATGTGAAGCTGACACAATTTGGAAAGAATTCCATGGCACAGACACATTTCTGTATCATACAGATGAAATAAATGTGCCACAGAGTGATGCTTCAGGTTATGTTGACAAGTGTGTGTGGCAGGCTGAGGATTTTAACCCAGTGTAAGATATAACCAGTGATCTTTATCTTCTGTTAAGTTTATTTCCAAAGTCTATGTCTCAGGCTTCTGCAGCAACTATAGCTTAGGAAAAGACACCCCTGATCCAAGAACAGGGTAAGGGAAACTTGAATGTGAGATCAGCTCTGTCTTTACTCTCTTCTGCTATGTAAGCCCCCACACTTTTAGTATTCCCTTAAATCCAGTCAAATTGGTATTATTTTCCTAAAGCCAGCAGTGGGCTGTAATTGGCTCACATTAGCTTTTGAGGACAGTGTGTGTGAAGTTTCATTGACTATGGGTATATGCTATAAACCTCACGCCCACATGAAGAGAATCACAGTCGACTCATAATGGATATGTTCACATAGAGCATAGATATGATCTACAATGGCAAATCAGTGGATGGGAAATCACACCTCATCTTGGAAGAGTACAGATGGTGATGTAGATAGCATCCTGTAGCTCTACCTTACCTACTTTAAATGGTGATGTAGATAGCATCCTGTATCCTGTAACTCTTTCTTACCTGCTTTACACGTGCAGCTGTCTAGTAGGTCTTGATTTAGCAAGTGAAGACCCAAAGTATTTTTCATTCCTTGTCTTTTAAAATATCTAAGCTTTATCTTATCGTGGCCCAAAAGACATCATTGTGTATAAATCACATGTGTTTTGTATTAACTTAAACATTATTAGCTGAGTCTCTTCATAATTTATAGTATTTCCACCTTGAATGAATATTCAAGTTGTTGCCCCCTCCAGGTCTCTCTCCCACAATTCCTCATCCCATTCCTCCTACCCCTTGACTCTGAGAGGGTGCTCCTACCCCCACCAGACATCCTCCTTCCTTGGGGCCCCAAGTCTCTTGAGATTAAGTGCAATAGATACATTTTAAAAACCTTTGGTATGTTCGAGACACAGAAATTAGTATGTATAAATCTTGGGCTCCAGTGTGGTGGCATGAGGTGATGGAACTTTTAAGAGGGAGGAAAGTGTAGTGGAAGAACCTCACAAAGCCACGATTCTCAGGAATAGATTGGTGCTCTCTCTTGCCCAAGGGTCAGGTGTTCTGAGATTCACTGAGATCCCATGAGGGGGTTGTTTTAAACATGGGGCTGGCATCTCCCCTTCTGCTAATGCACTTCCTACCACTGCTCTGCTATATTGTGATATAGCTGGGGGACCTTCACAGGACATTTTTACTGTGTTGTTTAGACATGGATCCACTAGATTTATAAGGCAGATGAACCTCTTTTCTTTATATACTAAGCAGCCTCTGGTACTTTGTAACACCAGCCAGACTAAAACAACAGTTCACAAACTACCAAGAAATTTAATTCTCTTTCTAGAGTATAGAATTGTGTCAGAGCAGAGGGAAACATAACGTCAACAGGTTTTCAGCTTAATATGATTAATTAATATCTAAGATTTTTCAGGGTAGAATTGTTGAGAGGTTATACTACCTGCCCTTATAAGTGTATGGCCCTTGTTACATGCATGGCATTGGTAAGTTAAACTAGAGTCTTGGGTCTCATGAAGCTTTTACTCTATAAGGGAACTTTAGAGAATAAATAGTGCACATAGCAAACAAGTTAGACTGCAGCTGAGAAGGTCATGGGGTGTAGCAAACAGGAAATAGAGGAAGGCAAGGAAACTTAGAGGTGTGTATGGAGAAGGTGGGACAGCAGTCTACATTTTAATTATGGTGCTAATTAAAGGCAATATTTGAGCAAAAATTTGAAGAAATAGCATATTTTGTTATGAATATATTGAAGAAAAGGCACTTCATGGAAAACCCTGCAAACAGAAATACACTAAGCTGCTCTAGGGAAGGCAAGTAGGAAAATGGTATAGTTGGGGCAGGATGAGAAGTACTTGAGTGACAGGGAGATAAATGAGTGCATGAGCCAATAACTCCCTGAATTCAAACTCCTGTAGGATTCTGACCTCTCTTAAAAAGATGAAAAGACACTGGACGATTCTGAGTAGAGGAGTAAAATCTTCTTGATCCAAGACTGTAGGTACCGTGCTTGAATTACATGAACAGAGACAAAGCAGTGAAATCGGGAGCTGCTGTGACACACCCATGAGGTAACAATGGTGGCTTGACTCGTGGAGAGCCTGCACAGATGATGGGAAAGTCTGACTCTGATCTATCTGGATGATAGAATGATGTGTCTGCATGGGATTAGATGTGGGATGGTGACAGAAATTCAAAGAGAGATTGAGGTGTGCTAAGCAATTTACAAGGATGGGTTTAACATCATGGTGAAAACAGCTGTGGGCTGAGCAGTTTGAGAAAATACAGATTAAAGTCATGACGACAGCAGTAAAGCACACTGTGTGTGAAATGTTTACTAGTCAGAAAAGTCAAGAAATAAAGAAGAAATCGAATCTAGACATCAAATAGCAGTGGGAAGGGAGAAATCTAGACCTGGAGCAGTTAAATAAATCTCAGTGTCAATGATACATGAATCATTGAAGCCACAAGTTTGGGACTGGAGAGATTAAAACTATATCCTACACAACCATGAGGACTAGAGTTCAGATCTTAAGCACCCATATGGCAAGCCGGAGTCCTGTGATGACTTGTAACTCTTGCTCTGTAGGATCTGACATCCTCTCCTGGCCTCTACTTGTACACAGGCAGGTACATTCTAACACATGCATGGAATGCATGTGTTTATACTCATAAAGACATGCACAGAAATAAGGAAAGTAAACAAATAGAGAAGAATTACTAGTTAGAAAAAGGAAGAGGGACAAAAGTGGAGAGAGGGACAAGATAATAAAGAGGGGTGACAATGATCAGGAATCATGATGTACAACAGATACAGTTGTGGATGCTTGTAGCTAACCATCAGACTGAATACAGGGACCCCAACGAAAGAGCTAGAGGAAGGACTGAAGGAGCTGAAAGGGTTTGTAACCTCATGGGAAGAAAACATTATCAACCAAACCCTCCACAACTCCCATGGACTAAAACGCCAACCATTGAGCACACATGGAGAGACCCATGGCTCCAGTTGCATATGTAGCAGAGGACAAACACTGATGTCTGGCAACAATAGGAGATGAGGCCTTTGGTCCGCTGAAGGCACACTTTCCCAGTGTAAGGGAATGCTAAGGCACTGAAGTAGAGAGAGTGATTGGAAAAGGAAGCACCTTTATGCCACCCTGTTGATGGGAGGCTCACTTCAAGAGTCATGTTAAGCCATAACTCCTGCTGGAAAAGATGAGATATTCAGAAAGACTGGTTCTGTTTACAACACACAAGAATAATCTATCCCAGAACACTACATCACATAGTCTAGAGCTTATTGTAACAGTGGGTTAACCAATGATTGTCATCTACACAGGCATCCCATCCAGCTCTGGCCTGAGAGGAGGCAGTTTTGTTTCCTGCTAGTCTTAAAAGAGCTAATGAAATCTCCAGAATTAAATGACCAGATAAAAGTAATATACTGAGAATATTTCTACCATATAAGTCATACTATTTGTAAACTAAAAAGGCAAGGCTAATCAACAACATAGCTTCAGGACTTCCAGTGAGTTACAGCTTAGTTTAACTCTTAATTCATATGTCTAAGCAACCAGTCTACTGTACATCTATCTATCTATCTATATATCTATATATCTATCTATCTATCTAATCTATCTCTATCTATCATATATATATATATATATATATATATATATATATATATATATATATATATTTTAATTTTTTTCTCCAGGCATTGCAAAGCAATAGTTAAAAACAAAATTATGTTCTCTCATCTCCAGATGCTTGCAATCTAGTGAAAAAAAAAAGTATTGCATGCGAGAGGTATATTAAGTGGTCAAACATTTCTCAAAGTATGTAATGAAAGGGCATAAGTTTTAGCAACCCACTTATTGAGGTTATATGAAACTAATCTTTCAATTTCCAAAGAACTAATATCATCTTCTGCTCATATATATAGGACTGTTCTTCCAGAAAAAATATGATGAGCATTAACAGAATCAGGTTTGCTACAATACTGGAAAAACCTTGAAAGAGACCATTTTCTCCAACAAGGGTTCATTAAATATGAGGTCTTTTGTATTATGTGAAGAATGAATTCTAAGTCTCACCATGAAATAACATTTTGGCATCACAGTGGATAGCTGCTCTGGTAGAACAGGGACACCTACCCCAAAGCATGTCTTTGCTCTTTGGACCCATGAAAGATTCCCGAACTTCTCATCTTGTATGCAAATGTGTTACCCTAGGCTGCTACTCCAGGACCACACTTTAATTATGTATAGTATTATTATATACTCACTGCTACTTGGTGGCAAAAATAATCCATTGATATTTCGAGGTTTGCTGTGGTAAAAGATACAACTGATCTTCACACAACCAAGAGGTTGGGTTTCCCAGAAGCATGAAATGCTGCAGCTTTGCTAGGAAAGGGAAGTGGGGAGAAAACACATTTAGGTATTCAATAAGTGCAGGCTGATGCAATGTGGCAAGAACAGCTTTAATTGCTGGACCTAAGATCACTGTGTTTACTACATTTCTCCACTGCTAAGCTTTGTTATTAAAAAAATAAGTCTTTTCCCCTACACATTTAGGTTGAGCAAAGTAGAAAAACACAACATTTTTGAGGAAGGAGGAACTACTTTTTCCTCATTTGGCTGTAAAGGTTTAATTCAATGATGGAGGAAGGAGGGTTTCTTTAAAGAAAATGATCGGCCATTTTACCTGCATTTCCATGTGTCTAAATCTGCAAAGTGGGTCTAAACATTTTCTCTCTCTCCATAATGAGCACACAGTGTCACTGCCAAGGGCTTCTTCACAGTGTCGGAATCGGCACTGGGAACCCTAAGAAACAAACAGTGCACAAGACACAATATATTAATGTTAGTGCTTAATAACAAAATATTAACCAATTAACGAATAAAGGAGTCCATAAAATTGGAATTATGAAAACATACAGTCCATACACATCTGTAAAGACTAAATTGTAGCAACTGTGTCTCTCCTTAGTGAGAAAATGCTAAGGAAAAGAACACAAGTTACAAAATGGTGCCCTTACTATCCCGTTAGCCCACAGCATTCATTAAGAGCAACGGTGTGAGAATAGAGACCACACTGACTACAATAGCAGGGAAAGTTTATCTTTCTTTCTGGGGAAACCTTGAGAACTATCTAAGAGGTATAGCCACATTTTGCATACTAGCCACAATCTCTACCAACCACTAAGATGCACAGTCTGTGGAGATGCTGCAATTTGTGTTGATATTGAATAAGTGGAAACTCAGTTGTGTGGTACTGTGAAATTTGAGGTAATTACATCATGCATAACACACATTTTATGTTCTTGACATATGAAGACAGTTGACTATTCTTACACAGGAATTTTTATGTGCAAACCAAAGTAGATGTGGATTGCGTCAGTGGCCCACTATTAGTTGATTTTTGAATTATACATTCTTTAGTGTATAAATTCATAGTTGGAAGAACTGTAGGCCACTATCTTGCAGATGAGAGAACTAAAAGCAATGGCGATATTCCATTACAAATATGCTTTTTTCTACTTCTTTTACTTTCTTCTCCCATCACAAATGGAGTTTGAACTCTTAAAGCATGGAATAATGAGCAGGCAAACTGGGATTTATCATCATGGCTTTACCATGGCTTCAC
Source organism: Micromys minutus (assembly GCF_963924665.1). Lineage (NCBI taxonomy): Eukaryota > Metazoa > Chordata > Mammalia > Rodentia > Muridae > Micromys > Micromys minutus. Next base: position 31,450,298 of record NC_137957.1, read on the forward strand.
TACTTGACAATAACCCCTTGTAGTCTGTTTTTACACCTTAAAAAATAAAATAATCTACTATCACAGGATGTTGTGATAGCCTGTGAGATGTAAGGTAAAATGGTTTCTAAATTCTACCTAATTCAATTTCATTTCATCCATCCATCCATCCATCCGTCCATCCATCCATCCATCTACCCATCATCCTCTATCTATCTATCTATCTATCTATCTATCTATCTATCTATCTATCTATCATCTATCTATCTATCTATCTATCTATCTATCTATCATCATCATCATTAGAGGTTACTATTCATCAATCATTTGGTGAAAAACCTGAGAGAGAGACAAAATACTGTGCCATTCTGAAACAAAAAGTTTGTCATCTAAGATCTCTTTGGAAAGGTAACATGACAAATGTGGGTGAGTTCTTGTGACCAGTGAATCCAGGTTTCAAGCAGAACTGAAAGATGCTGAACCAGACAAAGCATCTAGTGTTCTTTGTTTATTGCTTACTTTAGGTTCATTTGGGTCATGAGCAACAAAAGAGTTCCTACATATATTTGGTTTTATTAGCATCTATTATTCAAAATTCAGTCTTCCCACTTTATGAAAGTTATATTTTGGTTGATTTGTTTATGTTACACTCTATCCCCCTTGACATGGTATTTAATTACTTTCTATTATTCAAACTTCTGACAGAAAAGAATGCATTATCAGCCTATTAATTTCAAATAAGAAAACAGATACTACACAGTGAAGAGTAACTTGAATTCAACTGTTGTATTATGTATGACTGAAGTCACATCCACCAAAATATGCTATTTTACAAATATAGAGCATGAACAGAATTAGGAATTTGAAATTAATAATATATGTGAAAATGTTATATGAAAACTAACATAAAATTGACATTATAAATAATCAACATATCATAGTTTTAAATTAACCCTAATTTCCTCACATAAACTCAGGATATGAAGAATACACAGGCTTTTCCATCAGTTTTAAGGTATCTTTTTATTGCTGTCTCTTCCTTCATTTAACTAAAAAGGTTAAGCATGTGCACTGTAAGTTGTACAATATTTACCTTTATGCATGTGGAATTAACAAAGAAATAGCAGTCATTCCCAACTTCTGCCATTTTCAATCTCTTGCTGCTAATCCAATGATTTTTTTATAAATATGTACAAATTTCAGGAACGCAAATATAAGAACTATCAGTGTGTAAAGGGGAAAACTTGATCTTTTCCACAGCCTTTCAGGTTATCAGTAGTGTTCCTTTAAAACTGACCTCCTGTTGACAGTATATTACACATTAGATAATTCTTAAATAAATTTAAATTAGAAGATACCTTCTCTAGCTTTGCAGAAATGTTGAAAGTGGTTACTAGTAATCACACAAACTCAGACTTCCAGAATTTTCCTCATTGTTACATAATGCATTGTTTGCTCACCATAAGTGACCTCATATGCAACTGTAAGCTGCTTCACCTAAGTGGATTATTTCCCTTATCTAATATATATACATTACTTGTAGGTTTTACACTGTGTTTTATTTTCCAGTGTTCTGATTAAAGAAATATAACTTCATGTTTCCTAAATTAAAACTTGGTAAGTATTTAATAAAGTAATTACTATTTCTATACATGGTTTAAAGTAAAACTTAGATAAATATAATATCTATATCTAATCTATCTATCTATATCTATCTATCTATTTATCTATTAATCTATCAATCTATCTATATGTTCCAAGAAAATTGATACAATTGATTAATAATGTAACTAGTGCTGTACACAGACTTAGGAAAACACATGCAGATTTTCACAAATAAACATCCATGAAAATAAGTAGAAGTACCTACCTGTTCATCTGGTGGCTTTATAACATTTCTGTCCATCAGAAAAAGAGAATTTGTGTCATCCAAAAGCAAATGCTGTATATCTAGAGTGCTTGAAAACTTGCAGAATTTGTTGAAAACCTTGTGAAGTCCTCTGATTCCCAGACAAAGACATTTCAATGAGCAGTTTTGAAAGTCTTCATGCTAGCACATTTCCTATGGTGACCAGAACCTAGTGTAAATGAGGAATATTCATCACAGGGCACCCAGGATTTGACTGGAGACAATCAAACACACTGGATCAGAGCACCATTTTAAATTGCTGCAATCTTTGAATTGAAATCTCAGCTGAACAAGACACACACCATCTTCACTTTAAGTAAAATGGTAAATTGCCATGTTTTTTTTTAAAATTCATAGCATAGATTATTATTCTTGGAAATAAAACCAAATTTAGAAAAAAAGAGAGTTTGCTTACAACAGAAGGGACTGAGGCAGACAAAGATTTGGCAAAGCACTTGAAAACGCTGATAAATACACAAACATAAACCTTGCTTTTGGTTCGCCTTTCTCTTCAATAGCAAAGTGCTCACTGTAACAGGCAAGAGGGAGAAACAGCTCTAAGCAGTATCTTCAGGGGGTTCATCCCATCTCCTCCAGGTGAATTCCCTGATCAAGGGTTAAGTTTCACTAGACCGCTTTCCAATACCGTTATCAAACTGAGTTAAGAGATTTCACACAGGAAAAGATCTGAAAAGGCCGTTCACCTCTTGACAGCTGGTGGGATGGCAAAATCGGCTCCCAGACACAAAGGGATTAGACAAATAAAACAAATTAAAACTTCATCGTGTAACTCGTTAGACGCATAGCTTCTGTAAGTCTAGAACACGCCAAGCACCTCACTTTTTTCTTAGGTTTTGTTTCCCTTTTCTTATCACTTTTTATTTTCCACTTGCACCTCACTTCCTTCCTCCTGCAGATTTCATTTCTGTCTTCTACAGGAAGCTTTAATTCAACTCCAGAGGATTGTAATGAAAAGTGATACGAAATTTGTCTTCGAAAACAGACCCAGAGCTTCTGTATTGTGCTGGTTAGATTCACATGGCGTTTCTTCTTGGTGAGTACTAGATTGATAACACATCAGAGAAAAGAAAGCTTTTCAATATATTCTCCTGGAACACACCTCTAAGTACAGAGGTGGGGTTCAGCTCTACCAGCTCTGCATGGGAGTGAGGTGAAGCTAATGCCTGCCATCCATTAGAGTAGAGGCACAGTTTACATCTATAACCTGATCCTGTGATGTTCTCCTGCTGTGGACTCTTCTGTTTCTGTTGGAAGCTTTTCTCCAGGCATTTAAGAAACCAAAATATAGCTGTTGGTCCATCCAGAGAGAGGCTCAGAGCAAGTGGAATGTTTTTGAAAGATCATCTTTTCTAAGAAATGGCAGAATGTTGGATCTAGAATATTCTGTGGCAGTTTGGAAAATGACAGTTGAGAGATTTAAAGGTTATTTCATTGTCTGAAAGTCACAGGACAAGCTGTTGCTTAGGATTCTTCTAGAGCCTCAAAGAAGCTACCAACACTTGACTTTAAAGTAAGATGCTAGGCAGTTTGATACATGCTGATTAAACATTTGTAAAAATATTAATTGGAATTACAAAAAACAATAATACAAACATAAATTACCTTCTGTAATTATCTAAGATGGTAAGAGTAAAAATTTCCCTATGGTCTTAGGTTTCAATGAGATAGATCTACTACTAGAATATAATATTTCTTATTCAAGCTTCAATTTTATTACTTCCTTTTAGACAGTAAGTCAAACAAAGGTGTTTCAAGTCTTATGTTGGATTCCCAAGAAAAACGTGACAGAGCTGTTTGTTATTCCTATGTCTTTGAACTTGTTTAAATTTTACTCTCATCAGAAAGGATACCAAGAACCAAATTATACACAGTGTGGTGGTTAATTCAAGCAGAATTCCAGTTCTTTTCATTGTAAGGTTTGTTTGTTTGCTTTAATGTTTTTCCTGGGAAGTCAGGTTTTATGTCTGAACACTAGGAAATGTCTCAAAGTATTTTCTAAACTTCTCCAGGTTTCCAATCTCTTAAATTTGATAGAAAATAAGCATGTAAAAGAGTTTCAGTAGAAACGTGCTAAAGTGATTCATCACTTATAACTTAAAATTAATTCCTGAAAACATCATCGTTACTAAGTTGTGGCCAAGTACACAACACCGGGTAACGGTTCTTTTTTTTTTTTTTTTTTCAAATTGGACATCAACACTTAAGGGAATCACCCACGTGGAGGCGCATGCTCTGTAGCCGCACGATCACACTACAACTCCCAGAATGCACCGCGACCAAGCGGGTGCTTCCGGTATTGAGTGCCCCGCCTCTCTCCGGGGTGGACCTTCATGGTGCTGTTGGTATCCTCTGACTGGTGTGTGGATTCACCCTGCTTGTTGCTGCAGACTTCCTCCGCCCGGGCCTCCGCGCAGTGGAGACAGGTTGCACCATGAACCGCCTGGGCTCGGTGCAGCGGAAGATGCCGTGCGTGTTTGTGACGGAGGTGAAAGCTGAGCCTTCAGCCAAGCGGGAGCATCAGGTACCCGGCGGCGTGTGCTGCTGGGCGGCTCCTCCAGTGCTGCGCTGCTGCCCGTGAGCCCTGCAGGTTTTACCCGGGAGGTTTGGGTGAAGTTCCCATTTTCCCTGACCTACAGCTTCTTGTATCTTCTTAGCTGCAAGGAGTGTGGGAGAGTCCTTTTTAAATTGTACCCTCCCTGATCAGGTGACTCAGACGTGTTCTGGCAGATTCGAGAACCTACATCGTAATCTTCCCTTGACAGCACTGGAGTAATGAGGTATCATGGCAGTCTGACATGGAACTACTGTCAAAAGTCTGAGAAGTCCTCGTTTACCTGTTGTGTGCTAGGAACCCCTAACAGTCTTGACAGCTAGCCTAACTAGATCATGCAAATCAGACCTCTTGGAATTTTTTGTTTTGAATTCTTATCCTAAGATTTACTAGTCGTGTTGCTACGTGTTTTACACAGAGCGAGCCTTCAGTGAAAGAGAAACTATATAGTTTATGTCAGTGTGATTCTTTGTTATGTAGCAAAGTTCTTCACCTCTCAACTTAGGATCAGCATATGCATCTGTAGTGAGTTCCACTCTTCCACATTACCACTGTACCATTGGCCCTCTGGTTTTTATTATTATTATTATTATTATTATTATTATTATTATTATACAAAGAGGTTTCTTTGTGGCATTTTCATACTTAATTTGGCCCCCCCCCACTTTATTAACAAACTTCACAAACTCCTGCAGTCTCCCCTCCCCCATGCCCTAATACCTCTTCTATTTTGGTACTCTATTACTCTCCATCTTTAGAGCCCCATTTTTTCATTTTTCTCCTCTCACGGGCCCCTTTCTTGCCTTTTAGATTAAATGCCTGTTAACACACAGATAACCGGATAGACTCTGGGCTTGGCAAAATATGGGAAACTCCCTTCATTAGCAGGGCTTCTTCTTTGACCTTGTCTGGGGAATTCTAAGGCCCCACATACCTCGCAGCCTCAGTTAGATCACAGGATCAGTTCCCTTTCTTCTGGTAAGAACCTGTTCAGGCAGCACCTGAGACTCCTAAAGTGCTTCCCCCTGCTAATGAGGCATTTTGGTACCCTAAACCCTGAGCAAGTGCTAACCTTTACCCATCCTACCCTCAGTCCCCCAAACATTATAAGCTTTGAATCACCAAAAGTAAAGTTAATCTGCCTCCTGATAGTTGGTCCCAGTGTGGGTATTCAGACACAGTACTTATTCACAGGGCTTCCAAAGCCGTTCCACAGCCTACTCAACCTGCACACATCTCTATTCCCTCGTGAGCCATATTGGGTGATGATCCAAGAGATGGGGGAGATCCACGTGTTAGCACCTTAGGATAAACTCCAGTCTTGCACGTGCTAGGTAAATGCTTTCCTGTTGAGCTACATCCCTGACCTGTAAGATGCTTTTACAATCTGACTTGAAGGTTTTATGCAGATATGTAAGATCAACACAACTGACCAGAGATGACATGCTAAGAGAAATGTGTTTTGTCATGCTGTTGATAACAGTCATGAAAAGTGTATTCATGAAACATTTTGACTTTGGCTTTTAAAAGGAATTGTCAGTTTTAGAAACTACTGGTTAGGGGTGGGGGTTGTTTTGTTTTCGGGAAGTGGAAGGGACATTGAAGAATTATGTCAAAAGGTTCTTAGTGATACATATCTTTGTGACTTCTTTATGATGAAATCACGTCTTGTTTATACTTTTATATATTTTAACATGTTCCTGTGGTAATCATGTGGGTTTCAGGTTTGCAAGAAAGTTTTAGAAACTTAAATAGCCATCATTTTCTCATTTTTTGAAAATGTGGCCCAAGACAGAGGCCATCTCTCCGAGACTCCCACTACAACTAAGAACCAAGTGTGATTTGAAAAATAAATTGTGTAAATATCTCATTATTGAGCAGTAGGCTTAATCTTGGAGTACGGAGAGTCATTATTGGGAAATATATGGGTTGGACCAGAACAGCCTCTGTGATTAAGCAAGCATGAGATCTAATTTTACCTGCACTTTCGTTCCAAACACACCCAAACACGAGTGTTGACTTGCATTCTTCACATAGAAGAATGTCCTGTCTGTGGGCCTTTTCTTCCCATCCATCAGATCTGCTCAAATGTTCCTCCTCCAAGGACTCCCTGTCCTTCTATCCTCTCTCCTCTTTGGTACTTCTCAGTGTTGTAGCTCACTAAAGCTGATAAAGTACATCTTTATCCTTCTCAAGAATAGTGTTTATTGTAGCTAATGCATAGTCACAAAGAATGGGATTGTTCATCTTGAACCTGTACTGAGGATGCAACAGAGTAAGGCATGTTCCCTGGCTTCATCGTGGGGGATAACAAGTGGGTAAATACTCAACAGTCTGTGTAGAAGTTGAACTGTACTGTCAAGAAGGGTAGGCGAGCTGGTGTGGCAGGTCAGGAGGGCAATTCCAGAACCAGAGGCTAAAGCAAAAGGGTTAGGATGTTAAGGGTGGTCGGGGCTCCAGAGCAACACAGGTCTAAAAAACAAACAAACAAACAAACATTCGGGAAACTTGAGAAACTGAATTACTTCACCATTTCTTGCAGAATGAAGAGCAGACAGACCTTTAGAATGGATGACGTTAGGCACCGTTCAGGCAAGCCTGTGTGTGGAGGCAGAGGCTGTGTATCTTACACCAGTTTTTCTCTCTCTTCTTTTAAGCCATTTAAAGTTCTGGCAACTGAAACTCTAAGTGAAAAGGCGTTAGATGCAGACGTGTACAATGCAGTTGCAACAGAAAAGGTGGATGGGACATGTTGCTATGTTACTAACTACAAAGGTAAAGCACAGCTGTTCTGTTTACTAAAAGTGCTATTGTATAGATCCCGGGCCATCTGAGATGGGCATTGACTCCTAACTCTTGAAAACATTACTGTAGTCACTTAGTGGAAAAAAAAAGGGTGATTATGTTTCCTTTTCCTGGGGAAGGAAAAGATATGTGACTAACAATAACTTGATACCATGAAAGGCCAGGTACCCTGATAAAAAGGTGTTGCATAATCCCTTATTTGAGGAAACTGAGTCTCAGCCGGGTTCAGTAATGTCTAAGAGCACTCAGTTAATGGCCACACAGTAATGGAACCTGGCTTTGTCCTCTTCAGAAGCTTGTCATTGCATCATCCCAGTGCTGTGTCCCGTGTTTTTATTCCTACTGGCCAGGTCTCTAATCAGGAACATACTTTAGGAAGTTCAGAGTGATGAGAGACAGACATTGTAATTACTGGTGGATGGTGAGATTAACTCTCAGTTCCAAGGATAAAAATAGGTAGGTGAGCTAGATCTTATTCCTTGGTGTCAGGTAATGTTCTGAAATGCACTCTAAAACTTTTCAGCTGTGATAAGATACACAGAAAGTTTTGCCCTCGTACCTGGACTTTAGAATGGTGAAGAACACTGGTATTAAGAAGATTCACATGGTCCTACCCTCACCACCATTCACCTCTAGAATACTTGGTCTTCTCCAACTGAAGCTGCTGGCTGGGAACTCGCCCACCTCCCCTCTCCACAGAGCCCATTCCCAGCCTCTTAGCCCAGTGTCTCTTAGTTTGCCTATAGGTAAGCATGGGAATGGCCTCTTTGTAGCTGGCTTACTCTTTCATCTTAGCACAGTGTTCTTCCCTATTGGAACATACCCTACATCAGATTATGTACATTTTTAAGAAGCTTAATATATACAGCGTGCATTTGTTCACTTCAGTCACTGATGGGCATTTTTGCATTGCTTCCACCTTCAAGCCAATGGTAAAAGCGTCGCCTGAAGTACTTACTACCTTCTGCTTTTTGGGTATGATCCTACACATGGAATTACTGGATCTGATGTTAATTTTCATTTAGAAAATTTGAGTAACCATCATTTATTTTCCATAATGGTCATACCAGAAGTTCTTGTCTCTAGATATTCTAATTTTTCTATATCCTCACTAGGACTGATGATGATGATGATTATGATTATTATTATTATTGGTGATAGTAGCCATACTAATGATAATGTGTGAAGTGCAGTTTTATATGTTTAACAGTAAAAAGGGCAAAGAGTTTATGCAACCAGAAACAATATAGTTTGTATCTAGTTCTTTGTGTTGTGTGTATGGATAGCTAGTGCTATTGGAATTAACTTTCTATGTTGGAGTAAGCTCTATCTGATTCCTATGTGATGTGCATTATGGGAGTAATTAGTGTTGGAGTCTTACTGCTTAAGAATGCTCAGGACAAAGATGACAGATGGACAAATACTCAGTAAGGGTGTCAGAAGTAAGCCTATCGAAGAGCAGAGCAGCAGGTGTGGAAATGCCGCGGGCAATCTGTGTTTTATCCTGCTTTTGTCCTGCAGGACACATTTTTCTCAGAGTAGGAACCCCTGATATGTTCAGGTAACACTTCAGAATCAGGAACTTGAAGAAGAGCCTGACTTGCAGGATTGTTTCTGTTTCAGCTGGTTGCATAAAGATCTTCCAGCTAGGTAAGCAGTGACTTTAGCAAGCAATGCAGAAGTCTCAGTGAAACCAGATACAGTTCAGAGGTCTCACTTTTAGCAGTAATTACACCTGGATTACAAACCAACCCCTCACCAGTGTGTGTAATGGCTTGACCTTGGATTAAGCCCACACTGCAGGGTAATGTTTGGGGCACTTGTAATCACAATCACCTGGCTGTGCCCACTCCTTTTAGGAAGGGACCTGCTGTTAAAGGGCCATGCATTTTTATCACCCTCTTAACAAAGGAAGTGCCTCCTTTCACACACTGGGATGATGCCTCAGGGCTGCGCAGCATACACTGCATTTCTTTTGTCTTTCAAGGCTGTCAGGGTTTTTCTTAGTTTCCTTCTGACCTTTTCTTTTATTACTACATTTTTAGGTCAGCCATACCTTTGGGCTCGATTAGATAGAAAACCTAACAAGCAAGCTGACAAAAGATTTAAAAAATTTCTACATTCAAAAGAAAGTGCAAAAGGTTAGTGATTTTTTTCTTTAAACTTTTTGGATCTAACATTTGTGGTTTATTGCTATGGTTCTTCCATGTACATCCATCTTGAATTTCTGTCTTTGGGAAAAATAATTTTATATATTATATAGTCATTTATATCTCATATATATTTATATATTATATACTTATTCATTTACTTATATATAAATAATCACTTTTTGGACTAAAATTGACACGGTGCTCTGACAGAGGCAGTCTGGCAGACACATGCACAGACATGAATACTGAAAAACTATCGGTGCAGTTTAAATGTACAGCATTATCTGGGATACATTTTCATTCTGTTTGTATGAGAAAAATATTTTCCTAAATCATGTTGTGAATATGAAGATCGTCTTGTTATAGCACCGTTGACTATATTATACACATTCATTACCTATCTATGCTCATTTGTATATATGACTTATGAAGTACTATGTAGTGAGCACATTAAAACTCATACATCCTCATAGACTATTGGCTACTTTAGACCGTAGTGTGTACGTGGTAGTGTACTGAAAGCTGAATATTTAGGGTTAACTCCCTAGTTTTGGAATGTAGTTGCACAGCAGTGATAATAGGACTTACCACATCTGAGATGATGGATTCATTATGCAACCATGTAAAGTGTAGCGATGCCTTCTAGAGTTTCACTGGAACACTGAGGAAGACTTCAAGCCTGTCCCAGAGTGCTGGATACCAGCAAAGGAAATAGAAAAGCAGAACGGGAAGCCATTGCCTGATGAAAACGGACACATTCCTGGTATCACGTAATCCCCTCCCAAGTGTGCTTTGTGTTTAGTATAAGAAACAAACAAAAAAAGGTCCAATTAGGAATTTGTTTTAATCTAGCTCTTCAGTTTATATTTATAGTGCAGAATTTCTGAATGAAGTTTCTTGAAAGGTCTTAAGAGTTTGTATTTAAAACATAGGAGGAGATATCCTTGTAGGCTTGAATGTTTCTCAAGGATGAGCATATTTTATCAGGTTTTGGTTAGAGTGACTTATATGTAGCAAGTTTTCCGTATTGAGGGAGCTTAATCTAGCAATAGAAGTACGAACCAGTAACAACAAACAGGAATTCAGTGACGTGTTGAGCATGAGTGGAACAGTGGTGCACACTGTGGAACACCACTGTGTCTGTTTGTTGTCTCTGACACTAGGGAGAAGCTCACTTTATTAAATGAAACGTTGTGACAATACTAGGCATTTAGAAAAGATACTGAAGCGTTTTTAAGAGAAGAACCTTTAATGCTTTTTCAGTATAGTGTTCAGTTGCTCCTGAACCAAGATGAGTTCTTTGAAGAATATGTTTAATCCATGTTTGTACCCAACAGGGTAAACAACGTTATAACTACAACGAAAATAGTGAAAGTGTTAACTTCCTCGCTGATTTTTGTCTGTATAAGGGAATCTAGAAAATAAGGAATGTTTATAACCAAAAAAAAAAAAAAAAAAAAAGAAAAAGAAAAAAGAAAAGAAAAGAAAAGAAAGGTCTGTATCTTTTAATAGAATAATTTTTTCTTTAATAGGTTGGGTACCAGTAGAAAAGAACAGCAAGCAATATTGCTGGCACTCGTCCGTAGTGAATTATGAGTTTGGAATTTCCCTGGTACTGAGGCACCATCCTGATGATCCTGGAGTTTTGGAAATTAGCACTGTTCCCCTGTCAGAGCTTTTGGAGCAAACTCTGGAGCTGATAGGAACGAATATCAATGGAAACCCATATGGTAAGCGAAGGTGTTTATTATAGAGAGAAGTCCTAAAGTCTCACTGAGAAACATACTGAGGAGGGAACTAACACATCTGTGTTTAGGTGAGTTAGCTGGGTGAAAAGGCACTGGTCCCTGTTAGGTCATTCATAAATATAGGCAAAAGTCAGAATTGGCAGCGTACTGTATAAAGCATCAGGGCGGATGCCAGGATGATTGAGTTAATCAGTGGCATCCTGGAGTAGAGTTGAAAGGAGTCACAAAATAGAATAAAGGCACTAAAGCTGTAAATACCAATTCCAGAGACATCAAAAGCAGATGGAAGGTATTGGAAAGTGGCCCAGTCCATACGAGTTTGGATCCCTGACATTCATATTAAAAGCTGGGCACAGTGGTGCATGCCTGTAGTCCAAGAGCCAGAGAGGTGGAAGAGGCTCTCTGAGCCTTGCAAGGGCACGCAGTGTAGCCTAGTCCAGGTACAGAAAGACAACCTTTTTCAAATTATAAGATAGAAAACCATTGAAGATATTCAGTGTTAATCTACTGTCTCCATAATGCAGACTGCAAACATGCACACACCTGCATTCCACAGAAACACGTGTGCAGACACAAGTTTCAGTAGGTTTTGAGTGATGGGTATAAAGCTTACATATAGGATCAAAGATGCCATCAGGGAAACAAGGAGTAAAAGCAGAGTGTAGCTAATGATATAACACATGCTAACAGATTTTTCTCTGTAAAAAATGTTTGATAGCCAATATTTTAAGCTCTGTTAGCCGTATCTTTGAAATGGGCCATCAGTAGTACTTACGTGAATAGATAAGGCTGCATGCCAGTGAAACTACTTACCATAGATAGGTGTCTGTCTGAACATGGTCCACAGGTCAGTGCCCAAGGCCCAGTGCAGAGAGTGCACGGAAGTGAAATTTAGTTTATGGAAGAACTGCATTTGAATGAAAAAAGGACTTATGGCACTTGGAATTATTCTCTACAGAAAAACCAAACTTTTTGTTAGCATTAGCCCTAAATGTTTAGACCTTTATACACTTGGCAAGATACATTTTCTCACTCTTCCTAAAAAGAATCTGACTGAAAAAATGTTTGTTTTCTGAAAATTTTACCATTTTAGGGCTAGGAAGCAAGAAATACCCATTACATTTTCTTACACCACATGGAGCATTCCAGGTCAGAAACCTGCCTAGGCTGAAACACAATGACCTGCTGTCCTGGTTTGAAGACTGCAGAGAGGGTCAAATCGAAGGGATTGTGTGGCATTGTGGTGACGGCTGTTTAATTAAGGTAATGACAAAAGCAGCTTAAATATGTTCAGAAAATAAAGATGTGACACTTGGTTTCTCTGTGACGACTGTATTCATTCTGGCACTCAGTCTCATTTCGTGCACCATGAGGATGAAACAGAGTCAAGCCTCTGGGAAGTGTCAGACTGACTACATACTGATGGAGATGTTCAGCCAGGAACTGTCTACACCAGATGTGCTTCTGAGTTAAAGTGATAACACATTCCCTCCTGGGAATTCCTGTGGCACATTGAGTTCTCTAGGACATGCTGTGCTGTGCTTAATGTAACTCAGTACTTCCCAAACTGACTTATTAGAGATTTTGTTGAGTAGAAAGTGCCTGGTGCAAGTTTCCCAATGCAGGGGAATGGACAAGGCATTCCCTTGAGGTTTAGAGGAGGGAGTGCACCTTCCTGGAGACAAGTGGAGGGGGAGGGGGGATAGGAGCTGGGTGGGGGAAGGGGAGAACATTTCAAATGTAAATACAGAGAGTATCTAAAAAAAAAAAGAGAAAAAAAACATTTATCAATCAATGTAAAATAGCAATAAATTAGTTATACTTTAACACAAATACCTTGATGAAAAAATATTTTTCCAAATAAAATACATTTGGTGAAAAAAAATAATAAGAAAGTGCCCAGTGGTGGCAGCTAACACCCTTTGTGTCTTGTACCCTGGATTTGTCTGATCTCTCCCAAATCTGAGTCTTCGCACTGCCATCTCCACTGTTCAAACTGGAAGCCCACCTCCACTGTTTAAGTCCTCTTGCCATTACTCCATAACAGTTCAGCGCTCTCATCTGTGGAATCTCTGTTTCCTAGTCAACTAGGTGCTCAGTTTACTTTGGGCCGTGTGCAATTCTGTGGCTTGAATTGCTCTATTGCCCCGGGAAGCACTCATCTTTCATTTCTACCCTGATTGATTCTTCACAACTGACTTACCACTTCCTGCGCAGTGCTGTTCCGGTGTGATAAGACTTACCAGTATCCTCCCTTCACTCCCATCACTGTTGGGGAAAACACACATTATCTGGTTGTTGTGTGACTGCTTAGTTCTAGGGAGATGTGAACAAATGCCCACTTACACAGAGAAGGCACTGGACACATACTTGTGAACCAGGGACTTTACTGTGGTTACTTAACAGGAATATGGGTGCGGAGCTACTTGCCAGGAGCATGGAGGACCCAAAGGCTGCAGATCAGCAAGAAGCTCTCAGGCTTGAGGGACTACACAAAAGCATCATCCTAGGGACTCCCTGCACAGTCTGCAGGCAGCTCCCCGCTGCTTTGGTGGGAGCAGAGTCTTCCCTCCAGTGACTGGAACCTCACACAAAGTTTTGGGAATCTTGTGAAGTCTGTTTACTTTCTGGGTCTTAAAGAGGCTCCATCTAGGGGACATGTTTTCACGTGGAGAAACTGCTACCCAACCATGTCCCAGATTACCCTACCTAGCATTATACCAATAACATTCCCTTTGGTGACAGTACAGTCTGGCTCACACTTTTCTTTCTTTGTTTTTTTCTATAGTCACCAACAGATTATATTCATTAAATTTTCAAGAAGTAGTTCCTTTCCTAATTTTGTTACTGGCATTTTCGGGTGTTAGCAGAGTTAACAAAACAATAGCTCTGCCTTCAGGAAGCTCATATTCGAACAGGGAAGACAGACTATGTCAAAAGAACAGCTATAGCATTTAATTAAAATAAGAAAGAAAAGGTAAATCCTTACATTGTACCTGGCAGGTAGCAGACACCCGAAATAAGTATTTACAATTAAGTTATGTAATTTACAGACTAAAGCTAATACCATAATTTTTTCCTCCTTACAGGTCCACCGCCACCATCTTGGTTTATGCTGGCCACTTCCGGATACTTACATGAACTCCAAACCAGTTATTATTAACATGAACTTGAACAAATATGACTGTGCTTTTGATAACAAGTCTTTGTTTAATCAGCTTTTAAAAATAGATAAACAGAAATTTGATAGGCTCAAAGATATAATCCTTGATGTATAAGATGGAAATAATATTTGGGATTATTTTGATTTTTTTAATATTAAACAGTTTGCCATGTTTACAGAGTCAAACTTTCAATTTAATTTTGCTAGCTGTTTGGCAAAACATGTCAACTTCTAAAAATGTTTCTAGGTATGTATAGAAATCATTGTTAGAATTTGAATATCTTAACACAAAAATAAGTATAAAATAATCAACTTTAAATTGTAAGATCATTATAAGCTTACCTTTATGCTTTTAGAAAATTTAAGATATGAAAATAGGAATATCATACCTCATTGTGTACTGTATAGTCATAAATTATTAAAATCTTCAAAAATATACTTTTCTAACAAGTTAAAACTAAATATGATTTTATTTTTAAGCAAAAAAAAAATACAATATTTTGAGATGTAACCTCTATAGAGTTCAGACTGCTTGATTTCCAGCTGAAACCTTTTAACTCATAGTTTTAACTGTACAGTTAAAGGAGGCTGTTAATAAATAGGTAAACTGTTAGAGCTCTCCCCATCTTCTGGCTCTTCAGAAGCAGCACCAGGGCTGGGCAATTCAAAGCCAAATTGTTCAGAAAGTTTTTTTAACTTCTCTTCTAGTAGAATATTTTTTTTCACTTCTTCCTTATAATTATACTTCAGGTCTTCAATTTCTTCAAAAAATGAAGGATCAAAATTCTCCAGTTCTTTTTTCAGCTTTTTAATTTCCTCCTAAAAATTACATACAGGATACATGTTTTGGTTTGGAATTTAGATTTGATTATAAACAGGAAAACTCAAAATCTTAGATAATTTTCTTTATATTTTACTGTTCACGGTTCCATTGAACCATGGGAATAATGTACAGGCTGTCATCTTTGGCTTTATTTTAAGACTGAATCTTAAACTGCTTCAAGTTTTCTCAGGCAATCGAGAGGGACTTTGCTTTTCACAACATTTAAGACTTTTTAGTATTTTTAATGTTCTGATTTTTTACCTTTCCTATCTAATATTTATGATCATGCAAACTGTGAGACTTATAAAAGTGAAGCCCCTGGTGAAGGAGCGTGAATGCTAACAGCATTTACACCAACAGTGAAGAGCAGGCAGTGCTCACTTCAGACCGTTGTGTTTCTGGAGTCTTAAGGGAGAGAACAGAAATGATTTAAGGGAAAGATCCCAGAAAATAATTTCAAGGTCTAAGCACTTTTCCCACCATGACCCCCAAATTAAGAAAACCTGCTATTAAAAGGTTTGCATTGGTTACAATTAAAAAAAATAAATTTCTTCTCTAATCCTTCATGTTTGTCTGATTGTTTGCTTTTGCAAGTTGTTTAATAAAAAGTTGCCATGAGTCAAGACTATTAAAGTGTAAAATAAATCCACGAAATTTTAGGCACATACTTAAAGATAGTGATCATAAAAATGTTTCCCAAAGCTGATCTCACAGAACACTGGGCACACTAAAGTGAGATACAAGTAACAATTACCTTCAAATGCTGCTTGTCCAGTTCCGACCTTCTGAGTTGTGTCTCCAGGTCATTTGTCTTTTCCTTCAGGTGATCAGAATCTGCCAAAATAGTCATGAAAATTATGACTTAGGTTTCCTTCACTGTGAGTGAGTTAAAGATAGAGGATCTGTTTCAGAATAAACAGGAAACATGAAACCTACAGTCTGGCATCTTCTGGCACTGTATGGTGGGAAGGCTTGTCCTGCAAGCCATATGCTACTACTAGTAGGCATGGTGACAACAGGGCAAGCCAGCAGGGGTAGCTGCTAGGGTTTTTTTATATGAGAGAAATTCTTATTTTACAGAAAAAACTCTTGCAACTAGTAAATTTGTTAGGTACCAAATATACAGGCAAAGAACTAATCATATCACACATTAATACAAAGTAGCATCAGGACTCTCCATGAGCTCTATGAAACAGTTTCAAATTATTCAGAATATAAAATTGGTAATAGCCAGAAGCTAGAAAGAACCCAGACATTCTTCAATGGGAATGGATACAGAAATTGTGGTACACTTACACAATGGAGTATTACTCAGGTATTAACAACAATGACTTCATGAAATTTTTAGACGAATGGATAGAACTAGAAGCTATCATCCTGACTGAGGTAACCCAGTCACAAAAGAACACACACGGTATGAACTCACTGGTAAGTGGATATTTGCCCAAAAGCTCAGAATACCCAAGATAAAATTTATAGACCACATAAAGCTCAAGAGGAAAAAAGACCAAAATATGGATGCTTCAGTCTTCTTAGAAGAGGGAACAAAATACAGGAGGAAATACGGAGACCAAGTGGAACAGAGACTGAAGGATAGGCCAACCAGAGACTGTCTGACCTAGAGATCCGTCCCATATGCAGCCACCAAACCCAGTCACTATTGCTGATGCCAAAAAGTGCTTGCTGACAAGAGCCTGATATGGATGTCTCTTGAGAGGCTCTGCCAGAGCCTTACTGATACAGATGAGGATGCTTGCAGATAACAATCACAAGGAACATGGGGACCCCAATAAAGGAGTCAGAAAAAGGACTAAAGGACCTGAAAGGGTTTGCAACTCCATAGGAAGAACAATATCAAGCAACCAGACCCCCAGAGTCCCAGGGACTAAACCACTAACCAAAGAGCACACATGGAGGGACCCATGTCTCTAACTGCATATGTAGCAGAGGATGGCCTTGTCTGCCATCAATAGGAGGAGAAGCCCTTGGTCCTATGAAGGCTGGTTTCCCCAGTATAGGGGAATGCAAGAATGTTGAGGTGGGAGTGGGTAGGAGGCAGGGTGGAGTATCCTCACAGAAGCAGGGGAAAGGGAAGAACTAGGAAAGGGGGGTAACATTTGAAATGTAAATACATAAACTGTCCAAGAAAAAAATGGTATAATCCTGTGGGGTAGAACGTGATACTTCATCATAATATCAGATAGTGGATGGCATGATTAGGTTAGGAGATACAGTGTAGCTATGCCAGAAGCTCTGGAACTATGCTAAGCATCCATCCTGAGGTAACCTGTTCACTGGTATCCATTCACTAGCATACTATGGAATTATTAAAGACACAAATGATATTCAGATCTTAAAAAGTCTCTGTAGTACATCAAGGGTAGCTGGGATTATAGTGTACATCCAGAAAAAATACACAAACTCAATATACGTATAACCTTTTAAAAAGTGACATCCTATAAATTTGGCAAAAAACAATTAGAAAACCATGGATCCTCGAGGAAATGAAAATATAATCATATACATGTTCAAATTGCATCCACCTATTTTCTTTAGTTTCAAAAGAAAATGTTCAGTGGTCATAAGCCACTGGTTGAGCTCGGATTCAATCTCTAGCTGGGTATACAGGTACCGAGTGCTCCTACCTAGATCACCTCTATATGAAAACTAACAAGAATGCAATGCTAAACCCTAACTTGTCATTCCTGGGATGGGAATATGGGAGACTAGTTCAACTTGTCACTGTGCCTTTTTTCAAAAACACCATGAATTGATTTAAGGAACTATAACTATATTGTGATGAACAGTTACATTTGCATATATAGATCTATAAATAAATAATTAAGCACAACTGTATCCTGCATGTGTGCACACATACAAAAATGTTTTGTATGTAATTATGTCTTATACAGGAATGACTGCTAACTTCTGAATAAGAATGGAAGTGAATAAAAAGTACATTTTTATTTTATAATAGAAAATATACAAGTATCTTTTTAAAAAAAAACTACTAAACTAACATTAAGACAACAATTGGTAACATTAAGAAGAAAATGTTCATAGGGACTGAAGGAAGTATATTCAGAAACTAGAAGCAAACAACAGCATCCATTGCTGGGCAGCATAGTATGATGAAGTCTGTAACACCTAGATGAATTACAAGGAGAAAACTTAGCCATTTAGTTGTCTAAGCAATTCAAAGTGATAGGTGGGAATATTTTCATACCTGAGAGAAACCATCTCTGAATGCGATTAGGTATTCGAGACTATAGAAAACAATGACCAGAAACACAAGACGGAAGCACTAAACAAAAACCAGGGATTGTCAACAAGTTTTATGAAATACATTACCAGGTATGCTACTTTCAGCTCTGGCTTGGTCCTTGTTAATTTCTATCTGGTGGATTAATTCTGCCTTTTCTTTATCCAGCCGATTATTGGCTAATCTAGAATATGGTGATAGTATGTTAGAAAAATAAGCAATAGGTGCCAGTCCATACGTACACAGGCAGTTCATAGAAAGTCCTAGTAAACTACACTCAGAACATGTTTCTGGCAGTGTGTGCTGGTGACAATATGCTGAAGAGGTGGCCCAGGACCATAAGGTAAATATTTACTCTCTAGGTTTCAATGCTGCCAATTCCCAAACAACAAAAAATCCACAATTTTACTATCTGTCCTGATATTACTTTCAAGAGTAGTTTTCTTAGTTAAAGACCGCAGAAATTCTTAGAAGCATAGAATTATTTTTTTCTCTTTCATTAAGATTTGCTTCTGGAATGCTAAAGTTTAATTCTATGCTGATAGAAACATTTAAACTAGGTTACACTAATGCAAATAATAGTATTGGAATCCCACCCCTTTCTGTTTCCAGACACAGGATAAAATAATAATAAACTTGGAAAAGCCCTAGTCTTTAACTAGAGTAGGCTTGGCTATATACAATAATTTTCTAGTGGATGAGGATGCATGCTCTGGGGCTGATGACCTGATTTCAATTCTTGGACAGAGAGAACCAACTCTATCAAGTTGTCCTCTGACCTTCCTTAGCACATGGCATGCACGTACCCCTTAACCACTGCATGCAGCACGCACACATGCAATGGTAAAGCATTCCAAGTAGTCAAACATAATGTATGTACCTGAGAAGCTGGAGTTCCCGCATAAGCTCTTGTTCTGACTCAGCACCTTCAGGAACATTTTTGAGGATCTCAATCTTTGAGCAGAATGTAAAATTAGAAGATTAAAAGTTCAACATGGAAATAAGACGTTTGAAAGAGATGAGTGTTAATAAAGTATACGATTTGGGTTTTTGCCAGCATGACATAACTACAGTTCTGTGTTCTAGTCTATGCATTCAAGTCACTAGTTCGTGAGCAACTCAGTAGTGCGTGCCCAGGCATGTCCTAGGTGATGGCACAGCATATAGAGGAGCTGGATTTCTTACCGACTCCTTATGTTTTTACTGAGGACAGTAGTGATACTGTGCTAGGATGTGACACAGGGAGAAAGGCTATTCATCAAAATAACCTAGGGAGGACAGGGTGCTCATATAGGATCTCTGAAGAGTCTCAGTTTAAGCAAAGATAGAAAGAAGTTCATAAGTCAGCTCTATGAGTACTGGGAATAATGACTAGTGTTTGAAGCAAAACAACCAGGTATAAAGATCTGAAGCTTAAATGAGTTTCAGTTGTTCAAAGGTTTGAAAGAGTTAATGTTGGAAAAACTGGTAGAAAACGTGAAATGATAGAGTTGTATGAAGATATAGGCTATGAAAAGCGCTGTATTGTAGGGACCAGTTAGGAAATTACCGCAGCCATTCAGTATGAGGTAATGGCTTCTACAGAGAACAGTCTCAGATTTGGGATGTACTTTAACAATACACCTGCCATGGTTAATAATGAAGATGTAGAGACTGAGAGAATAAAGTTAGTGATCTAGCTAGTGGCTTATACATACACATAAAAGAGTGAGAGTTAGGTACCATTCGCTGCATCAGTCTCCCAGGGGAGACACTGTCAGAACTTCATGTTTTTCACATTCAGGCAATTCAAAGATTGTCTTGAGCTATATTATTTGGTTTTATCATTTAAAGACTATTACATACCTGTTGTTCAAGGTCTTCAGTGTGTTTCTTAGCTTTCTGTTCTCTCTCGCTTGCTTCTCTTACAAGCTGTTTAAGGTCAGTGATACTTTGATTCTTTTTGGCAATGTCGTTTTCCAGCTCTTTCATCCTGGTCTCATACATTCTAAAAAGATAAAGAAAAAATTACTATGGTATTATATGTAATTTCTCTCATTAAAGTCTGCTTAAATCACAGTAAAATATGCAAGGCAATGTACAAAGTATTTCTTCTGTCAAAACTTTGGCTATGTATTTAGCATTAAAAGATGGTGTTAAGGGATAAGCAGCCTAATTAACATGTGCCAATTAAAATCCTGTGGAGATTAAGATCAAAGTTGGGGACTGAATTTGGCAACTGTAAAGCTGTTAGGCTGATATTTGAGCATAAGAAAATACCCACTCATCAGTTTATAAAACTCTCTCCCCACTTCCAGCACCCTTCCCTACCCCAGGAGTGCTCAGGTAGGAATAGCTCAAAGTGGCAGCACAGAAAGAGCAAGCTGTTCCTAAGCATGACTGGGAGAAGCAGTGCATGCTGTGGAAAGTAGGAAGCAACACTGATTAGTAATGGGTAAGGAAATGATAAATGGCCTAAAGAAATCAACTCAAAAGAAATCTTCAAAATGTAAGCTAAACAGTTTTACAGGCATATATTTATAGGAAGAGAATGTTTACTGTATTCAAACATTTCTAAAGGAAAATATTATGTACTGTCTTCTTAATTGATTAAAAAGGAAGGTATAGAAGAAAAGTATATAGGAAGGTATATAGAAAAGTATCTGACTGTGACAGCCCAAGAAAGGGTAGTTATGATTCTGTAAACACTGTCAAATAATTTGGACAGATCTTCCACATAGATTACAAGGGTGTGCTTACTTGACAAGGACTAACTAGTAGAGATCCCAAAGGTCAATGTGAAATATCAGAAGCTCAGGGATACTCCATCCATTTCTCTGTTCAAAACCCATTCAGGTGGTTTGAATGAGAATGCCTTCCTGTCCCCACACCCTCTCATAGGCTCATGTATTTGAATGCTTGGTCAACAGAGAACTCTTTGAAGGGATTGGAAAGATTAGGTGATATGGCCTTGTTGAAGGAAGTGTTTGATTTGGGGATGGACTTCCAGGTATCAAGAGCCTTTGTTTGGGTCAGTCTTAACTGTATGCTGGCTACAGATCAGGACCTCCCTCCTGATTCCCAGTTAGTACTCTAGCACCATGCATGCCTGCCTGAGTACTGTCATGCTCCCTGCATGATGCCAATGAAATAAACCTCTGAAACTGTAAACAAGGCCCCATTTACATGCTTTCTTTTATAAGAATTGCCTTGTTCATGTCTCTTCACAGCAACAGAATAGTAACTAAGAAAGCTAGGCAAAGTCCTTCTAGATTGTATTACTCCACCTAGCTAGCCCATATATTAACCTGGCTCCTCCCTGTTAGCATTCCTTCTAGGCTCCACGCCACAGTTATCTGGCAACAGGCAGCTATGCCTGGCTTACTATAAAATGGGATGTCTGCCCCTTCTCTTCCTAACCCCCTTTAACCTTCCCCCATCTCCCAACTCTCTCCACATGTTCCCAGCCAGCTTCCTCCCTCCCTTCCTTCCTCTCTCTGTCTCTCTCATTTATTCTTTCTCATTCATATTCTCTCTCTTCCTCCCTCCATCCCTCTTTTTCCTCTCTCTCCTCTCTCTCTCTCTCTCTCTCTCTCTCTCTCTCTCTCTCTCTCTCTCTCTCTCTTCTTTCTCTCTCTCTCTCTCTTTCTCTTTCCCTCCCTCCCTGTACTCACCTTCACTTCCCATGCCCTAAATAAACTCTATTCTATACTATATCTCTTCTGTGGCTGGTACCTCATGGGGAAGGGATGCCTCAGCATGGGCCCTCAGAGGTACCCCCTTTCACCTCACCATAATACATCTCTATTAATCACATCCTTGGCTCTTTCTCTTTTTTATAAAACACAGCATTCCTAGAGATAAATGTCGGTGGGGCACTTGGGAGGGCATGGAAATGTCTGAGATCAGCCTTGGATACACAGCAAGACTGTCTTGAAAACAAGTTGGACTTATATTTACTATGTGCAACTGAATAAGAACTCAAGTGATGTAACATGTAAACTCACTTCAATCAAGATTAAATAGTGTTATCAATTTACAACTGTCTTTAAACTGAATAGTCTTTTTATGCCAGTTAAGTAATCATTTTTTTGTTAGCTCACAGAAACAGAAAAATAAAGGCAGGGTCTAAAATATATCTTGGCCCACAAAGGGATATCATCTGTGTAACAGCACAGTGAAAAGATGGGAACTGGCTCTTTTGGAAACCAAAGTAAGCTGGACTTTCTAGAAAGACCCTGAAGCACACACGGTGTGGTAATAGCAGATGTTGAGTGAATATTTGAGGATAGAGTAAATCTCACGTCACTCAACACACGTCACAACACCTTGTTTCCCCGTCACACTGTTACACATGTTCCTTCCTACATAAGCATCCGACAAAGCCATGTCTGTAGACAGCAAAGTTAGAAATATAGGGAAAAGTCTGGACTCTGACTACTCTACACTACTATAGGAAAAACAGAGATTCTTCTCCAGGATTATAGCCATCTCTTTGTTTTCAATTATGCTTACTTAGCTTTTTCTTTTCTCCTTAAATCTGGCTGACAGAGGGAAATGCAATACAAGGTCCACACTGGAACCAGGGGTCTCACAATGTTAAGGCTCACTATCTTGTTGGCATGATGGGTGCCATGTTATTTCCTGTCATGTCAATCCAAATTGTGCAAATATGGCCTACAAGGACATCAAAGAGGAATGCACAAATGTAAGGAACTGTGAAAATATGGTGAAATAAGTTAGCTTTCACAGAGACAAGTTAGTGTCATAGACACAAATCCAATATACTTATAGAAAATATTCGAAGGATGGGAGAAAATGAATCAGAAAGTAGAGGCCAATCAAGACACTAGCGTGGCTGCTGGATTCATGTCCTGGTCTCTCTGTAAAGAAAGTTTCCCAGTATACAAATAAAGGCAATGCAGCTCATTCCAGAAACAGGATAAAATGCTCAATTGCTTAGGACATATCTGCATCCGAAATAAGTGAACCCAACCAAGAATCTAAAGCTGGAGCTCCAGAAACAGCATCTAGGAGGAGCTGAGCAGCATCAGCCGTGACCTAAGGTCAGCAGAACTTCATGAGGCACATTTAGCTCCAGGTACTTAGTCCAGTTGCAGGTCTGCTCTGTTCTGTAGCCGGCCAATAAAACTAGCTAACCAAACCAGTCAAGAAAGAAACTGAGTTTTGGAAATGATAGGGCAGAATGTAGAGACACTAGTAAACAACCAATCTGCTCATCAGTAACAAGCTAGGTTATTCAGCACATGGTTATCTCTGAGGTATTGATACAGTTAGAACATATTTGAAATGGTCTGATCCTACCTTGAAACCACAATCGACTTCCAGCTCTTGCTGTCAGCGCCTTCCAGCTGTGGGCCTCTACTTTCTGCAAACTGTAATCTCTTCCCAGTCTCTTCTAGCTGAGCTGCCATCTTGTCATTCACCAGCTCTAAGTTGTTCTTAGCTATCCGAAGTTTCTCAGAAGCTTCTATTTCCTATCAGTAAAAGCATATTAATTAGTAAGTTATGACAAAACATAATTCTGCTCACATAGATGTCAGGTATTAAAATTACTACTATAGGCTAGAAGTCATAAGACAAGCTGAATCTATGTTGTTTTAAAAACTAAAAAATATTTATTTTCATCTAAAACAGCAATCTATTCATGATAATTGGCACAAAAGATCAACTAAAGAAAGGCAGAAATGTATGTAGAAGTATTTATTATCTAAAGTATCTATTGGATACCCTAAATTTGTCATTTGTTTCACATGAAAATGTTCAGAACGATGAGACAGTTAATCTGGTTACACCTTAAAAGATGCTTTGTTTTGACTCTGGAATACTTAGAGGACTCCCCGCTATTAACACAAGCACCATGTAAGTGACTGATTATTCCTAATAATGCACATTAAGACTCTAGAGAGTACAGCTCTGGCTTCATAGTTCAGTGAGTTACTGTTAAAAGTTTTAAGGATTATAATTTCAGTTCATTCACAAAGTAATGTGTGTTAAAAACTTATACCTATTTGTCAGGAATAAGGAATATATTGTATTAGTTAAATAAAAAGAAACCTTATTAACAAACTTATTATGCTTTTTGATCCATAAATTGGGCATTGCCTAAGTCATATGCATAAATATTAACTCACTTAAAATTTTCCACAGCTCTGTGAGACATACGTGTGTGGTGTGTGTGTGTTGTGTGTGTGTGTGTGTGTGTTGTGTGTGTATTTATTTATTTTTATTTATTTATTTATTTATTTATTTATTTATTTATTTATTTATTTATTTATTTATTTATTTTTAGGTGGGTTCTCTATGTAGCCTAGGCTGGTTTCTCCTTCCAGCCTAAGTACTGGACTAAAAGGCATTCAATTCCATACCCAGCTAAGAGATAAGTATATTTACTACTCGCATGAAAAATTTGAGAAAAACAGAAACATTATCCAACTTAGAACAATTCCCAATAAGTAGAAGAAATAAGAACATAAACCATCCCAGTTCTAAATTTCCATATAAATGTATCTCTTGACCAAAGTAAAATTCATAAATTCTCTTAATATGTACTTAATATGTAACAGACACTGGTGTCAAAGATCTCTCAATTCTGATTTTGACAGGATATGTCAATGAAGATAAGTGTAATAAGTCATAATCATCTTACTTTCTTAAGTTCTTTCCGAAGCCGTTCATTTTCAGCCAAAATTTTCTCAGTGCCTTTGCTCTTGGATTCACACTGCATACTTAACTGACGTCCAAAGTGAGCTTTAAGCTTTTCTAATTCAGCCTGGTTATTGATGGAACAACATATTATCAAAACAAAAACACCAAGGAAAGATGATTGTTTATATAATATCATATTCACAAGCAATTAATTTAATAGACTTAGCAAGTTATAGCTGTATCTTTATGCATTTTTATATGTAACTAATAGAGAAGAGGAGGTGATGCATTTGAGAGGAAGTAAGGTAAGAAGACATGGAGGTGATGAAGAAAAGGAAAATGAGTAAATGAAGCAGTTCTATTTTAATTCTCTTAAATGTAAAAATAAAGATTATTATTTAAACTCATAAAACTGAGTTCAAGGTAGGTAGTTTAAGAAACCTCATTTGACATGGTTATAATTAAAGACTCCCCCAAACTTGTTATTTATAACCAAAGTCCCTATTCAACCTGAGCTATTCATTAAAATGAGTTTTAACAGTAAAAGAAAATCAGGAGCCTCCACAGAATCCCGACGTAACACATCACATCTGAAATAGACACACATGATTACTCTAACACAGAAAAGAACAATTGGTTCAGAACCAGCAGAGGCGGAACAGACCCACTCTGTAACTACCTTTAGATTTCTTGCCAATACATCTGTTGATTGTGTAAAATAAAATTCTATCCACTGAAGATATTCAGTGTACTGTGCACAGACTTAATAATTCATTTAAAAGTAAAGCAAATTAGAGACCATTCATGTAAAATGAGCACATAAAAATTACCTTTAATTTTCCATTTTCCTCCTCAATAGTAGCCATTTTTTCACTAGTCAGTATTCCTGATGCCTTTTTCAATTGTTCATTTTCTCTTTGGACTTTTTCAACCACTTTCTTCATTAACCCAATAGTTTTTTCTAGCTCTGGGATTGTCTTCCCACTTCTACCAGACTACAAAAAATAAATAAATAAATAAAATGTAATATCTTAGAGATTAGGATGTACTAATGCCAAAATGGGTCTAATTTTGTACTCATCTTTAGTAATTGCTAATATTTGATTCTAAAGAGTGTGTTAATTCAATACATTTCAAAAGCATATGAGACAGTAATTATTGTTTCACTCTCCATAGATGAAAGCCAGGGCTTACATACATTTGATATTCCTTAAATCATATACTTAGTAATGGCTCAAACACTATATGATGTGTGATCTAAGTAGGTAAATCAAAATGGTCTATTTAGATAGGTTTCTCTCTAGGACAGAGGTTGTAGATGACTTTGGGTCTAGACCCCTTTGGGGGTCAAACAAAACTTCCAGAGGGTTTACCTATGACCATCAGAAAACACAGATACTTATATTACAATTCATAACAGTAGCAAAATTAAAATTTTAATGTAGCAATAAAAATAACTTTATGGTTAAGGGTTACCACAACATAAAAATACTGAATTACAGAGTCATACTGTTAGGAAGGTGAGAACCCCTGCTCAAATACACAAACATTTTCTTGACACAGAAAAGAATCACAGAAATGAAACTATGTATTTACGTTAGTTAACATATGACCTAATGAAGACATCAACATAGATTCTTTATATTTTTTCTTAAAAAGATAATATTATATAAACATTTATAGTACATATATATCTTCATATTTTTACTTTCAAACAAATGTTAACTGTCAGTATTTATTCAAGTACTTTCTATTGGTACTCTCTATTTTCAGAGAATGCATCATGTATGTCATAGTACAAAACCAACAGACGATTCAACTTGGACACCAGCTTCTTAGAGACATTTACTCACCCCTCTGACCTGACCCAGTTTGCGTTCAAGTTCCATTTTTCCTTTCTTAAGAAATTCACACATTTCCTTCAAATCTCTTACTTGATTCTAAAAGACAAAAGAAAACAATAGCAAACTGTTATAACCATATGATAGCTCCTAAGAAAAGAGAGGAAAAGTTATCTAAATTAAAAATTCAACTATGGAACCAAACAACTGTCTTTAAGCAAAAGGAATTTTGATATAAGATGTGTGGGGACTTCTATCAGCCTGACACAAGCTAGAGGAACGTCAGAGAATGAACTCCAGTTGAGAAAAATGCCTCCATATTATCAAGCTATAGGCCTGTGGTGCCTTTTCCTGCTTAAAGGTTGATGTGAAAGACTCGGCTCACTGTGGATGGTGTCATCCTTGGGCAGGCGGTTGGTCCTGAGCTGTGGAAGAAAGGAGGCTAAGAAAGGCGTGACGAGCAAACCTTTCCTCCTTGGTCTTGGCATCAGCTCCTGCCTCCAGGTCCCAACCCTGAAAACCCTTGATGGGCTGTGGTATAGAAGTCTACAATAAAACCAATCCTTCCTTCCCCAAGTTGCTTTTGGTCATGAGGTTTAAGACAGCAACAGAAACTCTAACTAACACAACAGTTGGATAAAGAACACTCTGCATACAAACATTTCATAACTATTTTGCAAACTATGGCCTTAATACACTACAAAAATTCGGATTCTCACTCTGATTTTCCTGTCCCATAATGCACATTCATAGAAACCTATTTTTCTGGTAGACAGACCAAAAAACCAAAGACACTGCACTGGCTTACTAAGTGTATGAGAAGCAGGAAGCCTAACTGCATCACCACCAGTGGAAATGACAGAATGCTCATGTTCTGATTACAAAGTAAGTCTGAAACCGTTAGCTAGCAAAGAGGAAAGCTACGATAGGGTAAGATATACAAAGTCAAAGATAGAAATTACTAACATCGGAAGTAATACTTATAAAGACACAAATAGATTTCAGTTACTGCAAATACTAATGAAATGTAAGGAATGATCTAACTCTGGAACATGTGAAACTGACACTTCTATTCTCTGGAATCCTCACTGTCAGTATGGCCTGTCTCCTATTTCTCCACTGGCTCTGCTATGCAAACCCTCTCATGATTTTAAGCCAGACCTCCTCCCTCCCCTTTTCCTAATTGGGCTTCCCCTTTTCCTGTAGCATTTTGTGTCAGCTCAACTACTATATACTAACCTGTTTCTTTGCTGTTGGGAATCTTCCTCATTGGAAGATAAGTTTTATTAGTATTTTGACTTTAATGACTGTTCTCTCTAGTACCTAAAAGCATGTCTGACAAAGTAGAGACTCAATAAATAATCCTTAAATCAGGAAACAGATATAACATCACAAAGATATCTTGTGTATATATTTCATAAAGTAATTTAAGTAAATGTAAGTGTGTGGTAAATTTGGTGAATTCAGGCACAACAGAGTCAAGTTTACCCTCAGTCTTGGCAAGTCTCTATTTGCTTGTTCAAGTTGAAATTTCAGTTCAATATTTTCAGATGACAACTTCAAGTTTTCCTTCTGAAGCTCTTGTTCTTTTTGATAATGATCATCTGACTCTACTTCTGAAGGCTGGAAAACAAAGATTTAGAATATGTTCAGCATTTAATAAAAGCCACAAAGACATACTGAATAAGGAAACATTGTCAAAAGTGAAAGTTCTAAAATGTATGTGGGGAGAAAATCACAAGTATTACATAAAATCAAAATCAAGTTAGGGCACATTATAAAACTTCTAGAAAAGTAACTTTTAGAAATTAAAACAGAAAGCAATGTCAAGTATGGCTTTAAAATCCATACATTCAATGACTTCACAGACAGTCCCGTAGTGTCTTAACTATCCTATACTGGTTCTGATAGTTCAAAATAAAGCTTACCAAGTTGTGAAGGTTGGAATTGTTCATAACTATCAGCATGTCAGATGTGATCTTTTTGCTTTACAGAAATAATCAAGTTAAAAGGAGGTCATTAGGGTCAACCCTGTTCAAGGAAAATCAGTTTGTATGCAAGGAGGAAGTCAGAGAATTTGGACAGAGATATGCATTGCAGGAAGATGATATTAAGAGAATTCACACTATCCTTCTCCTTCTAAAGAAATATGAACACGTTTCCTTAGATTAACTGTAGAAAAGATGGTTGCCTGAGTGGCAAGCTTCAGAACTGAACTTCCAGTCACAGAAGACGGTGACACTGCAGCACCTCTGCTTTGGCCATTCAAATCCCAGGCTGGGAAATTGTCGTTTTCTGCTAAGTGACATCTGTAGACAAGTGTCTCTTAGTATCCAAAGAAAATGGGCTCCAGGACACTTCCCTTGCACTTCTGTGGGTGTCTACGTCTACTAAATCAAACGCCATGGCATGTGTATCTATCTTAAATATATTTTCCATGTACTTTAAGTCATTTTGAGATTGCTTATATCTATTATAATATAAAAGCAATATAAACAGCTATCACAGGCTTTTTTTATAGAATATGTTGTATACAGAATAAAAAGACAAAAAGAAAGTCTGTATACTTTTACTAAAGGCCTATTTCCCCCCCAAATTTTTCTATTGTTGATTGAAACTTGGATGTAAACTTATCAACATAGAGAAAAGCTACGCTCTGTGACTCCGACAAACACAAAGATAGATAAAATAACCACTTCTTTTTCTTCCTCCATATGGCATTCAGTTATTTGAGATACAGTTATCAATTTTGTCCTCTGAAATGAATCAAACACTATATTTGCATTTTTCCTTAGCATGAATCTACCCTGAGTTACTATTTATGCCCTTTTTTCAGTTGTATGTTTTTTGTTGGAGGTTTTAAAATGAGTGATTAGGCAGGAGCATCAGAGCATTCCCCATGCTTTAGGACAGCTATGTCTATAGCAAACTTTGTCCCAGTCGTCAGTGCGGCTCTGGTTATTTCTCACCGTTACCTTACTAGCTCAGCAGTCTGCGATGTCAGCAGCTCCCTAGACCCTCTGCTTAACATAATACTGTGGGCTGGAGAGATGGCTCAGTGGCTAAGAGAATGGACTGCTCTTCCAGAACTCCTGAGTTCAATTCCCAGCAACCACATGGTGGATCACAACCATCTGTAATGGAATCCGATTCCCTCTTCTGGTGTGTCTAAAGACAGCTACAGTGTGCTCATATATATTAAATGAATAAATAAATCTTTAAAAAATAATCTTGTATAAATAAATTTGGATTTCATTATATCTTAAATTATTAAAATTATACTGTAAAATACATGTTTTAAGTGAAAAAACATACATACACTTTCTTAGACCAAATATACAAATGAAATAAAAAGGACAAAAAAACTAAAGGTATTCTGGGTAGATCTTTGATCCTAGACACAGGATACTGTCAAGAAGGCAGCCCTAGGTATGACTTTTGTTTACAGGATACATATGCATGTATCCAATGGCAAGAAAGAAAACAATGTCTTGTGACAGGCATAAACCGAAAGCAGAAGCTGGCCCCCCCTTATTTACATGGCCCAAATGTGTACTCAGGCTCTTCCAGTCTTGGAATACTTAGTACATATAGTGCAAATCCTGCAATTTACGAGGCTGACACTTTTTGCATCTGAGATGATTTTTAAGATCTCCATCAGACATAGACATTTTAAATCTGTTTTCAATTTTTTTCTTCTTTTGGTTCGTTTCTTCTTTCTCTGGTAACAGATATGATCTGACTAATGATAACTGTGTCAATAATTACTTAATAACAGAGTATTAGTTATGACTTATAGGAAAGAATATATCCGAAGATTTCCCATGAAAGTATTTTAATATATTTCTCATTGAATTGTGAATGCAATTACTATATAAAAGATTTGTAACTTTTCCTTTTATTTTCTGAAAATAAAGCTTTTAAATATAACTGTAAATATTTCAAGTTTCTTGAAAATTGCTTATTAATCAGTTATTTTATGAATCTTACCTTCTCTGTTAACTTGTCACAGTGTATGTATATGACTTTCTATAAGCAATCCTAGCTGGTAAAGGAGTAGAGGACGGCAGTGTATTGAAACGAGGGCACTTCTCTGGACTGACACATCAGTTTCCTGAGTCCTGAACAGCATCCTCAACACGTGTACCATATCAGCATGGTGCCAGCATCACGGTCCTTCTCAGCAGGTCTACGCTGACCAACAGTACATAACTGACATTTTTGGCTACATGCCCCATTTCTTCTCACTCTGCCAGCCTTATTCTTATTCTCCTTTTTATGCTTCTGATTTTCAGTTTAACAAAATTATTAATTGCTTACCATTAGGAGCTGATAAATTCTTATAATTAAGGTTAAAAATCTGTACGACTGATTTAAATTTGCTCTATTTATTATCTGGTATGTCTTCCATATTTAATTCAGTGAGATGTGCAACACTTCTGTAATATCACAGAAAATATGCAGATACACAAGTCATCAGTGATATTTGTTTTTTTTTTTTTTTTTCAGTTTATGTTCAGAGGATGGCTATGAGGCATTTTGTCCATATCTTTTGCTTATACTATTTGCTGTTGGAGTTTTGAGGAAAACCACTGTTTCTGTCTTGTGCACACTAATAGCGTGGGTGGAAGTCACCTGGAGTACATGAGAAAGGAGAAGGGGATACAGCAAACTTGCTATTACTTAGCAAGTGAGGGTTCTGCACAGCAGCATCTGTAACTAGAGCTGGAACTGCTACAGAACTTTGCAATGGAGGAGTAGGCAATTCTTGAGGACTTAAAATTAACCACTGTCACATCAGACAGGATTAGAGCAAGGAGTCAGCGCTAGACAGTGAAAGGGAAAGTGCTGAGTCAACATTAATAAGGAGTAGCGAATGTTTTTGTGCAGAGGAAGAATCTTTCGTCACGTTTATGACTTTCACACTAAGGAAAGGAAAGGTGTATACTTACCAGAGACTGAGAATACGTATCCTTTGATAATTTTTTTTCTAAAGTATGAAGTTTTTCTTGAAGGTATCTATTCTGTAAATGTAAGTCTTCCACAACAGAATCTCGTGGGAGAGCCTGGTGGGTCCTATGAACAACAACCAGACTATTATGTGAACCTTACTTTTTTTTAAATTTATAAAGTTATGATACAGAAAATGATATAGTATGTGTATCAATACTATAACTTAAGAAATTTTCAAACTTCCAAATTTAACAAGAAAAAATTTGGACATTAGAATTTATATTAAAAATATTCTTTACTATCAGACATCTGCTAAAGACTTCATTATATCATTATATAAGTCTGTTCTAATCTATAGAAGTGCAATAACATTAATATTTGCTTATATAGAACTATATTGAATAACTAATATATTTACTATTTTAAGAAGCTTACAGAGTAACCACATACCATCAATTTCATTATCAAAAAGCTCATTGATCCAACACAACTCTAACACTTTCAGTAAATGTTGTCATATCAAGGCCAAACTTAACTGGCTAGCTACAAGACTCACCATACTCTGGCAAATCTTTGAAACCTTCTGGTCCAGGAAGTTTTCTCCAATGAACAAGTAAAAATGTACAGTCAATGTGAAAACATTAACATTCACTCTTGTAACTATATTTTTACTAAGAATTTACATATGTCATATCCTTCCTTTCATTATTATATATTTGATTAGTAAAATTCAGATATTCAAACTTCTTGAATTTAGAGAAAAGACAAGATTAATCTCTTCTAGAAGATTATGAGTTATATCAATATATTCAAAACAAGAAAATATAAAACCTTAAAGATACTAGGAAGTTTTAAAAAATTAAAAGGATTCTAGTAAAATCCACAGAGGCTAATAGGCTTTTGTTTGGAGCATATGTTTAGGTGAGGAAAAAAGAAGGAAAGGAAAGATCCATGGCTGAAAGCTAGATTGTGCCTGTCAAGAGAAAAAGTTCCTCAATAACATTATTCCTTTAAAAAATATTGAAAGATAAAGGTTGAAAGAAAAGAAATGTAAAGACTAAACAATAATTGGAGTTTTGCAAGGTATATGTACCACCTCTAGTGCTCTGTCACGGTATTAACACTGTCACTGTACTCACACTGACAATGTCACTGTACTCACACTGTTACTGTACTCACACTGACAATGTCACTGTACTCACACTGTCACTGTACTCACACTGAAAATGTCACTGTACTCACACTGTCACTGTCACTGTACTCACACTGTCACTGTCACTGTACTCACACTGACAATGTCACTGTACTCACACTGTCACTGTACTCACACTGACAATGTCACTGTACTCACACTGTTACTGTACTCACACTGACAATGTCACTGTACTCACACTGTCACTGTACTCACACTGACACTGTCACTGTACTCACACTGACAATGTCACTGTACTCACACTGTCACTGTACTCACACTGACACTGTCACTGTACTCACACTGACAATGTCACTGTACTCACACTGTCACTGTACTCACACTGACACTATCGCTGTACTCACACTGACAATGTCACTGTACTCACACTGTTACTGTACTCACACTGACACTGTCACTGTACTCACACTGACAATGTCACTGTACTCACACTGTCACTGTACTCACACTGACACTGTCACTGTACTCACACTGACACTGTCACTGTACTCACACTGTCACTGTACTCACACTGACACTGTCACTGTGCTCATACTGACAACCCATGGACATAAACAAGAACAATGATTCGAAGGAACAAACTCACAAAACATCCCAAAATAGATTAAATGAGATTATGTCTAACTGAATCTATGCACCACAAAAGACAACCTACAAATCAAGAGAAAGTATACAGAAAATATAAGTTTATAAGATATATTAACAGATATTTCTCAAAATGACTGCATAGTCAACAAGTTTATCAAAATCTAGAAGGAGTAATTTTGAATGCTTTAACAGTATGAAAATCAGTGCCTACCTACCTTGATTTGAACATTACATGATGTATCATTTGAAACAATTATGTGTTTTACATTTTGTTTTAAAAAGCACTAACTGTAACTTTTAAATACAAAGGGATCATACATTTATGAAGACTAAATATTTATATGTACATTTAATGATCTGGGAAGAAGTGATTCAAATAGAAAATTATATATTGTAGGTGTTAATGTGGTATGATTTTATCTTACTCTGACTATGGCTCTGCAGAAGACAAAGGTTCTGAAGTAAAGTTAAATAAATCTCAAAGGCCTTTCTAAGAAATATATGATGTGGTAGTCAGGGGTTCTTGAAGTCTCCACACCTGGAATACAATCTCATTTCAGGTTAAATATAAGGGCCAACTACTTATGAATTTGAAAAGTAAATATATTTAGACTGGGATAATAGCAGAAGTATCAGGCAGCAGACTAATTACCCTCTGCCCTTACCACCTGGCCCAAATTCAGATTTTAAACATGAAGATGGCCATCAGCACTGAGGAGAGTTCCAGCAAAGCCTAACTATGACCCAATAAGAAGGGAATGGCTATGATTCCCTGTGAAAGAGCCTTAGTTTCACAGTGAAATGTAAACTCACTTGACTAAGGCTGCACTCCTCCTTCAGTTATCCCAGATCAAAGCCCACAGTGGCTGTGGCAGAGTCTGAAATAGGATACTTTTCTAAAGAGGAAATCTTCGCTGCAGTTGTTGAATGAGTAAAACAAAAACTTCCCTGCTCCTCCCTTCTGCCCACCTGGTGCCCATTTGGCACATACAATTAGAAACTACACAATGTACGGGTTTAATTACAGCCTAGTTCTACCCAGAGCAACAATGGGAAGACACACCAGAAATACCACAAAGATTCCCATGGGGAGCTCCAAACAAGACCTTGTAAAGAGCTGGTTATGACCTCCTAGGCTCACTCTTGAGCTGCATGCATGAAAAAAATAATAAACCCCATACCTGAAACCACACATTTATATTTCCATATGTCAACACCAAGCTATTCTTCATCAACGTAAGTTCGATAATTCCATGCACTAGATTACCTCATGTATAATATGTCATTTTCCAAGTCCAGATTTCTCTTTTTTAGCTCCTCCAACTCTTTTTCTGACTCCAAAGCTCGCACTCCTAAAACCTGATCAACAGTGAGGCCTGTTGTTTTCAGTTTCTTCTGTAAAGTAAGTTTCTCTTTATCAGCTCTGCAGAATTTAATAAAGAACAAAAGATGTATCTTTGATAACTTATTATTCAGTTTATTAAACTGTAGCTTAGGAATCATTGTTCCGGTAATAAAGTAAGTATACCATTTTGTACTTGGCATTAACTTATTGGAAAATTAGATAGTTCATTCATACTTGTTAAAATACATAAACTATAAATTAAAGATAATCAAAACTAACAAATTTGTCATTTATCATACAAAGTAAACTACATAATTTCAAGATAGAAATTTAAAATATTACTAGTTTTACAATAAAATTTAACTCACTTAGCAAAAAGTTCCTTTAAGGTGGTCAGCTGCTTTGTCAGACTGTGGACTTCTCCTTCTTTCTCCTTTAATTTGTTGCGTATTCCCTCTACTTTGGTTTGCCATTTCTTACCTTCTTCCCACCTGATTAACTCTTCTTTACCACTCTGCAAACAGTAGCAAATGTGTTATAGACTGTCAGGACTTTTACTCTCACTTTAAATATTTAACCACAATTTTAAACTATACAAGATAATATGCAAATAGTTCACTGTGTTATACAAATTCTAGAATCTTTAGATGTGCTAAACTATTAGAAAGAAGACCTACTATTTAAGTGGGCTTGGTTCATCACTTGACAGATAAAGAGTTTCAGACAAGATTCTAATGACAAAGATATTACCATAACAAATATCCTTAAGAAGTTAAATATAAATTCAAATACATGATTTATTTAAGTAAGCTTCTAAAAAATAGTTCTGTGTGAATCACCAATCCAACCTTATTAAGTAAGGCATGACAATGTGACAATGTCCTATTACTGTAATCCACTCTGGTCGAAATGCATACCATTTTACCAACCAAGATGTATTTTGTGCTAACCATGTGCCCAGCTTCTATGTAGACATGAAGAGCAGAAAGCATATGGAAACCAGATAAGAGGGTGTAAGTTTGAAAATCTTACCATTTTAGTTTGTTGCACAAACTTGAGAAAGAGACAGAAATGGAGGGAGCAAGTTAACTGGTGACAAGAGCTATAAAAATGGAAAAGGCCAGGTCTAGGTTCTTAAAGGAACAGATCATCTGGTAATAGTAACGGTAGTAATGGTTGCAAATATTCCAGTAAGAAACGGTCAAAGAAAGCTGTGTGATACCCAATAGTCCTGTGTTCTCAATAAGTCCTGCTGGGTGTTCAAATAGTTAAAGCTTCATGAAAAAAGTTCACAATTTCATGAACTAATAATTTAACTCCATTTTACCACTTATAATTTTCCTCTATATATTAAATTAGTAAGAGCACAATTACCTTTTAAAATAAAGGTTTTTTGTTAAAAAGTATAACAACAATTGTTTACCATTTTGGAAATCAAATTACTAGCAACAATAACATTGACATCATATAAACTATCATTAGAACACATTTTTACCGAGTTTATATTTGAGGCCTAGAATTCACATTAATACTATCTAAGCTTCAAACACATGATTCCTTATTCTTCTAGTATAGATTATAGACATGCTGATATATGAATAATATATTATTAAATTCACTACTTTATAAATTATTTTTATATTTGCACTAATTTCATTTGGTACATTTAGAACATTTTTGAAATTATGTAAGTTTATTTTGACTCTAAATTTCATTTAGAATAATACAGGAGATATTATTAAACATCATGTTTACTATAAATGAGAATATCATATTTCAAAAGTCTGGAGGTGTGGTTAGAAGTCAAATCAAACAATGTCCTCTAATACTAGAGAGACTTCAATATGTTTCCTCCAAATTAGTGTCTAACCTTATTTATTCAAATCAGCTACTAAGTATCCTTTTAAAAATTACAAAACCCATTATTGACTGATAGTTCTTTTGTAAGCTCCCAGAGTCATGTGACTTCTGGAAACATGAGCACTAGTTTGAAGGAGATGTATGTAAGTAACTGGGCAGCATGGGATGGAATCCTTAGGGGCTGGGCAGGCAAATGAAAGGACAGGGAAAATGAGGAGCGCACAGGCTACATAGAACTTGAAGAGACACTAATGGCACTCCATACCACGACATGACATGGAGGTATATCATAGGTGTGTCCTCAAGTGGAGGGCAACTTTCTAAATAGCAGAAACCTGTCTTAGACATCTAAGCTTTATTTTGGACCATACGCAGTGTGTATGAGGCCCTTAAACTAAGAGTAAATAATCTGCTTATCGACGCATGTTTCACTTAGTTCAAAACTATTAATGAGTGCACTTCACATACCTTTTCCTTCACAGGCTTTATGTCTATGTCATCCATCTTCCTGTCCAGTTGACTTTCAAGTTTCTTAACTTTCTTTTGAAGTTCATCGATTAAACTTTGCTTATTATCTATCAGAGTTTTGTTCTAAAAACATAGAGATATAACTTTACATGACAAATGAATATCAAAGAAGATATTAAATATTCCAATTATAGAGACCTGGGAAACTACGACTGCTCATGTTTTCTAGATGACATTGAATGTCAGTGTAGCATGGAGCTCACCACTGTGCTTTATAAAATGCCCTGCTGTAGACAGGAACTAGAGCAGAGCCCTCTCAAGGAACTACTGAATAAGTGGAGATAGTGTTTGCACATACTGTGGAGCGAGTGAGGATTGTGACTTATACATGACAGGTCAAACAGATTATCTGATTCAAATACAGAGTTACCTGCAGCCCACTGGACAGTCTTTTAATCTGTCTTCGCAGTTCGTCATTTTCTTGATCAATTCCATCTTTCTCTCTAAGGATTTTATTATAAGCCTTTTGTTTTTTTTGCAGTTCATTATTTAAATCATTTAGGTTATCAGCTAGTGAATTTTCTTTGTTTTTACTTGTTTTAAGAGCTTCTTTCAATTTTAAAAGATTTTCATTTAAATCTTCAATTTGTGACTAGTAAAAGACAAAAGTATGAGAAATCTTCTTTAAGTATTAATAATAAAGCAAGAGAAAACCGAAGTTACATTAATATGCATTAGAAATTCCATTCCATCATAAAATTTTAAGTATATCACACAAGGGAAAACGACAAACTACAATATTTTCTCCATTCATTTCAAACGAGCAAGTTCACTGAGAGAACTATAACAACCACAAGAAAAGATAAAGAAAACTGGAAATGGTTCACTACAGATCAATTAGTAAAAGAGTCCAACATGAACAGCAATATTTTAAAGATTATGAAACATAAGATTGGTTTAACATTAAATCTTTGACTTCAAGTATGTTGTAAAGTCCTTTGTGAAGATAAAGACATGGAAGGATTGCTTGAGACAGCAGACCCTTGTAGAGAAACTTTAATCCCAGCAACATGATTGCTCTGACCAGGGATCACATCCAAAGTTATGATCTGGCTGGAAAACAGACAGGCCCTTCGTATACCTTTGATTCCTAACAATGAAGGTAAAGTTAGTTTGTAGAAGGAAGCAGCCATGTTTGAAAGTTAAGTTTAATTGAGGGGCAAAGTGATGGGTCAGAGAGAGATCTGACAGAATAGAATATGCCCAACTCACAGGAGAACAGCAGAGGAAAGACTGCTTAGAGCAGGGACAGAGAAGGGAAAAGGTGTGTGTGGTATTTGGTGTATGGTGTTTGTATGGTAGTTTTACTGGGACAGTTATACAGAGACAGATTATAGAGAGAACAACTAGACACAGATAAAAACAGAACAGGCCAGAGAGGATTAAACCTTATCGCCAAAGTTAATATGAGGCCAGGCAGAGCAATTCAGTCAGAAGCCTAGAAAAGACAGATTGAATCTTGGAAGACTAAATGGTATGGAGGCCACAAGCTTCCAGACCTAGGTCTAGGCACAGTTAGAACAGAGAAGTATGGCTCTCGTCATTTCATCTCAGGATAGAAAAGCAATGTTTAAAATCTTCAGGAATTCCTAGCTGTCTAAACAAAGATAATGGTATAAACATGTGATGTCAAAGGCAGAAACATATCATTTGTCCTGTTATGGCTTATTCAACAAAGTGTGTAAATGTTTTATTAAATAAATTATACAGGTCAAATGATATTATTAATGATATTAATTGTGTTTAAAAGAAAAAATATAACATCTCAAAGAAAGTTCTGAAACATGGATTTGAAAATATATAAAATTCAGGAACAGCATTTCAGGTGAAGAGATATTAAAATTACATCAGGAAAGGACTATTGCATTTTATATATTTGTTTATTTTGCAAATATTTTATTAACTCTGACAACATGACTGAAAACTACAATAGGTTATTTTTTAAAAATTAGTGAAAAATCTACTTTCCAAACTATTTAATGATAGTAAAAAGCATATTAAAAATTCAAAAGTAAATAAAACTTAAAAAAACAACTGAGTTTTTATTTTAACCACAATATGTTATATACGTTTCAGTAAAGAAATTTATGGGCAAAGTAGAGAAGAAATTGTAAGTTATTATGAAATATATGTTTAAGGAAAAGTGTTTTAATCACTAAGCTTAATGGCCAGATAAGGAAATTATAAAGTATGTTGATAAAAAACAATTTAGTGGAAGAAGAGGTTTCAGAGCCAGATGGCTCTACAGAGAAAAGCTTACAAACAGGAAGAAAGCGTGCTGTACTGGTGGGGAATGCCAGTGACACAAGAAGTGTTACACACTTGGAGATGTATATCTGTTAAGATCTGTCTTCTCAATTTTGTTGTGAACCTGAAATTATTCCAAAGAAACAGCTTTAAAAGAATTCTGAGGGTGGGAGACTTAGCTCAGCAGCGGAGTGTTCTATGTTGGAACTGAATCCCAGCAATGCTTAAAATGTACTAAAAATGCTTTAAAATTTTCTAAGTAAAATGTTTCCTAAATGAGTCCTTTAAGTAGGCACAACTCATAGTGGCCTATCTTTTCAAACTCAAGACGATAGCCCATATATGAGTAACATAAAGATACATACTGTTTACAACTATGTATGTACCTATCTAATTAGCCACCAATTCATACAAACTCTCTGAAGTGATCTGGCATCTGGCCATATCCATACATGTCTGATGCTCACCTTTAGCTCTCTAGTATGTCGCTCAACAACTTGTTGAACATTGAGATTTGCCTCTTTTTGAGAAGTTACAGCAATTATACGTTCTTCAGCTGCTGCTGTCATTTCTGCCCGAAGTTCCAACAAGGCTCGACTAAGTGCCTAAAATTACAGTATACAAAAAAGATTAGTGGTAAATTAACACTGTGTGTGAGCAAAACACAATACAAAGCGGGCAGCATGGCTTTCTATTGCTTCCCCATGGGGAATAACCCAGGTGGCCGTACATGCGGCACTGGAGCCATTGCCTGTGCTCTCAGCACTGAGACCTCAGACAGGAAAGCAATCACCGACAGCCCAAGGGCAGCTACACTTAGTGAGTTCTAGGCCAGCCTGGGTACGGAGAAAGACGGTTATCACAGGGAATGTGCTTAATCAAACATAATTCACAAATACTAGAAGAGAAAACATGTTTTGTTTGTTAATTTCCAAGTTTATCTATTAGCAAGAAATTCTCCATTTAGCAAAAAGAGGAAAAAAAGAAGCTACTTCACTCACTAGACACCTCCACGTGGAAAATGACTAAATTTAGGTAGAGGAGTAATGTTATAAGACATTGTTTAAAATACTTGTTTAAAATTCATTTGTTTAAATTCATTTATCTACTGTGGGAAAAGTGTAGCATCTTCTAAACCCTTTACTAAGTCTAAGATAAATAAAAACCGTAAAACTATGGGGTACAGACTTAAACAAAAAGTTCTCAATTGAGGAATAATGAATGGCTGCGAAACATCTAAGGAAGTGCTCAACATACTTAGCCATCAGGGAAATTAAAACCAAAACAACCCTGAGATTCCACCTCACACCAGTCAGATTGGGTAAGATCCAAAACTCAGATGACAATAGATGCTGGCGAGGATGTGGAGAAAGAGGAACACTTCTCCACTGTTGGTGGGGTTGTAAACTGATACAACCACTCTGGAAATCAGTCTGGCGGTTCCTCAGAAAAATGGACATAGTACTACCTGAAGACCCAGTTATTCCACTTTTGGGTATTTACCCCAGAGACGCTTCAACATACAACAAAGATACATGCACCACAATGTTCATTGCAGCTCTATTTATAATAGCCAGAAGCTGGAAAGAACCCAGATGTCCTTCAGTAGATGAATGGATACAAAAATTGTGGTACACTTACACAATGGAGTACTACTCAGATATCAGAAACAATGGCTTAACCAAATTCTTAAGAAAATGGCTGCATCTAGAGAATGTCATCCTGAGTGAGATAACCCAGTCACAAAAGAACAGACATAATATGCAGTCACTGATAATGGGATACTAACTCCAGAAAGCTCTGAACACCCCAGAAACAACTCACAGACTGTGTGAAGTTCAAGAAAATAATATATATATATATATATATATATATATATATATATATATATTTTAATTAAAATAGAACTGTATCACATCCCCCTTTCCTCCCTAGAGCCCCTCCCAGTCTCTCTCCTATCCCCTCAAATTAATAGCCTCTTTTCCTATATTATTGTTACATATATACATATGTGTATGTATATTTACCCACAAATACTTAATTACAACCTTAAAAATGTATTCATATGCTTTTATGCAAAAATGCTTAAAAATTTGTACATTTATCTTCGTTTTTTAAAATAGAGTTTTTCAATAAAAAAATAAATAAATCGAAGCAAAACTACGATATCCTATTAAATCCATTGGCCAACTTTTCACACAAAGCTTCTGGGGCCACATTCTGTCATCTCTCTTCCTTCTCACCACCATATCACCCCTAATCTTCTCACGGGTTCAAAACTGCCTCAACATGAGAACTGATGGGAAGTGAAAAACAGTGTGGCTAAGATTTCCTTTCCTTCTTACAGACACAGACCACCATCCATGAATAAACACAGGGCAGAGCCATGTGAAGAAATCTCTGCAACCACAGTTGTCTTCTTAGAGCAGTGCTTGCTGCCTGTTCTCTGCTGGCCGTCGGCACTCACCTTTTGTTGCTTCTCTTTCACAGCTAGCTGGCTCTTTAGCCTGTCTACCAGATTCCTCATTGTGGTGGTTGGAGCCCTGGAGTTTGCTTCTCTCTGAGCCTGGAGTTCCGACTTTAAACTCTGGGAGTCCTTCTGTGCTTGGGCGAGAGCGTGCCTTAAGTCCTCAACCTCTGCTTTCACCTTCTTCACCTCACTGGCATGGGTTTCCTGGAGCCTGAGATAAACAAGCACATGTACTTACCGACGGGGTATTCCAAATAATACCTCGATTTAAAAAATCAAGTCAAATCAAAACAAAACGTTATAAAGCCACAACCACAGAGGTTTATGTGGTAAAAGACTATACATGCAGCTTATTTCAGAAGATTATCATCTCCTGCCTAATTATTTAGGAATTAGATTAGAAAGCCTAAGTAACCTTCAGTATGGCATGGTGGTTCATGCAGTTAAGGCAGATTACAGTGACCCCAGTGACAGTTTACACTGCCCAGTGAGTTCAATCTAGGACAGCTTGGGTTGGGGTGAGATCTGTCTCAAAAAAAAGTGAAAACAGATTATAAAAAAACATAATTTTGTAATCTAGCACATGGCATAAGAGTAATATAGTATGTATATACATATGTATAGTATGTATGTAGTATAATATAGTATGTGTATACACACACACTGTCCTGTGTGGTCAACAGACTGAGAAAAACAAGACCAAAGCAGTGCCATATAGTAGTGGCATCTACTTACATAGTCCCAGATATGTGCTAACGTTTTCAGAGGGATCTTGGGTCCAAGAGTAAACAGTCAAAGTTCTAATGGGCATCAGAAAGGGAATAGAATCATAAGTGGGCCAACATTCTCACTTTCAAGAGATATGGACTGAAACCCAGAAGGTGGTCCATGATTAGAAACTGAATAATTTTATACTGATTTTATGTTAAAAAGGCTGAATAATGCTTATAGGCTTTAATATACATAATGCTCTGAACACTACAGTTCCTTCTAAGCAAATACTTCAACATTTATGAAGCCTGTTTTTTATCACATACTGTCAGGTGTTTAAACAAAGGCTATTTCTACGTGAATTTGTAGTTTTCGAGTTACTTCTGTAGCATGGGGACATTGACAAAGGATGGGTGGACAGAGGAAGGAGTTAACAGTGACATGCTAGGGAAGAAAAGAAACTGGCTTTGAGGAAGAGAGACTAGTTTCAAACTGTCATTTTCTTCTTCCAACATGTGCTCTGTCACACTTTGGAACATTCCTAAGGCCTTACTTACTATAAAGCAACGAGTCCTGGGTGTTCCTGAGGACAAAATGGGACTGTACACGTCAGGGGTTTAGGAGGGAGCTCACACAGCAGGTACAAGCGTCATCACAGCACCACTTCCATTCGATTATTTTAAAAAGATTTCTGAACGTTACCGTAATTTTGTATTTTCAAATTCTTTGACTGTTAACTCAGTGATTTCTTTTTGTCTTTCCAAATCTTTTGATACTTTTTTTAGTTTGGACAAGAGTGAGGACAGAGAGTCATCTTGTTCTGCTACTGTCTGTTCCATCTCGGCCAGGCGAAGGAAATGCTTGTTGGTAGGTACTGGAGCAGGAGACTGCTTGATTAAATCCTATAAGATACGAACACAGTAATGAGAAAGCCAAGTTGAGAATATGAATCATCCTATAATTTTCTTTATGAATCAATAAAGTCTGAAACTTAAGAGGAAGAGATGGATAAGAGAAGTCAAGGTATAGACTACTATTTTTAGCCAGTGCCTAAGTGCAGTGGAGGGTTATAACCATGAACTAATGAGGTGAGGCCCGAGGAGCCTAATGCTAGGGGCTAAGAGAAGGACCACATTTCACACATAAGAACATAATGATCAAAAGGAAGCAACAGGGGTTAATTCAAAAGATGGAAATGCATTCGCGAGTGGACTCATGCCACAGCAGGCTTGAGTCCACAGCGAAGACTGTAGTGACAGTTACTGAAGGATCTGAGTACAAGAAAAATGATCATGTTTTCATGATCGGAGCTGGTTTTCTGAAGATTATTTTGGCAAGAAAAAGGTGAGGTATGTTCTACTGTGAGGCATAAATTGTGTAATATCAAATCTCAATAAAGAAGAAAACAAAGTTCTCAGTATCTTACCTGAGCTGTCTGTTTGAATTTACTGAGTGAATTATCGGCCTGTTGTTCTAATTTGTGATGAAGAACATGAAGCTCTTCTTCATGTTTCTTAACAATTTCTCTTTGCTCCTGTTTTATAGACAGTTGAAGTTGTACTATAAATTATGACTGAAATAGGTTCACAATCTAAAAACTCTTAATCTTTAAATTTCTAAAACCGTAAAACATTTTGATCTTTGTAAATAGTAAGATTTCAATGCATATTATCA
Organism: Micromys minutus; assembly: GCF_963924665.1. NCBI lineage: Eukaryota > Metazoa > Chordata > Mammalia > Rodentia > Muridae > Micromys > Micromys minutus. Next base: position 31,494,790 of record NC_137957.1, read on the forward strand.
AACCTTTAAAAAATTAAGTACTGTGAAAAATATATTCATACATATTTACGCTGAAATGCTTATAATAATCTGTATATGATCTCTGTTTTTTTAAAATAAAGTTGAAAAAAAACAGAAGAAATAATCTCGGCATGCATATATACATACACACACGCACACACACATACACAGACACATATACACACACATATATATGTACACACACACACACACACACACACACACACACATAAATTGTATATGTATATGGGACCAATATTATACATTTGGGCTGACATATGCTGACGTCAGCCACCCAAGTCTTTCATTACAATTTATTCTTAACATTAGAGTAACATGTGTCCCTCACCCTTATTTTGAGAAATATTATAAATACTAAATATCTCTCCTATTGTTCTAGAAAATTAGATCTTCATATGTTACTCCTGTGGTAGCATCATTTGCTTTATTGTTTCTCATACTTCACCTGACATTTCCTAAACCATCCAGCTTCATCATAAGAGAGAGACATTCCTGTTTTCTTCAGTCAACAAGAGGAAGACACACAAACACAAACTGCCAGTTTGACTGACAGATCTGTAATCCAATCATGTAAAAGCAACAATTCCCATATAGAATCATCCGAGAGCAAAAATGAACTACCATTTTAAGAGAAAGTAGCTCCTGCCCTTGAATGAAAAACAAAGGAAGTAAGAAGCATGACAAAATACCTCTCTGGCTTTCTCCAGAAGATGCTGGTATTTCTTCAGTACTTCTTCCTTGTGGTTTAACCTTGCCTGCATGTTGGCAATGGTTTGATGAGCAATTTTCATTGTGTGATGAGATTTGGGCTCCAGCTCTTTTCTGTCTAGCTCAGCTATAAGTTTTTCTCGATCCGCTGTGGCAGGCAATCGAAGCCTCAGTTCATTGATTACTTTATCTCTTGACAGAATATTTTGCTCTGCCAGTCGCAAAGCAGATTCTTTTTCTTTTAGTTTCTATAGTAAAGTCACAATAAATTATTTCAGGACAGTTTGTTCTTTAAAATGCCTCATAAAAATTTTACTTAAAAGCACTTACAAGCAAAACAGCAGTCTCACTTCCTTCTCTGTGTATTTATTATGCCATTTGATAATAAAATTATATTTATTACATTTTTATGTGACAACACATTTATTCATATATTCTAATTCACTAATAAGATTATCACTTGTAAAAACTTCGTTAGGTTAAACACAAAATTTAATTAACTTTGCTTATATCTTGCAGTTTAGAAGTAACAACAAATACAAGTACTAGAATTAGAAAGAAAATGCAGTTTATCCAGCCCTCTGACGTCACGGAAGACTATAGCTGTTAATCGAGTACACAGTTGGGATTTCAGGGGCACAGGTCAATGAATCATTGTGCTGCAGTTGGAAGTTTATCACACCAAAGTGGAGAAGGTTTAATCTTCAGTAAGATTAAGACAGATATTTTAATACACATGATTTAGTGGTAACTCATATAAGCCAAAAATTTTAAATTAGGTTTTCTGAACTGATTAAAAAAATAAAATTTTATAATAAATTCTTCTTACATGTATTTATAATTAATATGTTTAGATAGAAACTAAATTTTAAGTAATACTCAATTTATATTGTTTTATGAATAATTTAATGAGCTTATTTAACCATTAATGAAATTCAGCTTCTAGATGAAATAATTTCATTTGCTTCAACTTTATTTACTCTCAAAGAAAATGAGCAAAGAAACTATTTAAAGGATATACAACATATAATGTAAAATAAATGATAAAAATAAGCAATAATGAAAACAGCAGTTAATAAAAGGCAATATAGTGTTCATAAAGCTTCAATTATGACTTTTATTACCTATTTAGTAGGTCTCAAAGTAGACTGTAGTAAACAAATAAATTGTAAATTCAAATTAACTACACGGGCTATTATCAGCTATTAGTAATAGTTTATTAAAATAGAAAAAAAGAAATAAATTAGCAAAAATAAACTTTAATTAATTGCTGTTAATAAAATATTTAGAAAATTACAAAACATTACTAGTAACATACTAATTAAAATGCAAATTATTCCAATTACCTCCTCTAGTGACTTGCAAGTTGCTTGTGTTTTAAGAATTATTTGAATATTCTCCTTAATTTTTCTTAGAGCAATTTCAAGTTGGTTTGGAAGGGGCAAGCTGGGGTCTGGCATTGATCCTGTAGCATCTTCAAACTATTGAGAAAGAATATGCTTTTAAAATAGTGGTGTAGTACTGAGGAAACAGTATTAAATCTTTTAACTGTATGACAATATAGTAGACTAAATTTCACTTATCTTTAAATAAAGAAACTCATGACAATTCACATAAAGCACACATCCTAAAGTCCAAAATATATTGAATTCAGAGACTATTTGTTAGTTAATGCTTCAGGCCATGCTACAAAGCAGAAAACATAATTATTTATATATACCTTTTGTGCCGCACTGAGTATTTCATTTTGCTGACGATCAAAAAGGTCTAACTGGCGTTCCAGCTCAACTTCTCTTTGATCCCAAGCCATTTGTCTTTCTTCATGAAACTAAAAAGTGACACTCATTTTTGTGAGGTACATCCAGTGACAATTAGCACATAACAGACATGTGAACATTTTCTTACTTTACCTTCAGCTCTTGCACTCTTATTTTAGGGGAAAAACAAGCAAACTTCAAGGTCAAACAACTTGCCTCAGAGCCCAGAGGCAGCAGTCTAGTGTCAGTCTAGTCATGTACCCATTCATTCATCCATTCCAACCGCACACATGAAACACACTTCTCAGGCACTACTTGGGGCAGTGTAAGCATAGCAAATAAACAAAACTTAGTCTGTCTCCAAGGAAATCATTTCCCAGGCAGATGGAAACAGGCAATAGTAAACAAATACGTAGCATATCAGAGAAGGGCAAACACAATTTACATCAAGAGAACAAATGCTCCCTATGTAGGAAATATTGATGGAGCAGTTTTTCTTCAATACCAAGGGGCCTTTGTAGTCACTGGTTAGGAAAGGTTTGTGAGTGCAGATGGTAAGGCAGTGAAAATATAAACACAAAGTATCTAGGATACAAAAAGAAAGAGAAAGAAAAATAAGTCTGAGCCCCAGAAATGGAGTCTCTGTGTTGAGTGTGTTTTAGGAGCATCATCTGGCACTGAAGCATCTTTTTCTACTCCCAGCTGTGTTCTCAATCAACAGTGACATGCAGGAGGAACTGGGCTGAAGAAGTGAAATAACTAATATCAAAATAAAAACTAGCTTACCCCCCGTAGGCTTGCTGACACACTGTTTGCTTTGCTTGGCTTTTTTAAGGTTAAGAGCTCTGTTACAATTAAGTAAATTTGCATGTTTGGAGTTTAAGAAGCAAGAAAACAGATTATTTTCTTACTCATCATAATGAGAACTATACTTAATTATGTAATCACAACTACACAGAAAAATACAATGATCTGAGAGTGAAAGCTTTAGAAAGAAAGAGAAAATGAAACCTTGTTCTGCTGAACAATTTCTTCCTCTAGACTGCTGATTGTATGTTCATATTCAGAGATGATATTATTCAAATATTTGATTTCTTCTTTACCCTTGACTAGTTCTCTATTTAGCTTAAGCTCTTGAAGGCGGAGTTCTTCTATTTTCACATGCCAATTGATTACCTAAATCATATATAAATGTAAATTACTGATCATGATTTTAACTGAAATTAATGGCAAAGTTATTTATAATTTCCACAGATTATTCTAAAGTATGTAGAATATCAGAATAAGACATTATTCAAGTTACTTTCTAACGAATAACTAGCCATTAGCAGCATTTGCTTTCAGTTTCCCATTCACTGACACTTGTTTCCGAAGTGCTGACTGCAGCCATGTCATTGACACATTGGCCTGACTTTAAAAACAGAAATGCTAGCCTGTTCTACCATCATGGGGTTAATGGTCACGTTCTCATGCTCCAGGGGACAGCATTATACCCCATGGTCACACGACTGTGTTGGGTAAGCATATTGGGTCCCAAAATGACAACAAAAACACATAAAACGTGGGTGAGGATTGGAGGGAGGATGTGAGGCTGGGTGAGGGAAAAGGAAGACAAGATAAAGCAGAGGTGAGTGAGACCACGATCCATTATATATATGTATGAAATTGCCAGGCAAACCTACCCAAGATAATTTTTAAAATTATCTTTTTAAAAAAAGAAGTTGTTGTAATTATCTCTAGCATAGGGACTAGGATTTAACTACAAGACAATTATTTAGCATTTAACTCTTCCCAAGTGATAGTAAAGACTAATCTTTAAAAAATAAAATGGAGCACGGTGGAAACTGTAAGTATACAGAAGAAATAAGTACAAGTGAAAACACAGAAAAACAAATAAACAAAATAGCTGTGCAAAGTAGCCATCAACTGATAAGTACGACATCACTTAGAAATTATTGTACTTAATATTGACTTAATATATATTTGGACTTTTTAGAAAGTTTAAAATAAAAATGTTGTGTGCTATTGCACACAAAAAGCAATTTTCCTAAAGATCCTTCCTTATGAATGTCTAAATTCCCAATTTACAAAAGCTAAGCTAACCAATTAGTATCTTAGATGCACATTAAACATATCTAAACAGATACACTTTAAGAGCAATAGTACTATATAACATGAGAATACCAAAGTTAAGATCAGGTTTTACCTTCTGGGCTCCCCTGGCATCCTTTAAGGTGCTGATCAATTCTTCTAAGCCTTGTAATTTTAATTCCATTTCCAATGTTTTGTTTTCCATATTTCTGTGTTCTTGTTGGGAATTTTTCATTTCTTGCATTATCTTAAGTTTGTCATTTTGCAACTGAATCATCGTTTTGGAGAACTTTTCCTGCTGAGCCAAGGGTAAAGCGCCACTGAACTGTCTCCGCAGAGACTGAATGGTTTGGCGCAGGTGCTTTGCTCTGTTTCTTCCTTCCAAACGAGCATAGTACAGAGCCTGTTCTTTTTCATCCAGTTTCTGTTCTAAGCGCAAATTGTAGGCTTCCATCTTCTGGAGTTTAGATGTAACTGACTCTAACTTACCAAGAGCAGTGGCCTCACTAATTTGAAGAGAGACAACATGTTGGTGCAATTTGGCAATTAGAGCCTTTTCATCAGATTGTGCCTAACGGTAAAAGATACATATTTATAATAAATTTAAGGGTTTTGTCTGCAAATACCAAGGGTTCAAAGTCATGGTTTAGTAAATGAAATTTTAAAGCACTGGCACATGAGATTTTTTTAAATAACAAAAAAGGAAGCACACTTAAATTTCTAATTTTACCTTCTAACTCACAGATAACACTAATAGCACACTTTGATGTATACAACGAACATCTTTTTTTTATTGGATTTTTTAATTTACATTTCAAATGTTATCCCTTTTTCAGTTTCCCCTCTGAAAACCCTCTATCCCATCCCCAGTGAACATCTTTAATCCCCTAAAAACATTAACAGCTCACTTTGATGTATAAAATGAACATCTTTTAATCCTCTAAAAACTATAGAACATGGGATATATGAAAAACTACAAATCTATAAAAGAGAAAATAGTCAGTGAAGATTCATTAATTACTCATTAGTGTGTTAAAGATTCACTAATTACTACTCCTCAATGTGTTGACTGACCAGCAGCCTCAACATGCATCTATACATATTTCAAATAAAAACTGTTCTCTGAAGTCCCAACCTGCAGGAGCAGCTGCGTACTGCTGCTCTACCATCTGACCAGCATGACCCTTACACAGCAGTGTCTAAGGTGAGCTTAGGAAACCACAGACGAGGCAGGGGAGCTAACACTATATGCACCTGGAAGTCCAGCAGCTGCATTCTGAGGGATTCCACTTCCTTTTCCCTGGACTGTTGTTGCGAATTCAAAAAATCAACTTGTCTTTTGGCAATATCAGAAATCTCTCTCAGTCTAGAAAGTGATAACATATTTAAGCAACAATTTAGTAAATACGAAAAGCCCTAATTTTGAAACATTCATCTCAAGAAACAGTTGAGTTTTCTATCTCTTCAATGTATGAAACTGTTCAAAGTTCTCTTGAACTATTTCATGTAACCTTATATGTGACAAGAAGCATCTCCTACGCTGGAAAGTCTTTAAGCTGTGGTATAGCATAATATATACATTTTGAAAGATAATGACCATTATACCAATTTCACATAACACATGACCTTTTATAAATGCAAGTTGTCAGAGAGCATAGGGACACTTGCTCATCTATGTTCATAACAGCTTTATTCATAACAGCCAGAAGCTGGAAAGAACCTAGATGTCTATGACTTGACAATGGATTCAGAAAGTGTGGTATATCTACAAAATGGAATACTACTCAACCTTCAAAAGCAAGGACATCATGAATCTGAGAGAGGGAACCCAGAGCCAAAAGGGCACATATGGAATGTACTCACTTATAAGTGCAGGATAAGCATGCTATAATCAACATACCCAAAGAAGCCCAATACAAGGAAAGCAGAGGTGAGGACATTTGAATCTTTTTCAGAAAGAAAAACAAAATAGATATCGGAGGTGGATGGAAAGAGTGATCTGGGTGGAATAGAGGATGGTAGGAAAGAGGTGGGGGAGAACATACAGGTAGGGAGAGCAGTGGAGACAGAAAGGAGATCAGGGGGTTGGGGGATAGGGAGTGGGGTGGCAATCTCTAGGAGGTGCCAAAGACCTGGGATGGAAAGGGGAGCAGAGGGCCTAAGGGGCGACTAAGAGATTCTTATCAGTGGCAGACATGGATCCTGAAGTGGCCACTTCCTGTAGCTAGGCAGGGCTCTCAGTGGAAGGGTAAGAACACCAACCTATCCACAAAGCCTCAGATCATAACTGTGTCCTACCTACAGGATGTGTAAGGTCAAAGAGGGGACGGAGACTGAGGGAATGGCCAACAAATGACTGATCCAACTTGAGACCCACCCCATGGGCATGAACCAGTCCCCAACACTAGTAATGATACTCTCTTATGCTTGCAGGTAGGAACCTAAAATAACTGTCCTCTGAGAGACTCCATCCAACAGCCAACGGAAAGAGATGCAGAGACTCACCTCCAAACATGAGACAGAGCTCAGTGAATCTTTCAGAAGAGTTGAGGAAAAGATTGGGAGATCCAATGAGGACAGTCAATTAACCTGGACCCTTGGGGACTTCCAGAGATTGAATCACCAACCAAAGAGTGAGCAGGTGCTGGACCTAAGCCCCTGAACATGTGTAGCAGACTAGAAGCCTGGTCTTCATTTGGGTTCTCCAAACAACTGGAATAGAGGTTGTCTCTAAGCCCATTACCTGTCTGCCTGTCTTTGGATCATGCATCCCTAAGAGCACAGCCTTATCAGGCCTCAGTGAAAAATGATGTGCCTAGTCCCACAGCTACTTGATGTGTGGGGGGTCATAGGTTAGGGGGATGGGGTACTGACACCCTAAGGGGGGGGGCTTTGACTTCTCAAAATAGAAAGGGAAGGAAACTTGGGGGAAGGACTTTGGTGAGGGTGTACTGGAAAGAGAAGAAAGACTGACTGGGTTGTAAAGAAAAAAAATTTATTTAATTTAAAAGAAAGAAAATGGAAGGTCAACTTAAATAGATTAACTTTTGCCACTGTAGTTAAGAGTCGATGTAAAATTCTTATTTTAACTTTCCCAGTATGAAATTAAAGTGCTTCATACACAGAACTTTATATTATATTTGAAAATCATGTTACATATAGGAAATGTGATTTGTTTACTAAGATTAATACATTAGTGGAAATACACACACACACACACACACACACACACACACCACACAAATCAGGCATTTGCACAAATTTCCCTTATGATTTCTGTGATTACAAAACTAAATGAAAAAGTCTTTTGTTTGGGGTAGAATAATTTAGCTAAGTGTGACATATACACCAGGTTTTCTCACATTGATGACAAGGCCTCTGTGGGTTGATGTCTATATGCAGCCAACAGCAGGCAAAAGATAATAAGGCAAGGCCTGTGATTGGACAGTGAAAAAGAAAGGTGGGTGCAGAGGTTTTGAGAAAGGAGAGAAGAAGAGGAAGAGGAGGAAGAGAAGAAAGGGGAGGAGGAAGAGGAGGAAGAAGAGATGGAGGAAGAAAAGGATGACCCACCCCATGTGGCTTTAAATAGCCACAGGTGGCTATGAATATCTCATAAGGGATGGATAATTACAGGACAAGTTGTCTTATCTAGGTGGGCAGGTTTATATCAATATCAACTGGCTCTAAGTTTATTGTGTGGATGTTTTGTGGAGTGAGAATTTATTGATATAAATCTGATTGATAAATTACAAGCCTCTAGAGTTTTGATTTTACTAGGTGGCTGAGAATGTGAACACAGTGGGCATCAGGAAAGCAGTGAGATAGGTGGTCTCTGCATGGGGCTGGGGGGCAGCAACCTACCATGGCAACCAGATGGACAGCCACTGAGGGAGCTAGCCACAGAGGCAGAGAGCCCTCCAGGGACAGAGAGTAACAGGCAATAGTGTGGCATGGTCTCCAGTTTACATTTATTAACATTCACTACTACAGGCTTCTACAGTTAGTGGTTAATAATATACAATACAGTGAATAATTATAAATTAGTCATCTTACAAGGTAGGTTCATGCAAAGAAAAAACAAATCAATTATAATGTGAACCATTAACAAATGACTGATTTCCCCAAAGAGACTCTCAAGGTTGTAAAGGTGTGGCTATAATTTTATGAATAAAGACACATACACCACATACATACACACACACACACACACACACACACATACACACACATACATCCCACACACACATACACACAACACACATATACATACACACACACACACGCCCCCCACACCACATACACACACACCACACCCCCACACACACACATACACCCCCCCACACACACACCCACACACCCTCAACAGACACATACACCCCCACACACCACACACACACATATACATACACACACATATACATATACACACATATACATACACACATACACACACATATACATACATACACACACACACACACACACACACATACACACACAGTTATTTATGCTTGTCACATTAACTCAAAGCTCCTGACCAGCACCTGACCAGAAAAGTGAATGGATAGTATCTACCTGGCACATACATTAAGTGTTCTAAAGTAGTTGGGCATATTTTCTACTGCCAAATGAAAACGAATTTTTCTAAGTGTTAGTAAGCAAGAGTTCATGAGTTAATATGTCTGATGTCTTACACAGTGCATACCACATAGCTAGGTCCAAAGAAAATGAAATTAAATCTAAATATGAATTAATTTTGTTTGCATCAACCTTATAAAAATGTAAAATTATTTCTTTTTATGTGAATAAACTAAATACTAAGTGACTCTTCCATCTCTACTTTCCCCCAAACAGGCAATATGAATAAAACACGGTTTCTGTTTCAACTTTAGTGTCTTCTTACAGTCACATTCCCACACTCGGGGAAAAAAAAACCAAGCTGTGAAATGTAATTTCCTCTTCAATGTTATGTCATCTGGTTAAAAAACAACCAGAATAATAATCCTCTTCTTAAAAAAATGCGTATGCATACTGCTTTATATATTTATAATTGAACTTAAAAGACAAATCAAACAGACCCATCAGATGATGAAATTGCTTCTGTGCACTTACTTGGACACTTCAACTTTGAGCTCCACCTCACTCTTCTCCAGTTCCAGAATCCGCTGCCTATCCGCATCGCTCACTGCCTTGTTCACACTGTCAGCCAGTTCGTCTCTCAGCATCTGCTCCACCTTCTGTGCATCCAGGTTGATTTTGGTAAGCTACGGGAAAAGGAACAACACATTCCCCAGGACTATGTTAGTTATCTATTCTATTTTACCTTATGCTGGAATAGAACCAGGGCCTGCACTAACTTAGTGTCCAGACACATAACTTCTGGTCTCTTCAGTACGAACATCTTCTTTACTTTCCCTTAGTCCAGAAACAGATATGAAGTAGTGACAGCAAAGTAAAGAAAGAATCAAGAACATATTACTAAAAAGATGTAGTGATAGTCTAATTCGAGCATAAATTACTTATGCTAGGCAATCACTACTTAAGAATGTTTGAAATATAAGCAAAATACTTACAAATAAATCCAACTGAGCTAACAAAATTTTATAAATTTTATAAAATTAAGTAAATTTTTATTAACATTAAATATCTTAAAAGAAAAAAAAGATACTTAGGTTTTGAAATCTATCTCAACCTAAGTATCTGCAAGGTGCTATTCAATCACAGGTAGTTGAGTGTCTGCAAACTACTTAATTCAGAGCACACTAAGTATCTTTTAACCTGCTATTAAAGTTTTTGAAAAAAGAGATTTTTAACTATTTTGCGTCTTACTACAGTCTCAGCTCCAAACAGCTTCTGGAGTGTAAAGAGAACGAGTATTTTTTAAACCAAGAGATGGGATTGGAAGACAACTTGCTTTTTAAAGAAAAAGTATCTTTCTGTTTACTAAAGACAATACTGTGACATTGACAAGAAAGAATTTGTTTACAGAAACAAGTGCTTCGGTGTAAAGCAATTGAGATTATAAAAGAACAGTCTATATACACTTTACAGGAAATGCAAATGCTGTATGCATATCCTAGCTTAGAGACAAAGTTCTTAGCAATAATTCAGTGTCTACTATCAAATTCTTACTATTTACATGATAAAGATTATATCAAACCTCAGTGAACTTGGTTTCCAGTTCGAAGTTTCGTTCTTCCATGTGCTTTAGTGAGGTTCTTAAGTGCTCATACATCTTCTGACAGTGCTCAGCCCTCTGCCTTTCATTTAATTCCTTCATCTCCAACACCGTGATTTTTTTTGAAATAGAAACAATGTCACTATTTGTCATTGATTTCTTTGCCTTATCCATGTTTGCCTCTTTTCCTATGTGCAACAAATAACACATAGAAGATAATTCAGGAGAGGTAAATAAATAGCACAGTTTAGGAACTTTTTGAAGTAAGACATGTCTTTTTTCTATTTATTTATCCCTACCTCTCCGATACTTATCCACGTATTCTTTCTAGAATAAACATCTCCATTTATCAAATGACAATAAAAACTTTAATATTACTGAGATACTCATGAAAAGGTCATGTGAAGCTGTCACGGGTTGGAGCATTTTAACAAGCAGTAAATGAACACTTGTTAATCACACTGGGACAATACAAGACAGCAGTGAACTTTAGACATATAGGTGCAATATTTTTAAAGTTACCAAACATCAAAGTCAACAGTAACATCTTAGTGATATGATTACACTCTAAAAGGTAATCTCAAATCAGGAGCATTATTTTGGGCATTATAAGCATGCAATGTCAAATACTATCATATTATAATTTTCTATTCAATAACATAGCAAGTCAGATAAAGATGGAGATTCTTGCAGCATTCTAGATAATGGCAAATTTTTAAAAAGCTGATGTTTTAATCATAGTCACTCAGACAACATGACATTGCATAAATTTCTATAAAAAAGTGATTAACGATAAAAACATACATAAGAGAAATATACTGCTTCAAATATAAGCAATATAAATCTTCAAATTTCCTTTGATATCTAAGGTAAAGGTATCAACTAATATACAACACATAAACTTTGCACTCAGAATGAAACATGTATTTCAAAGCAATCATTAGCTTTCACTGTTATAATAGTTCTAGATAGATCTTCACGTATGTCCTCTAGCAATTGGAATTGGGTCTGTCTCTGACTCAGCCGCATGCCACTGGATGCCCTTCCTTGAGCTGGTCTGTCATGTCTGGCCTCAGTGGGAGAGATGCTCTTAGTCCTGTTGTGTCTTGATGTCCCAGTGCAGGGGGGAACCCAAGTGATACCCTTCTCTGAGGAGAAGGGGAGGAGGCGGTGGGGGAGGGATTTGTGAGGGTGGGATGGAGGAAGGGGGGGCTGCAATCAGGACGTAAAGTGAACGAATACATTAATGAAAAGTAAGGATAGAAGTAACTAGTGCTGAACCCTTAATTTACAACATGGAGTAACAGGAAAAAATCGCATGTGAGAACCATAAAGCAAACACCTGGATAGAATTCATTATCTGTGTTCTAAACTAAGGCATGGGATACAGTTTATCTTCTTAAATCAAATCACATCCATGTATGCTGCTACAGAAGAGAATATTTCAGTAAAAGAAGAAAAAAAGAAAGAAAGAAAACAAAAGGACAGTTAGATGTTTATCACTTGGTACTCCCAGAGTACTAAGACTCACCGAGTTTCGTTTCTTGTTCCCAGGCTTGTTCAATGGTGTGGAGTTTTTCCTTTGTAATCTCCAGCTCCTGACTGATAACCTCCATCTGTCCTTTCAGGGATGCATTTTCGCACTGAATGGAAGACAGCCATCACAGATGAGCTGCACTGCATGAGGGTGAGAGCCACAGACGCTGCACTGCTTTGCCCTATGCCTTACCCTTAAAACTCACAATCTGTTTTCCTTTAAAAATCTACATAAACCTTAGGAAAAAAGATACAAATAGGGCTAGAGAGATGGCTCAGGGTTAAGAGCACTGACTGCTCTTCCAGAGGTCCTGAGTTCAATTCCCAGCAACCACATGGTGGCTCACAACCATCTGTAATGGGACCCGATTCCCTCTTCCGGTGTGTCTGAAGACAGCTACAATATGTATATAATAAAATCTTTTTCTAAAAAAAAAATGATACAAATACAAAAATTACAAACTGAAATTAGCTAGATATAAACATTTTTACAAATTATAACTTCTCACACATCATACAAACACACACACACACACACACACACACACACACAGAGAGAGAGAAAGAGAGAGAGAGAGAGAGAGAGAGAGAGAGAGATTAAGAGAGATTAAGAGAGAGAATAATCAAACTGTTGAGTCCCAAGCTAATTAACTTTGAGAAAATATAGTCATTTAGAATATTTTCAAGTGGCAATATTTATACACAGCTTACATTTAAAGGTAAATTATTTTTTCTTTATAGTAAACAGAAAGAATGATGTGTAGGTTTATGTTAAGGTGATACATGATTGGACAGTAGAGAGGTTGAGGGGAAGGTCTAGGAAGGGGAGGAGGAGGCAGGAGGCAGACATGGATGAAGGAATGAAGATGTGTATGTTTTTTCTCGGCCCATTTCGTCATATGTAAGGTTGATATGAATGTTTTATATGGGATGGAACTGTACAAGATCATTTGACTTATCTAAGTTGGCAAATTTTATCTATTGGAACAGAGTAGTTTGGTGTGATCTTTGACATGACTACTTAATTGAGTTCAAAGGGTGTAGTGGTGGAATGCATAAAGCCCACCACAGAGTTGGGATGTGTGTATTTAAGGTATCAACAACATGCTAAAGGGAAGTGCGTGAAAAACCACATGCTGGGGCGGGTCTTATCCACCCTGGACAGCAGCAGGGGTGGTGGAGTGAACCCTGCCAGAGTTCTCAGAGACAGCACAGAGCACAAGGTAAAGATCCCTGCAGTGCCAGACGGCCCCAGGGGAGCTGGCAAAGCATGACACAAAAGGTTAAGCCCCTTTTAATATTTACCACAACAGATATTTATATTTCACTAAAGAAGGCAGACATGTAAATACATAATCACAATGTAACATTAAAAGTAGAGTTATGTCCTGCTATAGGTAGCAACCATAAAGGAGAAAACAAAACTGCTTTCAGCAGCAGAGGAAGCAACAATGTTGTAACAGCTTTAAAATACAAATAAAAACTACTAAGAATATAAACCAAAAGAATAAAACCTAGTTACTAACAGATATCTACAAAATGCATGTAAGAAAGAACTATGCGGCAGGCACCTGGTTGTTCAGCTTCTAAAGCAATCTGTGAAATTTCTGAGAGCAAGAAATAACTTAAAGTAAATAAAGAAATAATGTGACCTTTTGTCATTTAATTGAGGCCTAAACATGGAGTGAGTGACATAATTATAGTGTTCATGACAATCATTTAATAACAGTAAATTAAAGAAGATTTAAGACTAAAGATTGCAATATGAGAAATGGTTGCAATAAACAAGGTATAGAAAAAAAAACAAGCTAATGACAATAAATTTAAGCCATAAAAGGTGTGATTATAGTGTTAAAATTATAGATTTATTGAAGAAAGTAGAGGAGACAAAGAAAATACTAACAGATTCCCACTTACAGTGATGCTCACTCTTACTTTTGTTTGCTTGTTTGAGACAGTATAAGCTTACAATGAACTCATTAATATACAGTCTAGGCTGACAACGAACTTATTTGCATACAGACTAGGCTGACAATGAACTTATTTGCATACAGACTAGGCTGACAATGGACTCATTTGTATACAGTCTAGGCTGACAATGGACTCATTTGTATACAGTCATTTGTATACAGTCAGGGTGGAAGAAGAACTCACGACCTAATTGTTTCCAACTCCCAAGTACTGGAATTAAAGTGTAGGTATCTATACCAACAGGCTTCCACAGTATAGACAATAGCCTTAAAGTACTGAGGTTTAAAGTAGCTGTCTAGCAGGCCAGAAGAAGATTAATTGACCATAAAAAACGAACAAACAAAACCTTAAAATCTTAAAGGGTCACAAATCTCCCTTAAAGTTTCTTATACTGAGGGATGGGACCTGGACTATGTTGTCTTTAAGTAGATTTTGGAAGCCTTGTTGAGCAACAGACAGTAGTAAAGAATGACATTGGCCTCTTCCAGCGTTGTAGAAAGCAACACAATTTCTACCTTCTTATTTAGGCAATAGCTGGAGACACTGCAGTACACTGAGAGCTCCAGTCACTGCTAGACACTGTAGGAGACAAGCCTACCTGAAAATCAACCTTCAGTCACCCTGGCTGGGACCAGATATGTGAGTGAGCATTTTCAGACTGAACCCAGGACTCCTGCCACCCCTGTTCAGTCATTTAAATAGAATAATTTACTGAAGGTTCTTTTACATACAGTACTTTCTGATCAGTTTCCCTAGTCTAACTGCCATTCTTAGTGCTTCAAGTCTTCCTGGCCTAGATACCAGACCCTGTAGAACAAAGATAAGCTATCTGTAGCACGCTGACTGAGTTCTGACACTCAGAAGCCAAATTAATAATAAAATAGTTACTTTATTCACTAAATTTTGCAGACAGTTTTGTCACATTGCAATTGGGAACATGAGTATTTAATAAGCATGAGAGGAAGTAATAATTAATACCATATAGGTTAAAAGACAGTTATTAAATTATAAGGTATATGAACTTTCCAAAAAGATTTTAATTTAATTATGTGTGTGTGTGTGTGTGTGTGTGTGTGTGTGTGTGTGTGTGTGTGTGTGTAGTATGTGCATGTGAGTGTAGATGCCCAGAGGCTGGAGTGGTCAGATGCTCCTGGAGCTTGAGTTACAGGCCTGCAGCTGACCACAAATGCTGGAATCTGCACTCAAACCCTTAACAAGGTCCGCAGGCACTGTTAACTACCACTTAGGTTTCCAGAATCTATGTAAGAAGCGGGCAAGCAGGGCAGCAGCTTCCAGTCTCAGCATCCAGGAGGCAGAGACAGGACCTTCAGGGCAAGCTGGCTGGGTGGACTACCTAGAACTGACAAAATCCAGTTTCAGTTTCACCAAATACAAAGTGAGGTGTGCTCAAGGAGGATAACTAACATCACCTGCAGGGTTCCACATGCTTGTGCACATGTTCCGTAACTTCCACGTAGAGGTCTAAGGACAATTTTTGGAAGTCTGTTATTGTCATTCACTTTGAACTAAGCAGTGTATTTCTTATCGTTTCTGCCTCTGTGCTGCATATGCCAAACTAACTGCCCACAAGCTTCCAGGCAAGGCACTTTTCTATTCTCTCACTCCATTCTTGCTAATAGGAATAACAGTGCTTTGGGTCTGTAATAATTGATTGCACTAATTAATATAGAAAAAACCCATCCTGACAGTGGGGACTGGATTCACTTCCTTATCAGTGGAAATGACTATATAAGACAGAGAGAGCACATGGAGCAATAGGAAGCAATTGGCCTGTCTTGATTGTGGATACAATGTGACCAGCACTTTGAGATCCTGCTATGTTGAATTCCTACCATGATAGACACTACCATAGGGGGTGAGTCACAATAAACCCTCCCTTTTTTAAGTTGTTTTCATTGAAAGAAAAAAAGGAACTAGGACACATTCATTGCAATATCCAAATTACTTGTCAGATAAGTGTTTTTCTATACTGCACCATCTCCTTCACCTCCTCCCTGATTTCCAGTATTCTTTAACTCAAAAGGATGGAGAACTGAAACGCCCACCCACTGTCTAGGAAATGCCACTAATAATGCATCCGCAGTCAAATCAACCCATCATAAGACATAGAATTTAGCGACTCTGAAAGAAGATCAGAAAAGGAAGGGATACTTAATAGCATTTCCCTCTGTAGCTACAGTCTCCTATCTGTGCTGTAAAAGAAGTTTGACTCGGCTAAGTCATACAAGAGCCATAAGAGGATGACCTAGATAAAGTCACCATCAAGTCATTTGCGATTATAAATAGTATGCCACATATTGGTATATGCATTGATATCGAGGACAAACTACTCTTAGATTATAACTATTATCATCTCCACTACAGTTAATAAATTGAAACCAATTTTAATCATTTGAAATTCCTACCGACCCCAGGATACCCTGAGAGTAAACTGAGCAGACTGACAGGGTTTAAGCACCACAGACACTCACCTCTAGGTGTTCTAAGTTACTCGTCCTTTGGACAAGCAGATTATCCTTCTGCAGCATGTCCCTGTACTTCGTAGTCAGCTCGTTGTACTGCTTATTGGCTAGTTCTAGTTCAGACAGAGAAACACTATTATCGACAACTTTCTGAAGAGCTGCAATCTTGAAGGTGGCCATTTCCTGGGAAAAAAGAGGGAACACTAAGTTAAGTTTGTCTATTTTTTCTGGCAAAGCATTAGTCACCTTTTAAAAAAATAATTCAGTTGAAAGCAAAATAGTTGAAAGTCATTTGAAAATATACATTTCCTGTTGTGCCTTCATAAAGGAATCAATATTTGGAAAATTTTAAATAGGAATTTAAGTGAATTCTTTTACTAGTTATGACAGTAAGAGGAAGTACAATTAATTTGAGAAAATAAACAGAAATCATCTTTGGGTACCTTTTCTAGGTCTTAGACCTTAAAAGCCACTAAGCATTGGGCAGCATAAGTGAGAGAATTAGCAGGAAACAACAGTACCTATAACTGCTTTTTTCAGTGACACAACCTTTCTGGTTCCTGTTATTGAGTGATTAAAATGTGTAAATAGTAACAATAAGGATTTAAATTACTTATTTCATGTTTAGTAAAGAATATTCCTTCTATAGTTTAATATAGAATATTCCCCCAAAGACACATGTTACAATCTTATTCTCCAGCACAGTGCTATCAGGAAGTTATACCAACTAAGATATGGGGTTGGGTGTAAAGACTCAAATCATTTGGGATGTGCTTGCATAGAAGATTGATTATGGGACTTTTGACTCTTTGTGCTCTCTGTCACTTTTTATTATAACTGACTATAATGAGACGGCCTCTATGACCTGCCCTCTTACTATAATATACTTGTGTGACCACAAAGCGGGCCTTGAAGAAGCTCAACCAAAACCAACTTCTGTTTTTCCGTTTAATTATGCTAGCTATTCTGTAGAGTCCAGGAAGAGGAGTAACACAATGGTCCCCAATAGCCACAAAAAGTCCTTATAACACAGACAAGGTGCCGGGACTCTGTCTAGTTCTTTCCAATGAAATGTTCCATAGTAAGCAGAGGTTACACAGAAGAGCACAATGAAAACATGGAAGCAATAAATAACCAAGCTGAAAAAGGGGAGACGAGGCGCTTGTAGTTCTAGTTCACTCCTGAGTAGAGCAAACTTCATATCTAATTGAAACAGCTTCTTCCCATGAAAATAAGTACATACTATTCTACCTTATAGGGATTTGGCTTCATTTTGTGTGGCAGGCTGGATAAAAGACATAGAATTATGTTTTGTTTCTTTTAAAATATCCCCTTTTCTTATTTTATATTAAAAAACAAAACAGCCAAGCACTGACACAATTATATTTGTATACATTTATGCAAAAATGTTTAAAATTTTTTTCTTTTATCTTTGTTTTTTAAAATAAAGTTAAAAAAAAAAATCCTAGAAATAAATACATTGTTTTCAGGAAAAAATCCACTGTTATGCAATTCCAATTGTTCAACACATCTTCCCTCAAAATACACTTATGTTGAATCTGAATAAGGGTTATACTTAATTTTGTAGTTATAGAAACTCGTATAATCCAACATTAGGCATTTAAATAAGAAAACATTGATTAAAATAAAGAGCAATAGAGGGCAACCTCCTGGTAATGGTAATGGCCATGTAAACTGTAGGCAAATGGAATTTGGCTTGCCTACCAGTGATAAGGTGTGGGGGTGACTTGGATTTCTCCCCTGCACCATGTTAATGAGTTACTGATGATCTTTGCAAGTAATTCATTCCCTCTCTTTTGATGTGATGGTAAGTGCAATTGTTACTTGCTACTCATTTTAAATCTTTGTAACTTAAGCAGCTGAGAGCTGTGTTGTGTGTCACTGTCTTTTCATACATTAGCCAACTTGGCAGAATTGTCAAATACCTCAGACCAGGGTTGGCTTTTTTTTTTTTTTTTTTTTTTTGGAAACAGCCTGATAGTAAATACTTAAGATCTTCTGAAAAAAGAAAAAAACAAAAAACAAAAAACCAAAACCAAAACCAAAAAACAATTGCAAAACCCCAAACCTGTGGGTGAAGTGAGAAGGTGTTGGCAGAAACCCCAGCTCATAGTTTTCACACTCCCTGTACTGGAAAAACTCCAGAAGAGTCTACTCTTTTTTAAAAAGGCACAAAATAAAAATAAAAACATTTCTAAGTCTCAAAACTTCCTTCATCTGAGAGAGGTGGCTCCGGGTGAAAACTCATGCGAATGGCAATCACTCCCAGCTTCTGCTTCTGTGGCAGAAGAGCCACCTGCAGGACGGTCTGTTACCTGGGTAGCAGGCAGGGGTGGCAGCTAGACACTTCACAGTCAAACTTTTGAAAATACAAATGTTTTATATATCCCATTTCAGTTAAAAATCCTAATATTTAAGCCAAAAAGAAAACAAGTATCATTTCAAGTTACTAGAGTATGTAATTTTTGCCAACGCGTGTTGAATGAGATACATTCCAATGAACATAAAAAATTTAAAACAAATTTAAGAAATATTAAGTATTATAGCTGTTATTATTTTTAATTAATTTATGATGATATATAAAAATACTTTAATCTCTCAGCTGTTTGTAAGATAATGAAGAGCATAAAACTACAAAGTTAAACATGAGCTTTATTCTAAAAATATATACCACATGTTCTCCAAGGAAAGAGATTAGCAGCAATGATATCCCAAAAGCAATGATGCAGTGTAAGAATTTCTATGTATGTAAATATTTTCTTCTCTTCAAAGAAACAAGGAATTCAATTACTTAAGAAATTTGATTACTTTATAACCGAACAGAAGTAGTATGTATTATATTTTAGGTCTAGAAAACCTTATTATGCCAAAAACCGCATCAAGGTAGGTTTAAGAGAACAATGGGTCCCTGCTAAAATAACTAACAGACAACATCAAAAGCCGTCTAATTAGAACAAACAACTGTGTAAGTTGTGCCTACTGCTTAAAAGTCTGGGAACCTCTCATGATAACCACAGAAGAACTTTATGAGGAAACAAAGAAATTATCCCAGAAACAAATCACTCACACTTGTACACAGCTGCCTACACCAGAACACAAATGCACACACCTTCATACAGCTGTACACAAGTGCACACACCTCTTCAGAGGAAAGTATGATGAGGCAAAAGAGGTTGCCATGTTTGGGATTCAGACATATAAGCGTCAAATTCAATAAATGTATTATTCCTCATCAAATCCTTGAACAACCAAAGAAATCTGAATACAGTCTATACATCAGAAAACAGGGAAATACTGTCAGTGTTTTCAGTTAAATAGAATTCTTACAGTTGTGTTAGCAAAAGCTTTCCGTTGTCAAGATGTACACTAAGAATATCTGGGGAGAAATGTCGACACTGTAAATATTCCTGCCAGCAATGGATGAAGTCATGAGAGCAAATGTCATTACCATTAACCCTGGTGACAGATGCACCTGATCCCTAATACCTTCAGACCCAAAAATTCCTCAGCAAAACAGTAAGTAGAAAATACCTTAAATCTTTGCAAACTTCCAATTTTTTCAGTGACTTCCGCTTCCATGGCTATGACGTCATTCTTGTGTCTCCCGTTCTCTTTCCGCAGTTGCCGCTCCATTTCCACTAAGGTTGTATACTGCCTGATGAGGGACTTTTCATTCACTTGCAGAACAGTGATTTTCCTACTGGTCTCTGAAAGCATTTTCTTCATTTCATTCGAATCCATCTCAAGAGCATTGAGCAAATTCTGGACAGAAGCACAGCGACTTTACTGAGAGAACCGAGGAGCCCGCATGCGCCCCGGCCGACCGAACACTGCTCCCCGTGCTTACATTATATTCTTTTACTTTCACGGCGTCCTGCTGAGCTTGATCCTCAAGTTTTCTCTTCTCCTCTTTTATCATCTCAGAATCTGCTTTCCAGATATCCTTTTCACTATAATAAATGCAATAACGATGAAAAGGAGAATAAAAGAAACCCAGTAAAACGCTTACCCACCAGAGGGATACATTAGAGCATGAGGGCTTTAAAGCTTCTCACTTACCATCTGACAGACAAGAGGTTCAATGTTCACTCAATTTCTTATAGTAAATTAAAGGAGAATCACAATTTTATCAAATTATTGCTATTTCCCTGGCTTATGGCTTTAAAATATTTACGTAATAACTCAGTCCTCACCCAGACATGAAATATATAAGGCAAGTCTACAATATTCTGTGTCAAAAAGAGAAACAGAGAAAACAGGATATTCTAAGCTTTAGCACGTCATTTGAAAAAGGTTTCTTTGAAACCTAATTCAAACATCAAAGGTTTCATACAGAAATGACGTAAGAGATAGCTTTACAGTGCACCAAATGGATTAAAAAAATGTATGTGCGGATGTGTGTGCGCACACATGAGCATGCACACGTGCCTGAATGTGGGGGTGTGACTTTAACTAGAACATGGAATTTGCAAACAAATTATTGTGAAGAAAAAGGGGTTGAGAATATATATATATATAGTTAATATTCCAAACAAAATGTGAAAAAAATCAAATTTCAAACCTCTAACTCTTAAATATGAGTAATAAGTATGTTCAAACATTGAACATGCAAACATTAGAAATCATTAGATTTGAAGAAAACATTTTCTCTTTACTAGTTGGTATCAAATGCAAATTGCTTCTTGATAGGCATAAACCGCTGTGTTCTCTTCATTTCTTGTTGTTATTGTTTTTAAAAAGAGAGGGAGTAAAAGAACAAAAAACATAAAATCAGTTGAATAGAAAAGAGTGTCTTGGGGGAGACTGAAGTTCAAAATATATTGTATGAGAAGAATAGAAGGTATGTTCAAGGTCCAAACAAGAGAAGTAGGTTCAAGAAATCTATTGTACCACACTGTGACTGCAGTGTATTATTACATGCTTGAAAATTTATTAATTAGTAGATTACTGTGTTCTCACCATAAAATAATAAAGGGAATAATAAAGATACTAAACAGGTTGATTTATCTACTTTTACACAAATCCAAATATACTGTATATGCCCAAACAAGTAAAATCTTATTTATGAATGAAAAGAAATCCAAATTGCTCGTTTTGAAGTTTACGTAAGTGCTGTGGTGAACATTAGGAAGAACCACCATATTTACTGCAGCATCTCAGTCATGGTGAACATTAGGAAGAACCACCATATTTACTGCAGCATCTCAGTCATGGTGAACATTAGGAAGAACCACCATATTTACTGCAGCATCTCAGTCACTGTCGCACTTATTCATGCGCCAGCTTTGGTGTTATCATTACTTTTGCCACAAAATGGTTTTGATTTGAACATGAGATTTAATTTTGATTAGATATGTGTCAAATGGAAACACACATTACTCTTCTTCAATGGACAAGGTTCTCCATTCTACAAACTTCTGGAATCATTTTAGAAAATAACTTAATATCCATACAAATTAATCCTCGACCTCTGGGTTTCCTGAAAATTAGCTGGGCCGTAAGTGTGTAAAACCACCACTGTTTTTGAAGTATAATTCCTGAGACTAACATGAGATGGATAAGCTCCGGCAAACGGTCTCTGCTGTTGTGACAGTGACTAGCAATGGCAATGAAACATGTTCCTGACAGTGATTATGTGGAGAAGGATCAATACTTTATTTGTGACTATCAGTACAATACTATATTTATAACATTTTAAAATTATAAATACCTTAGATATTCTTTATATAATAAACTTTGTTGATGACGAATCACTGCAAATTTTCTGTTATAATCTTCAAGAGAATCTTCTAAATGCTTTAATTTCTTCTCTTTATTGTCTAGTTCCTAAAATTTGGTTTATAAATAAGAGTGTAAGTAGCATTAGACTATATTTTGAATCCAAAATGTATATACTCACATTGTAAAACTCACATTCAAACTCCACATTTTCAACATGTCAGCATAAGGTAAAAGAATGAGGCAATACACATAAAAAGTTCTATAAAACAAGCAGATTATTATTTAACTCTGGTAGCTGCAGTAAGCATGAAAACTATCAGATACAGAATTCACCTTAGGCACAACTGTTTATCAGACTGACAACCTAAATACTCAACTCCTATTAGCTAATCACATACTCCTTTGCCAACATACACTCTTGAGCCCCACTAAAATTAGCCTATTTCTTTTAAACATGGTAAAAGTGACTTTTACAGTAACCACTTGTTTGCATGACGTGCATGCACACTGCATATTTTCAGGTCATATGAACACTTGTGCAGTCTACGCTTTCCTTCCACCATGTGGTCCCAGTGATTGAACACAGACACAGGTTGTTACGGCTAGCATCAGGTGCCTTGACATACAGAGACATCTTGCTTTCCCCATTTTCTTTTAATAAAAATAAAAAAACACTAATCCTAAATCAAGCATGACAATACCAGGTTGAAATAATTTGTTGATGGTATCCCTATAATGTTTGAAGATAAGTCATTAATATCTATCTCCATGTACTTAAGAGTAGTGGCCTAAGGTGCACTTTAAAGAAAGGTTTTGTTCTGTCCTTAAAGTTAACTATGTCCGACTTGAGAAGCATAGAAATTCAAATAAAGACAAGATTAATGTCATGCCCAAATATAAAACCAAGAAACCACAACTCGATGTCACACCAATGGATAATATAGAAGTGGGATGCTTACAATTACAAATGTATTTTGTTGATTTTCACTAGATTTTTCTAAGTACAATTATAGGGTACCTGATGCTGTAGATATTGAACTTCATATGAAAATTTGAAAAACACACCATGTTAATTTTAACCCTATTATATAGATGGCAAACAGCACAGAGCACGTCACTGAACAGAGTACCTTTCTAACATGCTGTGGATCAACTCACAGTTTACACAGAAAAGGGAAGCTGGAAGCCAAGTTTACTTGCAAGCTTTTCTTGTGGTTAACAGAAAAGAGATGATTCTGTTAAGAGCCACAACCCTTAGCATTTCATTCTTTCACTTTCTATACTCATCTACTTTATATTGACTGCTTATAATTCTTCATGCTCTTTATATGTCAAATGTATAACATACAAATGAACAAATATCATGAACATGTTTTACATGGAGTCAAGTGAAATACATTTCCTTATATTAGTCCATCTGAGTCACTATCTCCTAACAATCTACTTGTTTATTCTGAGAATTCAAAGGAATTCAGACTAAATTCAAAAGCTGTCAAACCTGTCATTAAGACATAAATTTTCTTTGGTCCAGCGAAGGCTCATTTTCCCAGTGTAGGGGAATGCCAAGGTGCTGAGGTAAGAGAGGGTGGTTGGGAGAGGGAGCACCTTCACGGGGGCAATGGGAGGGGGAGGGGGGATGGGATTGTGAGAAAGGGATAACATCTGAAATGTAAATGCAAAAAGTTTCCAATAAAAAAAAAAAAAAGAAAAGAAAGACATAAATTTTCAGTACCTGCAAAAGATGTATTAAATATTCATTCTGAGAATTGATGATATGGGCACTAGATGGCGATATCCCATCAGGTAGGTCTATGCCTTTGTAAACTACATTGGAGCCTGAAGATTGCCGCAGAAGGTCAGTTTCTTTCTCAAGATGATCAATCTGCAAACAATCCAATGATTAGCGCATTTAGGAAATGTACAAAGCAGCAAGTTATACCGGCATGAATTAACTAAAATAGGCTTTAATTTTTACTTAGAAATGCCTATAATAAGATTTAGAGCTATTATGTTGTCCTTTATAGTACAAGGTGCTTATTTTTCCACATAACTTCTTAAAAAAAAAAAAAAAAAGTGTACAGAAGGTGAGAGACTTTGGGATGTTCGTCCAAAACAGGCCTCAAGGATCTATGTGGAAGAGTGGGCAGAAAGCTCATAAGGACCCGTGGTTGTGCACAGCTCCAAGGACAAAGCATTTTACAGACTCAGCAGGGCATATGCATGTAAGAACTCATCAAGATGGTTGTGACAGCACATTCTACATTTGCACAAGAGCAGTCTGACAAAACCCCAGCACAGAGGGAAGGACGTTGTAACAAAGTCCCATCCCTAGCCAATTTCTAAGTGGTAGCTGTCAGGAGAGGGTTTGAAAGACCCGTTTAATAGTGAAACACTGGGTGTGTCAAGCATAGTCCAGGGTAAGCACCATGCTCAGTAGTTAGTTGGCTCTCCAAGTCACATAGATGTTTGGATGTTTAAAGATGGAGAATGAGAATGAACTGAAGAAGGATCTAAGAAGAAAGTGTGTGGGCAGGATATGATCAAAATATACTATATGAAATTATCAAAGACTCTAAGAGATATGGTCTTAGGGTTGACAGAACGCACAGGACATCTTACCCTGAAGAATCACGGTTTTGGGGAAGTTTCCTATTAAAAATACAGTCATAGGTTTAATATTTTCTTATATTTAATAAAATTTTTACCTTTAAGTTTGCTTTTACCAACTGCTGTGAATAATTTATAGCCTCTTTGCGAGATTCCTTGAGCTCTTGCCTTAATTCTTCATTCCTTCCTGTAAGTTGATCAACTTGGGCTTTCAGATGCAAACTGGCATCGAAAATTCCTTCTGCATTCTTTGATTCAATAGCCTTGTATGTTTACAGTATGAATTATAAATGCAATGAAAAACAGTAAAAATATGCCTTTAAATAACTAATCGTCTTTCTGTGCTCACTGTCATATTTAATAAAAATGCTATTTACATTTCTTGTAAAGTAATATATAAAATTAAAGTTCAGCTTATATTACACAGTGATTACTTCATTAAAGTAAATGCCATTTAGTAAGTATTTATGGATTAGAAAATGATCAGCATTGATATGAGGCAGTTTCTCATTAGCTGAGTAAATACCATTTAGTAAGTATTTATGGATTAGACACTGATCAGCACTCATATGAGCCGTTTCTCATTAGCCGAGCAAATAACTTCCACCCCTTCTGTGTCCAGTAGTCGCATGGTCTGCCAGTCTGGGGACA
The DNA here is from genome assembly GCF_963924665.1 of Micromys minutus. Lineage (NCBI taxonomy): Eukaryota > Metazoa > Chordata > Mammalia > Rodentia > Muridae > Micromys > Micromys minutus. The sequence continues at coordinate 31,520,535 of NC_137957.1, forward strand.
CAGTGACAAGCTGGAGCTGGCACCTGCTCTCCACATCTGCCTGCCATGATAGGCTACACCTGGTGTGTATCCTTTGTCCTTTGTCTTAAGGTGCTTTCTGAGAATTGTATCAGAGCAATGAGACCAGTCCAGGGGCTGGGCTGGCTGACAGCAGACATTAACAGGAAAATGTAACTTACATTAACCAGTCTTTCCAGACTCGGAATGATTAAAGAGGTTTCACCTCCTTTCACATCAGAATCCTTCGGCATGTCCTTAATAGCTTGCAAAATTTCTTTCATACCTTCTTCAAGTTGCTTATTTTCTTCAACTAATTCTTTTACTGTAATTATAATTTTTTCACACTAAATGAATAGACCTTTTCTATAACTTACATTATTTCATGTTCATGACAGATATTTCAAATAGAAAAAAATTTGAAACACAAAAATGGAAATAAAAATTCAACTATAAATTCAACATAAATAGCTGAATTAAACACCAACCTATTTTAGCAATGTACATATACAAATACATATAAATGCAAAATTTACATATATAGCTATATATAGACAGACAGCTAGATAGGTAGCTATGACACAGCTTTATCCTATTAAAAATCTTTAAATGTTTATAACTTTACCTTCACTTGAGCATATAAAATATGTGACACATATTTTCATGAAAACTGGACATAATAATATTCTATAACAATTAACATAGCAATGTAAACTACAAAGATAAGTAACAAAGACTGAGCTTTATATTATAAAAGCAATTAAAGATTTAAAAAATAGGTACAGAGAAGAAAGAGATGAGAGTGACTTACGTTTGTTCTGAAATTTAGTAATTACTGTCCTACTTCTTTCTAAATCTTTTTCCTTTTCAGCCAATTCTCTTGAAAGAAACTCATTCTGAACAAAGAATAAAAATGCTTTGTAAGATATCACAGTAATAAATAGCTTTTAGGTTAAAACAATGTGTTACCGATTCAAGGTTAGCCCACCAGAAAACAAGCTAGAGTGGCATAGGAGTCATCGTTCTACCACAGCCTCCGCCCACGTTCCACATGGCAAGGCACAGGAAGACCTACAGGAGTCGTCCGTCCTTAGTATCCACTACATTGTGGCTTGTAATGGCCGATCTTTATACTACCTGATCTGCCTGGCTTCTCTGATGGTCAAGTTCTAAGTCTGCGTTTCTACTCTGCTCTTCTTGGATCGATAACTCCTGTGCTATGGTTTCATTCTGAAGAAACATTTAATATATTAATTAGGAGAGTCAACAAATTCAATGCAAATGTACTGCGTTTTTAGATTGTTAAAAAAATATAGATCTGTTATAAATGAGTGTTAATGTGTAAATAAAAAGAAATTTTCCCAGAAGTTTATAGAGAACTCCAGTAAAATAATAGTAATAAAAGTAACAGCAGCAGCAGCTGCTGCAGCAGTAGTAGTAGTAATACTGCATGAATATATTTGGAAGAAATCTCACCTGAGATTTAAGGAATACTAGCTCTCTCTGTAGCTGCCCTATGGGATTTTCAAGGGGATGTATCAGAGGTTTGGGTTGAGCAGTAACAGGCACAAGATCTGAAAGATTAACTTGGATCTTTGCTGTCTACATCTCAGTTTGGGAGGGTAAATCACTTTGTCTTTTATCATCTTTCAAACTGAGATCAGCACACTTTATTTTAGAATGCACCTGGTTATCCTCTGATGTTACTTTATCCATACCATGGTCATACGACTGTTGAGAAAATATTGCAGAGCTCTGCCTATGTGAAAACCTCTGCATTAATTCTGAAGCTGTTAGTGATGCTTGAAAAGATGAACTGCTCTTCCGTAAGGACCTGGTTTTCTCTAGTGCTCGATGGTCCCTTGACCCTCTCTTCATACAGTCATCAGGGAGAGAGCGTAAGTATTCACTTCGTTCTTCAGTGCTGTCCTTGCTATAGGTACTGACTAACGACTCTAGGTTTCTCAGAGATCGTAGACATGGTGCTTTAAAGATCTCCCTTATTGTAATAGCTTCTGGAGTTGTGTTGCTGTCTTTCACTGGCATAAACGAGGAGTATCTAGTTAAAGAGACAAAAGGATCCACTGCACTGTCTATCCTACGATGAATTCCAGACAGCATCCTTGACAATGATCGTGTAGTCCTGTTCTTCTCTGTCTCACTTTGGTCTGACTGCAGAACACTGAATGAAGGTCTCCTATGCAGCAGCTCTGTTTTAGCTGAGCTCTTAATCTGTATGCAAAGTAAATAATGTCTCGTTAACCGATCTTCAGATCGCCATGCCATTTAAGCAAGAAAAGTGATTAATTAATAACCTAAGGGACACAGGTGCTGAGATTAACGGAAGAAAAATACTCAGCTGCTAGCATTTTTCCTTCTTCCTAAGTCAGAGCATTACTGTTTTATTTACCTTTGATTGTGTTTCATTCATATTACTGAGGCTCATAAAACTTCGTTTTCTTTCTATTTTATCTTCATGAGAAAAGGTTTCGGTTAGGTTCAGGTCATCAATAGCTAATCCTACATGAAAAATCAATAACAAATAAGAAGCAACACAAGAAAAACAATAATTCCCCTGTATTTCAATGCAAGAATAAAGTTTTAATCCAAAAAAGGTTTAATGTTTTTAAAATCCTTGACCAATATATAGCCAATATAACGCTCTGTTCTAGTTTATTTTTAAGAGCCTACATCAATAAAAAGGTGATTAATTGGAAATATATCATCTTTATCATTTTATTCTGTGTTTATTTAAAAGTACCCATAAGACATTTAAAAATCTACAGAAAATAAATTAAAAGCCATAAAAATTTATTTTATATATTTACATTTTACTTTATTTTTGTGATGCTGGCAAGTGACTGTGCCATTTCTGTACATGCTAAACAAGTGTCCCAATATGAGAATTTCATATGGAGGCTCAGAGAACATGGCAGAAGAGGGGGTAGAAATATTTTAAGAGCTAGAGGACAAAGATGCCTGTGGAAAGATTGAGTCTTTTTATATAACATGAAAGTTACACCCATAAAATTGCAATAGTACAGCTGCATAAACAAGACTTGAATAATGAGAATATCCATTAATATTTTAACATGTATAGAAAGAAAATCACATGGGGCCTCAACATCTGATGAAAAGCTACAGGAAATTAAAAAATTCTGAGAGAGGAGTTATTCGTCTTCCCCTTAGATAAATCCTCTACCATGTACACCAATGCCAAGTGTCAGCCTTAAAAACAAGCACATGAGCCCAACCCTAATGGATTCAGTAGGTTGGGTTTATTGGGTTTATCGATTTATTTACACACACACACACACACACACACACACACACACACACACACACACACACACGAGATGGGGGTAGGATGAGACATGGGAGGCGAAGGAGGGTGAAAAAATAATGTAAATATATTTTAACTTTTAAATGTGTGTAATGCTCTTTCGGATCACCCAAATTTATTTCCCAGAACCCACACAGCAGGCACCTCACAACTGCATCTAACTCCAGCTTCCATGGACAGGCAAACAAAACACACACACACAAATGTGTGTGTGTGTGTGTGTGTGTGTGTGTGTGTGTGTGTGTGTAGAATGATGTTATTATGCAGCAAGGCATTTCCAGGATAAGGCGAAGCCTATCACTGGATGAAAAGGAGGGGCAGGCGGGAAAAGTCTAGGAAGGAGGGAGAAGAAGGGGGGAATCAAGATGGAGAGGACAAAGGAAGATGAATCAGATCCAAGTGGACTAGGTCCTTATCTTGTCTAGGTGGGAGGTTTATATCTTTATTAATTGGCAGTGAATTTATTGTATGGATGTGTTGTGGACTGAGAATTTAACATATAAATCTAATTGTTAAATTACAAGTTTCTAGAGCTTTGCTTTTACTGGGTTACAGGGGATGTGAACAAAGTTTCCAGCGGGCAGAGAGACAACCTGCCTCGGTTCGGAAGCCGTGCTAGGCTATAGAATGCCTGGGGCTAAAGCGACCTTTAGGTGTGGAGACAGTGTGTGAAAGAGGCAGGCAGAGACCAGCAGCCCAGGCACACAGCTCCCCACTGGAGCGGCTCACAACTGTGGACTGAGTGTGCGTGAGCGAACTGGGCGATGCCCACCACGGAAGGAAAGAAACGTGATCTGCTGTGGCTCTTATAAAGATCATATTGTCTTCTTAAAAGGAAGATAAACAAATGAAATGTTAATCTAAGATTAATGAAAACTGTTAGTACATTTTAATTTAAACACTCCCAGTTTACGGCTTTTAAAATATGGAAGCATTGTAAGGACGAAATACAGCAATATAAAAATTACTGTTTTGGATTTTAGATATTAGTCACAATAATGTAGGGATGTCTAGAAGTCAACAGACTGTATACTGAATTTTTTAAAAGTCCATAATTCCAATACAATTTTTTAGCTTCTAATTATTTTTAGCTGTTTCAGATTCAGGATTACATTCAATCATGCCCAGTGTGTCTTTTGTGAGACCACATGCACGGCAGTAGAGTAACGTCATCTTCAACACACAGAGCCCCCACATGCAGCCCGTTTCCCAAGTGCAGACAGCGTAGAGTACCTGATGCTGCACTCCTTCTGCCTCTCTCCTGAGCCATCTGACGGATTTTTCTCTTCAAGTCAAGACGCTCTTCCTCTAGACTTTCGATCTGCAAAGCAGGAATTATTAGTGGACTTCCTGGGTTCAGATCAGAAACATGTCAACTGAGCGTCACTTGCCTCTTTCAGGAGAATCTGGTTCTCAGCTCGGAACTGCTGCTGCTTTACGCGTTTACTGTTCCTAAATTCAGTCAAATCAATCATTGTTTTGGGTTCAAGGCCTGAAATAGAAAGCAAATTAATTACAAACTTAAAAACTTGCAAATGAATGACAAGATCTGCACAGAACACTAAGTATCATTCATTATCGCTGGAAACATGGAGACTCCTACAAGATTTCTAGACTGTTGTACTATAACAAAGCTAAATGTCAACTAATTATGAAAATCACAAAAACACAGATGCAGATGTTGCAAAGGCACTACAATTTATTAACAAATAAATCCTGTCATGAAGTAAACTTGACTCAGTGCCCACTTGAAACTTGATATAGAAATGATGTTTATTTACTTGTTATTTTAATGTTTCAGGAGTATAATATGATTAGACTAAATCAAGTGTTTGGTGTAATGCTTGTCAAATAGCAATCATTATTACTAATGATGTGATTATTGATTTAAACCTCTCAGCTAACCTGGCTCCTAATATGCTTTCATTTTATTTCCTGGTTCATAATAACTAGGAGGTGAAAATCAAGTACCAAGACAGTCTAAATAGTTGTATCCAGACTTTGGATATAAAAGCTAAACCCCTTAAAGACAAGAACCATGGTGTTGGTGACAGCTTTCTAGATAGGTCCAAAGCTATCCATATGCACTTCTAGATGCCTGGTTGTGACCTGACTAGTCAAGTTAATCAGAAATTTAGCCTGACCATCTAGTATAATCCTAAATTCTACCTAAATTGTATCAGAAATAAGAAATCAACATAAAGTATTTGTTTTTCTTCTAGACAAAAATGTCCTAAATTGTCAGCTTAACTCTAAAAAAGCACGAATTGATAGTTGGTATGAAATCACTCTATAAATCACAGTCATTTTAAGGAAACAACTTAGATTTACATTTTAGTCATAATATACCATGTAAAATAGTAGTATTAAATAATTCATCCCTAATTTGAAAAGTATATAAATTCCCAAGTTATATTTGGAAATTACATCTTAGACTAAATGGAACTCCTACAGTTTATAATGTATTTATATGTCCATAAAAGGTTTACAAAGGACTTTTAGATGGCCTCGAAACAAAATCAATACGTAAACTAACAACATATACAGATGTTTCTTATTGCAAAAAAAAAAAAAAAAAAAAAAAAAAAAAACCAGCTGTCCTCTTAAATCCAGCTTAATGCAAAGTGTTTTTCACCATTTGATTATCACTGAAGGCATACTGGGCCAATGAAAGCCATGTTCTTTATCAACTATAGGGCTCCAAACCTACTTTAGTCAGAGTACCTCCACTTTCAGTGGTTTTACAGAAACATTTATTTGGGCAAAAGTACCATCCAGTTGCTTAGAAAAAAATAGACAAACGTAAGGTAAGGTCAATGCACAGGGAATGAAGACCAAGCGTGCACTTTGCTTTGAGTAATAGGCCACTTCCCCTACAAAAGTAAAACCAACCCAACAGAAAACAAAGCCGACTTGAAAATTAGGGTTGAGGACAAAGCAATGTCTTAGAAAACAGCTTACCAGCCCGCTCTCTAAGAGCTTCATTTTCATCAAGGACATCATTGATCTTCATCTCAAGCTTATTGATCTCCTTGGTCAACACTTCAATCTCTCCATCTCTTATTTTAATTTGGGCTTTACAATTCTTTATTTCAATAACAGCATCTTCCAAGCCATATACTCCCTGAAAAATACCCCATCTAACTTCAATATAACAATGTATTTGAACAAACAAATCAAATGTATAAATTTACTTTTTTTTACTAAGGTGATGGGGACACTTACCTAGACCTGTATTTTATATGGCAGACTTTTAATAACTGATACATAAAAATTAAAACAGTACATATAAATGGTACATATTAATCTTTTACTGTGCTTCTTTCCAAATCTAGTAAAAGGGGCAGAGTATGAACATCTGACCCAAAGGCAATGTGACTTAAAATATTACAAATGAAACATTGAGTAGACAGAGATAAACATAAAGGTACAGAGATAAAGCATAAAGAGAGAACCAGGCATACCAATTAGAATGTATATTCAACTGCCTGATGAATCAATACAAAGATATGAAAAGTCCAAATAGATTCAGTTGATAAAGAGAGGCGCCAAAGGCATCCCCATCACAAGTTCATCTAGTCAGTCACTCCTCCATGCTGGCACAAAGGACAGAGATAACAGGATCCAATCCTATTATGTATCAGTGAGACCTGAGCTGCTTGTCTGAAGACAACACTTCATCAAGAGGTTTGGCCAGGAGGTGGATGCAGGAGGGAGAAGGGTAAACGATAATGCCGTCTGAAAACCCCATAACGAACCACAGGATTGGCTATGTGAAAATAAAAAGAACCCTGTACCAAATGTAATTCTATGTATAAACGCATGTGTGGTTTAAATAAACCATTCTCATCCATCCTGACAACGATCCCTTCAAGAGCCAAAGACCATTTAAAAAAACTCAATACCAGATAATAGATGCCTTTTTTCACATTGCTAGCCAAGGTTGTCTAAGACTCTCAAAATATACAGCTTATTGCTGTTGCCCCTGATTGATCCCCAGAGGTAAACAATAAGTCCCAATTAATGAAGACACCATGCATTTCAGAAACTGGGCCTAGAGAGTCCAAGTTGCATCTGATTTTTAAGCCTCTTTCCCGAGGACTATTCACGGTACCAGGAGGCACTATGCAAGCTTGAAAAGATGGAAAGCAATTAACAAGCCCTACCCACCTCTGCTGCTTATGAACCTCAAAGAGAAGCATGACACCAGAATCCTAAGGGAAACTACTCAGTGCTGGTGAAGTCCTGGTTACTGTAGGGCCCACAGCTATCACTTCACTAAAGCAACATAATCCCAACAACAATCTTAACATTTGTCCTTAAACCTACACATAAGTGTAATGCTCTTTCTCTTTTCGGGAGCCCACAGGACCTCCACCCTACACAAAGAACTACACAGGAGCAATTAACAAAGTTGAGCAAGAAATAGTCTTCTCCAGTTAAAAGCACATTTATTTGGTTATCCAATATCCAATAAATACAAGTAATTCCACCTGTTACAGGATATTTGATCGCTCTATGAATCCCAAGATTGTGTTATTTAGTGAAAAAAACCTGTTTCTAGTTGTGGTGTGGCTCAACCACTAGCAAATATCTTTAATCCCTCTGGCTGGGATACAGACACACACTTAGTACACACCTTTAATCCCAAACAAGGAAGGTAAAGTTAGTTTGCAGAAGGAAGCAGCCATGTTTGGTAGATATATCTAATTGACTGTCAGACAAAGTGATGAGTCAGAGAGAGATCTGACAGAATGTGATCCGCCCAACTCTCAGGAGAAGAGACAGGAAAGGGATGCTTCTCAAGAGACAATAGCACAAACAGGGAGAGGAGGCAGGTTTTTCTGGGACAATAGTACAGAGTCAGGTTGCAGATAGATAATGAGCTAGACATAAATGAAGATAGAATAAGCCAGAAAATGAGGATGAGCCAGAAGATTAGATATTGCCAAAGTTAGTTTGAGGCCAATCAGAGCAAAAATTCAGAAGCCAAGAGAGAAGCCAGACTGAATCAGTTAGTTGTCTTGGAGGGGAATTTGAGCCAGAACAGCTGAGTTGAGAGATCAGAAAGAGCAAGGACTGTCTGAGCTTATCCAACAGTAATGTCTCAAAAGCAGGAAGCATTCTAGGCCTAGATAAGATTGTACAGGGGCTAGAAACTTTGAGGACAAGGCCCAGGTTAGAAAACAGAGGCAGTAAGTCTCTCAATCGCCTCTGGTGAATAAAAGATATTTTTACATACACATCCTGATACATAGATATATACATTACATACATACAAGTAACCATAATTAATGACAAAGGACTCGATGAGAGTGAGGAGGGTTATGTGTCGATGGTTTGGAGGGAAGAAAGAGAAGGCAAAATGATGTAATGATCTCAAACATAAGAGGGAAAAATAATAAAATTAACTTAAAAAAAAAGTTTGGAAACAATTCTCTTGATACCAAAAAAATGCTTTAAAGTTTGAATAGTTTAAAATCAAGAGATAGAGAATGTTTTCTACATGGAACACAAGAGCCCCAGAATAAGCTTGATGTAAAGAATAATTTTACACTCTCTGACTGACAAGATAAAAATACTTACAGATTCATAATCTTTTAATCTCTTCAGAGCCTCAACCAATTCTTTGTCCTTTTCCCTAGCATCAGCCTCAGCCAGTTCAGCTGTTCTCTCAGCCTCTTTTGTTTTCTCTTCTAAAATTTGTACTTTTGAGTGAATTTTCATATAATGAGTCTGCTGATAAATGTTTGAAGTGCCTACGGTGTGAACAAAGAAATTACGAAGGAACTGAGTTGAGTAATCCTTATGAATCTATTCCCCAAAAGGGGCAGCATCAACATGGCACAAAAGCTTCTTATGTGTTAGGACTCACTGTAAAGCCAAGGTACTGGTTTGGTTTTATTTAAAAAAAAAAACAAAAAACAAAAAAACTAACCTAAACTAACAAGTAGAGTACAGTTCCTCTAACTGCAAGGATAGAGGTTATGTTTTAAAAGGCTCTAGAAGCCCACTTTACAAAAGCTGCATGTTTGCGACAGAGAATGTTTAGTGATGGTAACAGTCAACATTTCTTTTGACCACTATTAACAGTAAAATACATTTTTCAGCTGGACATACTGCCAACTTAAAAGCTCCAGAAGTATCTTTCCCCTCTGCTTCAACTATAGTCTTGCCATTAATCTACACAAATTAGTTATTTCTTCTAAAGTTTTAAGTTATTTCTTCTAAACTCAACTAGTCTCACAATGTTAAACTCAGTTTTTGTGGAGATGGACCCCAAACTTTACCTTTGGTCTAAAACTGTGCTCAAGAACTTTAAAATCCATATAAAAGTATCTACTGAAGGCCTGCAAGTGAATGCCTAATAAACTATTTTTTTTATTATTTAACATTTTCAAAACAGTAAACAGTACCTTGTCATAGAGCTGCTTTTCTCACAATCCTTTCTAAGGTATAAGTCAAATGTCCTAATGAGTGTCTCCATTTATAATATAAAATATAATAAATCCTCCATTTATCCTATAACCTTCAAAGCAAAGCTAACACTGACTACAGTTGCTACCAAAGTTAGCATAAGGCCAAGCCTACTAGGTTATTCCCACATCCTTTAACAGCTCTCCTGTCTTCTACCCCACAACCATTAGTCTACTGCAAAGCAAGTTAGAGTGAGACTAATTCATACCTAATAAGGTCTTTACAATGAATAGTGAGACCTATTGACAGGGCTTTCAGCATCCTCTTTGATCTTCTGTGCAGCTATTGTTCACTGCAGATTCCTCCAGGCACCCACCCTTACTGATGACTGCTCTGCTGCCCACGATCTTTAACACACTCCCACTGGACTGAACCCTGCCCACTCTTACTCCGGTCCTACCTTTAAAACTTTCAGTTATGCCCAGTGAGACTTTTGCTTCTTTGTCTACTCTAGAATCTACCTATCACTGCTAATGGATTATCTTCAGATTAAGAGTAAGCCCATCTGAACTACTATGCCTTGGTATACTTACACAATGTGGTTTTATAGGAATAGCAGAATTTCAGAAGCATAAGTTAAGAAGATTGGTGGATAGACAGACATTATTACTTAGTCTATGAATAATAACAAACTTTGCAGAAAACTACTTCTGAGGATAATTCACAATAGTTAATGCAATCACCAAACCATCTTTGCTAATTATAGAAAATTTTAAAAATTACATATCCATTTTAACGTCTTCTACAATCTGTCTACTACTAATGTCTAAGTAGTTTCCACCATGAAAAAGATGATATAAAAGTATACATTACTTACAAGTTTAAACACTAGGAATACATGTTGAAATTATTATTTTATAATTATTTAAAAATAGTTATAATTTTTAAAATAGCTTAGTGGCATAACACAATTTTATTTTTATAAAAAGTTGTTTGAAATACAATGATATAGGCAAATCATTTACTTATAAAATACTAAGTTACCTTTGTCTTTTTGGAGTTCATTTTTCAAATCTTCAATAATAAAAGTATTTTTTTCCATTTCTTTTGTATATTGTTCTACTTGTTCAGTAAGCATCTTAATTTGACTGTCTCGTTCCTGGATACCCTGTAAAATATTTTGAAATACCAAATATTTATTAATATGAACATATGTTTTTGTGATAAATAAGAGAATATATTTTCTTGTGGCCAAACTGTTTCTTTTAAACAATTTTTTATTACATTTATTTATTTGTATATGCATGTGTAGGCAGATGTGTGTGTGTGGGGGGGCAGATAACAACTTCTAAGAGTTAGTTCTCTTCTCACCTTGTGAGTTCCAGGGGCTAAATTAAGGCTGTCAGGCAGGATATCAAGTGTCTTTACCTACTTGGTCACCTACCAGACCTAAGAAAGCAAGTTTCTTGTGTGTTCCTCAAACTGTACTATAAAACTGCTAATATGCTAATATTTAAGGATGGAAAATTTTATTCTACAAGTCCTTAATATTCATTGCTTTTGTAACTCCTGATATGGTATTTTTACTCATAGTCCACTGAACCTTATCTTTAGCACTTTCTATGTTTGTTTTCTCTGTTTGTTCTTTTCGTTCAGTTTGGCTCCTGTGCGTTCTACACTCCGCTCAGAAACCAGTTCCGCATCGATGCTCTCATTCTCCAAATATGTCTCAAGTCCATCTTAACTCTTTCCTGGAAATAGCACACACCAAGAGACATGCAGGGTTTCTTTCTGAATGAGTTTGTTTTGCTAAAAACAACCTTTAAGTGGCACACTCAGGGTATAAGCACACTTAGGTTATTTAGTAGGTTAGGCATCAGATACACAAGAAACAGTAAGAAGATAGCAAGGCATTTAAAATCTGCAGCTTTTTAATAGATGCTAAGTAACTTCAAACTGACAATAAGTAATAATAATTTAAAATAGCAAAATAATTGTATTCTAAAGTGTTACACTTACTCTAAACTTAATTCTTCTACCTTTGCCTCCCCCCATTTAGGAATGTATGAGAAACTTTAAAGTGTGTTTGTTACACACACAGTAATGGAAGTTGATGAGTCACATGGCTAAACAAATACAACAGTTTGGAATTCAGCATAATTCCCTGATATCACAAACCTTGAGAAGGTTTTACCTGTTTCAGAGCCATAATGTTACTTTTATCAGCATCAAGTTGGGCATTTTTAAGTTTCCCTCTCAGACTTTGTAACATTTGCTGATATTCAATGATTTCATCATCTTTAGAAGACAAAATTAACTGAGGAAAAAAAAAGATCTGTTATAAAAAGTGAAAATTAACAAACCATCATTTATAGAATATTATAAATACCTTTACTACATTTAATACAATATAAAAATAAAATTATTTTTATTTTGTTTTCCAGTGTGGTGTGTGTGTGTATGTGTGTGTGTGTGTGTGTGTGTGTGTGTGTGTGTGCATATGTGTATTTATGTGTGTGTGGAGACGAGGGATTGATATGCAATACCTTTCTCCCAGACAGGGTTTTTCATTGAACTTAGGTCTTCCTTGCTACCTAGACTGACTAGCCGCTGAATTTTAGGAATCTGCCTGCCTCCCCAGCCCACTTTCACAAGGGGCTAAGGATCCAGATTTCAGGCCACATGCTGCCACCTAAGGAACTGTATAGATGTAGTCATCTCTCCAACCCAGGAGATAAAATCCACTTAATAGGAAATGTCAGTACCTACAAGTACATATATACAGTTTGGAACTCACAATTCAATCCTTAAAGAAAACTGTCTGTGTTTCAGATCTCATTTCTAAACAAAAATTTATGTAACTGCAAAATGTTTTATACAAAATGTTTATTAAGAATACATTAAAATGCCACAGAAAAGTATAAAATAACTTGAATAAATGAAAGAATATTTTGTGTTCTTAGCTACAGGGGCCAAAAAATCATAAAGATGTTCATAAAAATCCTAAAAATTGTTCATAAGAATCCAAAACACAAAACAAAATATGGAGAACTAGTTGTGAGGCATTTGGACATGCAAATCTATGAGAGAATGTGGAAACCACTCCATCTGATGAAAAAAAGAGGGGCAGAAGTGCTCAGATCAACACAACTTTTACAGAACAGTATTTCAGGCTGAGGAAGGTGAAGTACTCAGTAACACACCTGAATAAGTCAGTGCTGCATCCACTGCAGTTGTCTTTAAATAAACATACCTGCTTAGAAGACTTAAAACAAAACCAAAAGATACTAAAAATAAGTGGTTTTTTTTGTTTTGCAAAGTGTATTAACCAATTTATTTATTTATATATTCATTCAATCATCGATCATCTATTTATCTATCTATCTATCTATCTATCTATCTATCTATCTATCTATCTATCTATCTACCTATCTATCTATCTGTCTGTCTGGAGAAAATGTCTCACTATTCAGAAGTCTGGGCTGGCCTTGAATTTAGGATCCTCAAACCTGCTGAATAATAGGGTTAAGCACAAGTCCTCTGCTCTAGCAATATCAAAAGTATCTAATTATAATGAAAGGCTGAAGACCATTAAAATGTAATAAATTTAATTATAAAATATAAAAACAAATACTTCATATCAAAATTTATGAGATCCAAAAGATAAATAACAAACTAGAGGAATATACTTGCAATTTAGACTACAATCACACCTGCAGCAATTGATTTTACCAAAATACTTATAGATAGGCAAATTATATATATATATATATCTGAAACTTCTCATTAAAACACTGATTTCAAAAGAAAAACTGGAAACTTCTAAGTACCACACCACTCATTCATTATATGTACAAAAATTAAATATTGAATGTGATTGGAACAAATGTTCTATTCCAAAGGTTAGAAAATGACACTCCACGGTTGAGTGCAAACCTGGCGTACACTTGTTTCTTTCTTTTCCTTTTTTATTGAATATTGTTATTACATTTCAAATGTTATCCCCTTCCCCCTACTTCCATTCCTCCTCCCCCTCCATCAGACTGAACATGGGGACCCCAACAAAGGAACTAGAGAAAGGACTTAAGGAACTGACAAGGTTTGCAACCCCATGGGAAGAACAATATTATCAACCAACCAAACCCTTCAGAGCTCCAGGGACTAAACTAACAACCAATGAGTTCACAAGGAGAGACCCATGCTCCAGCCACATATGCAGCAGAGGATGGCATTGTCTGGCATCAATGGAAGAGGCCTTTGGTTCAGCGAGGGCTCGTTTTCCCAGTGTAGGGGAATGCCGAGGCGCTGACGTGGAGAGGTGGCTGGGAGAGGGAGCACCTTCGCTTGTTTCTTAAGGACCTGGAAAGCAGCCGTGCTTATTCACTCATGGATCGTCTGTCCACACTGTCTGGAAGCTGAAACAGCAGCTGAGTGGCTATGACATCATAGCTAAACCATTTCCTTTCTAGTGCTTCACAAGTTAACTGACCCATTCAAGATTCACTCAGCTTCATCCCATTGCAACAACAGTTGTTTACAATATAGACTATCCGAACTGCCCGATAATAAACAATTCCTAATTGCCAATAAGGGTCCGATGGGCATGGCCAGAAGTAGGGATCCTAAAAGTGACAGCTCTTACTGTAAGAGTTACTAATTCAGTCATACAGCTCACTCACCAGTAGCAAACATCCTAAGCCTAGCTTCTGACAGGGTACACTCTGGACTTTGGTGGAAATCAGACAAAAGAGGGGGTACTCTGAAAAGGCTATTCCACATGATTTTGATAAATCTTTTTCCTAATTCCATCCTGATTATTCTTGCCTTGAAGGTGCTTAAGGAGTTTTAGAGCTTTTATAGCCAAGGCATATAATAAACTTCTTAAAAAGCAACATAGTATTATCTGATATAAACCCTCTAGAATCAAAATCAAAGTGAAATCAAAATAGGAAATAAGAAAAAGTTTTATCATGTGCTACAGTACCTTCCACTCTTCCACTTTTGCATTGACAGCCATCATGACTGGATCATCCTCTTCATCCTTTGCTTTCAGAAGATCCGTGAGCTCTCGCACCTAAGAACAATCAGTTCATAAAATAGTACAAACCAGAGAGGTTTAATTTGATTGTGTATGCATATTTATTCATGCACAAAGGCACGCTAACTGATGTGTTATATTACATTTGCTATTTATTATTAGCAGTCTTATATTTAAAGGTGGCATGTAATGGCTATACAATACTAAATAAAACATTAAAATATAAAATGCTCCCAAGTTGGAGATTTTTAAAGTTGTAACAAGTGAAAAATTACATAACACATTTCATTTGCTGTGTTTTAGTCACAATATAGGCTAAAAAATATTGTACTGATTCACAGATTATATGAAGCTCAAGAGGAAGGAAGATCAAAATGTGGATGCCTCAGTCCTTCTTAGAAGGGAGAACAAAACACTCATGGAAGGAAATACAGGAACAAATAGAGAAGCAGGGATTGAAGAAAAGATCATCCAGAGGCTGCCTCACATGGGGATCCACCCCATATGCAGCCACCAAACCCAGTCACTATTACTGCTGCCAGGAAGCGCTTGCTGACAGGAGCCTAATATCTACATCTCCTGAGAGGTTCTGCCAGAGCCATACTGATACAGATGAGGATGCTTGCAGTCAGCCATCAGACTGAGTGTGGGGACCCCAATGGAGGAGTTAGAGTAAGGACTAAATGAGCTGAAAGGGTTTGCATCCCCATGGGGAGAACAGCATTATCAACCAAAAAGACCTCCCCAGAGTTCCCAGGGACTAAACCACCAACCAATGAGCACACAGGGAGAAACCCATGGCTCCAGCTGCATACATAGCAGAGGATGGCATAGTCTGCCATCAGTAGGAGGAGAAGCCCTTGGTCTTGTGAAGGCTGGCTTCCCCAGTGTAGGGGAATGCCAGGGTGTTGAGGGAGTAGTGTGTAGGTGGGAATGGGAGCATCTTCATAGAAGCAGGAGGAGGTGGAGAGTGGGAATGAGAGACAGGGAAAAGAGAATAACATCTGCAATGTAAATACATAAAATATCCAATGAAAAAATTGAGACTAATAAAAAAATACTGTATTGATGGTTTACATATAAGGGCCATAAGAAGCATATATGAATCTAGTGTTTAGATATTAAGAGTATTCCCAAAAGTGTTCATTTATATATGTAACCTACGTGACTTCCAAAACCTAAAAACCTCCTAAAAATCTAAAACAACAACAAAACACCAAAATGAACCACAATCTGGAACGTTTCTAATTCCAAGCATTTTAGATAAGCTATACTCAAGAAACTATTATAAAATTATTACTAGAAAATCATATTTCTAAACATTATTATACTCTTTAAACAAGTTTACCCCATGTAAATAATAAACAATATTGACATTTTTTCAGTGTTTCAAGAAATCAAATTAAACATTATAGCCCCTGGATTTTTAGAACTCTTCATATCCCGGCACTGCTCCCAGCACCCCGGCCTGCACTCACTCGGGCATCATTGACTTCCCCAAAATGGTGAGAACCACGGGTGCAGGCGAGAGGAAGGCTTGGTCCCCACAGTGCTCTTACTTGAATGCGGTAGTGCTCATTCTCTTTTCTGATCTGCTCCATAACAGCATCTGTCTGATGAACGAGAGCTTTCATCCTGCTGTATTCATCAGTCATCTTCTCCATCTCCTGTACAGACTCTTCCAGGTTTTTCCTCATTTCTTGGTTCTGAACTTCAATTTTTTCATTAGCTTCTGTTAAGGTCTAAAAATGTTAAATATATTATTACTTTAAGACAGTCTTACAAGAAATTGAAATTTATACTAAATTACAATTACATGGAGCCACAGGGTCTTCCAGAGGAAGGGGGGAATTTTTTTTGATAGACCATTAGAATTAACACGGCATTGGCCACTTAAGTCAAATTAAATGTCAAGAAAATTGACATCTCAATCATTCTTGATGCCCAAGACAGACAGATGCAGAGTAAATAACCGAAGATTGAAAGGCACAATTTATTTTGTGTTTTACTAGTACATAGTGGAGCAAGAGAGACGTGTTCGTGAATAAAATACTTGCAGCAGAGACACATGGATGCACAGAAAGCCAGGCACTGCACTATGTATCTTTATTCTCACTGCTCCTGCTGTGAGATGGGACAGAGAAAAGAGGTGAAGCCCTGCAATTTGTAAGCTAGATGGCCGGGAATGCAGAGCAGTGAACCACAAAGGGATCCTGTCTCACACAAGGCAAAAGCTGATAGCAAACACCAGAGGTTAGCCTCGGACCTCAGCACACATGCAGGACCCACGTTCACACACACACATGTACAGGCAGCATTATACATACACAAAATAAATAAATAAATAAATAAATAAATAAATAAATAAATAGATAAATAAATAATCATTTAATGGACACAGGGGCAAATCCATATTCAAAAGTAACAAAAGCGATAAACACCACCCTGAAAATAAATTTGTAAAACTGTTGCTCTGAACTGACTGACTCATTTTACCTGTATTTCATCCAGATATTGAACAAGTTCATAGTTCTTTTTAGATAACTGTGATCGGTAATCGCTGTCTTCTCCTCTCCTTGATAGAAGTGATTCTTTTTGTGAATCTATTTGTTTCTGGTAGTCAATAATGTCCTGACGAAGCTGTTCATTCTGAGTTTAGAGCAGACACAGCAGTCAGCATTAAACCACTATCCAAAGCCAAAAAAGAGACAACAGGGCAATACTATTGAGAACAACAAAACTCTATCCATTAGCTATTGACCCCAGAGCAGATCTAAATTCCCAAGGTTTCACTACCCTTAGGGCCTCACCTTTTTCTTTAGACGTTTGTTCTTCAAAAGGACAGGAAAAAAATAATTAGAAATGAGAAAGGCAACAAAGAATTAAGACTAACATGTATGTATTAAAGAAAATAAGAATAAAGAACATTTTAGAACAACTGGATGCATTATTTAAAATAGTGAAAGAAAAGAAAAAAATATTAAGTATGAACCAAAAGGAAGAAAATTCTAACTAGGTTCAAAAATTTTTTTAGATAAAACAATTAAAAGATGAGGACATTGTAGATGGCAGTTAGAAGAACAGTAATGGGGAAAATGATGTCATCATATGGGAATTAAGACATTTCTGTTACCAGACAGAAGATTATGATTTAGCACACACACAAAAATAGTAGTATAAATTATAAGATTTCATGAGAAACACAATTATGACAATGCTGGACAAAAAGTCGTAAGAAAAGAAGCCTACAGAAAACAAGACTTCCCCACGCAGATCCAAGGCAGGGAGGGACAACTTGCACTTTGGTTGACTTTGTAATTCCCTGAGACAAAGTCACCATGAAATGAGCTGGTGTGACTAGCATCAGTTACACAGAAGATTACATTCTGGTTAAAATACAATTTTAAGTAAACAGTTTAAAACCTAAGTCTTTGTTGAACCACCAGAAAAACTCAAAGTCTCTACTAACCTCTCTTCTTAATTTGCTGTTCTCATTTTCTGCCTCCTCGTTTCGAAGGGCCAACTGAAACAGTTTTAAAAAAAAAAAAAGATAAAACTCAGAAGTAAGTCAATGTAAATTCCACATTTAGCTTTTTTACTTAAATTCTTATTCCTTTCCAATAGAGAACATTTAACTACTAAAGACTAGTAAAGACTTCATATCACACTAGAACACAAACAAGACAGAATTTTAAACTAAGGATTTAATAAAGTACAAAAGAAAGGGCTCAGCTTTAGAGGAAAACAATGCCATATATACCAAAGCAAACTAAAGGCTAAAGAAGACAAAAATCTCAGTTATATTGCCCAATCTCCTAAAGAGTGATCAAGATCATTCCGCCTCTCCTTTATGCCAAAGAGAAATTACTCTTTCCTCTCTATACATGCTGAAATATCTAAAAAAGAAAAGAAAAGTTTAAAAGGGGCAGTACCAGAAGAATGATTGAAACTAGCTGAAATTATATTGGCTTAAGTTTATACCCTTTGAGTACCAATTCCTATGTAAGTACAAAACTTCCATTTACCATCTCTTCAATTGATTCCATGTCTCTTGTTGACTGAGAAATATGATGTACATTAACATGAGAGCATTAACATGATACTCAATGAACAGAACAGCAAACCGTATTAAATGCTGTTTTCTTCACCTGAATCAGTTTATTTGTGGCAGCTAGCTTTCTTTTGGAAAAACGAATATAATAAACAATCTGATACTTTTTCTTTGTTATCTATTCACCATAAAAGAACGTTTTCATGGTCTTTTACTTTTCTGTTTTGGCCTTACTCAAGCAAAACATACAATAGCATACATTGCATACAACGGCATGCAACAAACTTAAACCGATCTGTAAGGAAGCGTATGATGGCTCTTTAGACAGTGGAGGCAGCAGGCAGAAAATAAAAGACACCACCAGGTCAGCAGAGAAAATGTGATTCTGAGTCAGGCTTACATTTCCTGAATATTGTAAGTCTGTTTTGGTTGTATACGGGAATATTCATTTTTGAGACCTATTTAAGCATAAAGTATTATTATGTCTAAAATTAAGTCTCAAATGGCTCAACAAAAGAAAAATGAGTGAAAGATGAAGAATTATGTATAAAACAATATGACAGAAACCTTAATTGATGAATACAGATGAAGAAATGAATATTTATTGTTTTTTTCTGATAATCTTCACAAAAATGTAAAGATTTTATTTTATTATATTTATTATGTTCCATGCCAAACATTTTAAGAAAGCTCATAACATACAATGCAAATGAAAATTTTATAAGTTTGAAGAGGTGATTATTATTATCTGGTATTATCTGTCCAATCATATTCTAAATTGGAAAGGTAAGAATTGAACACTTTACCTATTCCATTATTTTGTTAAACATTTTTCAGAGGTAAATCTTATGATCAAGTTCTGGCTTCATTAATATCTGTGCTGAAGACCAACACACTCTCCTGATGTGTCCAGTGTCCACCATGTACATGAGATTTAAATATTTCATCTTTGAGTATGTGCACAAGAACCTCAGCATCAACTGCACAAAATTGAAACAACGTTAAACCTCCCAATTGCTTTGTGTTCCAAAGAGCACCATTGTACCTAGCCACGCCCAGACCACAGAACAGCAGAGTCTGCACTGCCCTCTGTCCTCAGCCCGTCAGCACACCCAATCACACTTCCCTCAAGCGTGTCTAGCAGATCAGCACTCTCCCCTTAACCACCCACCACTGCACCTGTTGGCACCTATACCAGTGTTTCCTTACTAGCTTTGACCCTCTTCAATCTGCTCTCCACAAAGCAGGGCAAGCTCTATGAGCACAGATCTGACCTATCCTTGTGCTCAAAAATTCTCTCTTGCTTCTTTAGGCCCCGGCCTTTACCAGAGGCTCCCGAGTATGGCAGCTGGGAAGTCAGGACCGGAGAGTGAGTGGGAGCATTCTTGAGTGAACTGTCAGTATCCCATCATCTGTTGCTGCAACAGTGTGCGCTCACTCTCTATATCCCTTCATTCCCTCACGTCTACCACGTCACAAGTGATTCCTGTCTCCCACATGGTGGGCATCAAACAAGGAATGATGAGTTCAAGTAGACAAAGACCCTGATGAATGGTGAAGACTCCGTTAATCTGTATTTCAGTCAAACGGGTAATTATAGTTCTTGAATATTTCTTACCTAGTCTTAGTAAATGATATGCCTTCTACTCCCTGAACATATATGCATTTTAATTTCTGTTGCCACACTCATTTGTACTCCGTTTATGGATGACAATGCTGAGCAACGTGATTTAAATATCCCTCCACAGCACCGACCAACATGGTGGGATATCCAGACGCACCCATAAAGTATCACATATCCTTATGTTACATCTATTATAAAGTGTGATTGTCTCAGAACTGGAAACTTGGTGCTACACAGCAAAGTTTTGGTTGTTCTGTATCAGTGATTGGTTAAGGGTGAAAAGGGGATTTTATAGTCTAGGAGCCAAAGAAGTCTATAAGCCATGTATTACATTTTCTGAGTCTACCACATCGAAATTCATTAATTCATACATAACTCGCCAAAATAAACTGGCAGTAGTAGAAAAATTACTTGTTTATTTATAAATGTGAAATTTATTTCTTCATACGAATGTTCAAGACCCAAGTTAATTTTATGTAATTCTAATATCCTCAGAAAACATGCCACAAAATTAAAGAATTATTTTCCAACATATCATAGGTAGGTAATTCCATTATGTATTTCAAATGTGACTACAAAATGAACACTGCTACAAAACTTACCTAGGCGCACGTAATTCCTCAACTAGAACATACAACCAAAAACGGCTTCCAAAGCTGATTACAGAAATAAGGTTAGCAACGTAGGATTATCTTAAATATTAAGATTCATGGAGAAAAATGTGCCTTACTTGTTCATTAACTTTCTTTTCTTTATCCAGTTCTTTTTCCATGTCCTCTAATTCTCTATCTTTTTGTTCCAACTGCTTTTCGAGTTGGCGAATTTCATCACGTAAAAACCGAGTGTCCCGTCCACCTGCAGACTGCTGGGCCATCTTAAAGAAAGAAGCCAAGAATTAATTCTTCCAAATATGAGTAATTCTTTTTTACTTGAAGGTTTAAAAGAACCAACAAATACTCCACTTTAAATTTTCAGTATGCTCCAACAGCAGACATTTTAAGGCATAGGCATGCAAGCACTATTTAAAAAGAACTTAAGAGTTGGATGGGAAGGAGGAGAGAATCTAGAAAGACTTGGGTGGGGAGAATAAGACCAAAATATGTGTAAATTTAAAATTGCTTCATACAATAACAAATATAATTAAAAAAACAAAAACCCTGAACTTCCTTAGGCTTTAATTTGTAAATCAGCAATCCATGAGCTTTCCTTGACCGCCAAAACAGTGCATGAAGAACGGACAGCAGGTTCCGTTATAGTCACTGAGCGTAGGTACGGACTAAAGTGCAAAGAGACTGTAAGTCTGTGAACTAAAACTTGAAAGAGCCTGGTCCCTAGTTCTGTCCTTGCCCTGACACTACAGGGAGTCACACAGACAATACTCTGGAGCGTAGTGGAAATGTTCTCTGTCCTGTCGTTGCCTGTTCTGAGCCACGAGTACACTTGACTTGTGTCAAGTGGAATGGAAGAACTGGATTTTCAGTTTTAACAAATGCAGATGTACAGCACTACGTGTTTAGTACTACCTACTCTATAAGGAAGGCGAGACAGAGTCACTTTAAAACTCTGCAGATGTTTCAACTGATTTTACTTCCTATTCCTGTCAACTAGACCACGGCCCAACCCTTGAGCCCTTAGTCCCCTGAGCTTGCCTCCCAGAGACCATTTCACACACACTGCTGCTACTGTCCTCTCTCATGCTTTCCAGTCTTCTCTGCTTCATAAAGCTTCCCCGTGCTCTCTAAAAGCATCGTCTAAAATACAGATTTTACAAACTGAGCATGCGTTCTTAACTCAACATTTTTTTTCTTACAAAGCTACAATTTTAAGAGTTCCCATTCCTTTGGAAGTTGTTCATTCTTTCAGGAACAAGGAAAGATGACAACAGTCTCCTAGAGCCCCTCCATAGCTTCGCCCACTTTACAAGATATCTAGCTATCCTGCGCACTCCAATACGGCCATGTCATCAGCAAACTACCAAACTCCTGCTCATGCTTACAGGTCCTCAGGAGCCAGGCATGTGGCAGCTCAGTCTCCTGTCAAAAATCAATCTGAGCAATTTCCACAATTGGATGCACTTTCACAACTTCTTTTTTAAGTAGCTTTACATAAGAGGTTAAAATGTTTTTTGGTTTGCTCCATTCCCCCAGTCCTGTGTCATAACAGAGCCTGCCCCAAAGGACATTTTCCTCTCTGGTGCTTCCCCTTTCATAAAGTCAACAGGCACAGCACATCCTAGGTTTGCCCTGCTCCCTGACTCCTCACTTCCAGTCCCAGCTCCAGTTCGGACATCATCTCCGCTTAGTTATGACTTCATCATCAATACTTTAAACACCTTCCTACCAAGGCCTTGAACTACCACTCTCTTCTAGTCTTTACCAGCTGTCTGCCCAAATATGATCACCAGACCAGCTCAACTTGAGAAATCATTTCCTATAGAGGGAGCTTAAAATCTAGCCAGCAATGTGAACTACCTCATCCACATGCACGAGTTAATCATGTCCAAATAATGAGTACGTAGCCCTCAGTCTTCAGCCCTTCTGCTATTATATCTCTAAGGTAATTTACTGTTACTGTCTCCCACAGTTAAATCTTACACCTCTGCCTCAGCTTCAAAGAACTAACCTCAGAACCATAAAAACTCCTGGGCCTTCCCTTTTCCCTAGTTCCTCAGTTCAACGGCTAATCTTTTCCTCTTAGCTTTTCAGCATCTCAGTGTGTTTACTTCCCACATACCTTCTCCTCAATTGCTACTAAGCTTTCTATATGCTTCTCTAGACTGTCAGCTCCATTCAGATATTAACCGTGTTTTCTTTACTTGATGCAGAATTCCTAGAACTCAAATCACAAAAACATATTCTGTATAATGAGTAAACTCTTGAGCACAGACTCTTGTATTTTTCAACACGGCAATAAGAAAATTTGAATATAATTTAAAATAACACAATTAATAACAATTACAAGGAAATTCATAAACAAGGAAATGCAAAAGAATACCTCCAGTTCATTTTCAAGTTTCATTACTTTTGTCTTTAATTGATTTTCTATTAAAAAAAAAAAAAACACGTTTCAATTGGTTAAATTTCCTGTAGTCAGATTCTAAGTAAACTTCAATAAAATATCAAAATTCTGTCAAAGAGCCCATCTTCTTACCAGATAATGTAAAGGAAAGTAATTATCATATGTACATAAAATACCCATCTAGAAACGTCTCTATGTAGAGAGCAGAGGAAGACTTGAGTGAGTGAGGTCCTGAATCAATGTGTAGTAGCGACACAGACAAAGCCATGGCAGAAACTCCGACGTTTCAGGCCTGTGGCAAATGGCAAAGCCTTCCCTCCTAGTCTGAGTGTGGATATTGACAGCATGTGCAGAAATATCCACCTCAGCTTGCAACGCCTGATGTTTACAGCTCCCCTACAAGACGACTTCGACTGAGATTATCTAGTTCTGTCTCCCTGTTCAATTGTCTCCAGGAACCCTGTCTCCTGGTTTATCTGTTATGCAATCACCTTACGTTGTGTTCAGGAATACAACTGTTCTGTCTATGGGTTTCTTTTTCTTCACCCCCTACCATAGCACTCAGGCCCGTCCCTGGAACTGTGCAAGGATGCAGCGTCTTTCAATATGAACTGAGCATATACTTTATAGAATATGATAAACTTTTACTGTCTAATAAGTGGAACCACTGTAGTCTTTTTTTTTCAAGACATTTACCAAATTTTGCTTGTTCTTCTCCAGCCTTTTCAACTTCTTCCAAAGCTAGCTCAACTTCTTGAGCTTTCATCTGGATATTAAAATTAGAAAGGGAAAATCCTGCATTATTTACACTGTGTAATATATATTTACATTTATAAACAGTGGAAATGGAAATTGTGTGGAATTTGATATCTCAGTCTTTATCGTGCACAGTGACTGGAACACAGAGGCAGTCAGTAAACAGTTGTTGAATAAATACTTGAGGCTAGAAATTCTAGAATGCCAAGACTTTGAATCATATCTGATTTTTCCGTTAAACCTATGGCCACAGTTTTAAATGCTTTCATTACCTTTTTATATCCCAGTTGTTATTATCAATAAATTTATTAATTCCTTCTTATAATTGGAGCTAATCCGCTCTAATCACTTCAATCTATACAACACATTTCATTTCCCTTCTTAAGCACATTTCTGCATCTGCCAACTATGATTCAAAATTCCTTATTCGCTTCTGAAGTGCTGATAACCAAAATATACCCTCAAATCCTTGGAGAGCATATCTGAAACTACCAACCGAAAGTCTGTCTATCCTACAAATTCTCTATGTGCTTTTACCTTAACGAAACAAATAAATGCATATTCTCTCTCGGTATTTACTTATGAAGAATCTAGGATTCTCTTATCATTTCATAATTAGCTTATAGGGAAAAGATTTTGCATTTTATTTGACCCTTTGGTTATATTTCTCTATGTTACTCTTAAAAAATATTTCTTTTCCTACACACTCTTTCCTACAAACCTTCATTAGTGACTGAGTAATTCTGAATAGATGTATCATGTTTTCATGATCTTCATTTTTTAGTTCATTTACTTCCACCTAAGGAAAAAAAACACACAAAAAATGGACTATTTCATATGCTGTGCATAAATCACTCTTCCGGTTATAACTTTCAATTATTTCAAGAAGCAATTTCAATTTGTGACATTATACATCAGGATCTGTGTACAAATCATTTATTAAGTACCTTGGACAAGGATATTAATAATTTATCTGCCAACTCTTCTTGACGTGGCAGGTCATCTGGATCAATTTTGATTAATTCTTTCCATTTTATATTAGGTGGCATCTTGAATTCTTTCACTGTCTCTCGGCCCCTACAACAAAGCAGGTGGATTTCAGCATTTTCAGGGAAAATGGCATTGCAATGTTTACATGATCAATGATCGTCCTAGGCGCTGGGTAAGAGCTACGGCTCCTGAACTGCAAACAACCTTGATGAGAATTAGTTCACCTGGCACAGACTATATGATAATGTACATGCCAGATTATTATTTCTTTGCTAAAACAAAATCGGAACTAAAACCCCGAGTCTCCTATCATCGATGATGGCACCAACTCCCAAGATGCTTGGAAGTTTTTGAAAGAATCTCCTCCGGTTCTTAGGAAAGGGAACGAGGGGATTTTTAAAGTGGATGAATGAGCTACATGAAGTGTGCACGGAAATAAGCTCAATTACGGAGGCGGAGGCACCGCGGACAAGAGCCATAGAAGGTCTGGGTAGGAAGGCAGCACACAGTCTGCCAGGATTATGAACCTGTGAACGACACTAAGCTGCTCCGGCTCACGGGGATCCACCCACCTAAACCAAGACCGGCAAACCAGCAGCAGTCACTCATCTACAGCGACCACCGCCCGGCCTCTCGCTTCCCAGAGCTGTCCTCGCGCACTCAGGCTGCTCCCGCCAACTCTTCCCGAACAAGCCAAAGCGGCGCCGGCTGCTAGGCGACACCACTCCCCGCCCAGTCAGCCAAGGCCGGAACTAGGCCCTGGATACCAGGAAAGACTACATTTCACGACTGTGGGAAAAGCTTTACGGCTATATTTCCCCTCCAAGACCTAATTACTGCGGACATGGGAAAGCCGTGAGAAGAGGACTCTTCGTCCCAGAGTGCATTTCGGCATTGCGGCTGTGCATACTGGGATTAGAAGTTTTGGGAAGAGCTGCGCGTTCCCGGCGTGCCATGCGAGAGGCTGCGGCCGCCCTGGAAGAGCTGGGGAAGGATCGGGAGCCAGGGGGAGCGGCAACTAAGGTGCGGCCGCCCAGGAGCCCGAGTGTGGCGGACTATGACGGTGTTTTCTGCAGATTCCCTCTCCGGTCCACCGTCTCCGAAGCTTTCCTGAACCATCTCGCCGTGGAGCCGCCCTCAGGTGAGGTCGGGGCGGGTCAGTCAGCGGCCGGGAGGAGCTCAGGGAACCTTTGCATTTTAGGGAAGCTCTAGTTTGGGGCTGCTGAAGGGCCGGCGGATCTTGCAGAGGTGGTCATGAGCCCTCCAGATGCCCAGGTGTGTGCCCGGTGCTCCCAGTTAGTAAGAAGGGAGTGAATAAAAGTTTCCAGCTTCCAAAGTGTCTGGAAAAGCGGACCGTCCCCACCCCCAACCCCTGAGTTCAGGCTCTGGTTGAGTGGAGGAGCATCAGGATGGACCACCTCCTGCAGCAGCTTGTGGATTGTGGAGCTTATTAGGTTAAGAAGTGTGGAGTGAAGGCCAAAGAAAGGGGAGGCTTAGCGCGCGGCCAGCCCTGCTAGAGGGAGGGAGGAGGGCCATGCCAAGCGCTGGCATTTTGCTGTCATTTGCTGGTTACCAAGGGGCATTCTTGGGTGAAAGCGTCTTCTCGGATGTTTACCTTCTTACCTTGGGAACTTTTACCAAGTCCATAGCTAGTCGACACCAAGCAACATTGGGAGCTGTAAGCTATTTGAAACCGTGCGTCTCATATGTCCGTAGGTATGTATGTATGTATACATGGATATATAAAGTAATTATATGTATCATACATAATAGATATTAAGTAATTAAAAGAAAAATGTAGACAGTTAAAGTTTTCTTTTGAATAGATTTCCGTGGTTGAGAAAAACAAATATCGTAAAAAAAAAAAAAAAAAAAATGGTGTTAGAAACAAATTTTAAAGCCAACAGATTTGTGGGCCTGATTACATGTTTGCTTTTTTTTCCCCCAAACACTTGTTTTGGAATTATTCTTGATAGAGGTACAGCAAATTGAGTGCTTACACTGCCCTTATTGTCCATCGAAGAGATTGGAACTTGGGGAAGTTAAACACTATTTTCTCATGTAATGTCATGAGCACATTCATTCACTCATTCTACAAACTAAGGCTTTCGAAATGTGTGAGACGGTTGCACTTCCCTCTTCAATTTTACTTGTATTTTGCACATTTTAATGTTATAGCTTCATTTACTCAAGAAAATTATTTTTCCTGTTCATTTTGTGAAAAAAAATACTAAGAAATGGAAACAGTATTGAACACGTGTAATATATTCACTGGTATACTATATTAAGAATTTGTTGGTTTTAATCACAACACCGTAATCTTTTTCTTTGCTTTTTAATATATATTTTCTGTTACTCATTTACTAGCATTGTGTCCTTTGTATTGTCTCACCACCAGTTTCTCGTCTTGTTCATGTGTGTAATATCTTCAAGTAATAAATTTTATTCTCATTAGAAGGGAGAAGTTCAAAGAAGTAATTTATTGTAACTGATGAAGTCAAGATTGTACATCTCAGTGACAATCACAACTTAAAGTATAATCCTTATTAAACTCCATTCTGTAATTTATCTTAACAGTATTTTGGAGCTAATACACTTTTCTTGGCCTAAAAGTACAACAGGAAACATTATGACCCAGGTGTTTATATTGTACTTACCTGTGAGTCACAATATTTAACTGAAGTTCTGGTTCTGCGGGTTGCTGTATAATTTTCAAATAGTGAAGATGGGTTTTCATCAGAATTTCTTCATTTTTCAAGTTTTTCCAAGAGCTGGTGTTTGTGTGACAGTTGTATAAGTGGTGTTGTGCAGCAGCGCTTGCCTGGACCTGTGTTCTGTCGAACCTGGGCTTGTGTGAGGAGTTTTATACAACCACAATTACTTTTCTTTGCCCAGTGTAATTGTTACCTCTGTTCTCCGTACCAATTGACTTGAATTCATTACCTCTTTTGCTGAGTTGCTGAGAAGCTTACTGCTCCAGTTTTTAAAATATTGCATGACCATAAAAGATGTATTAAGTAATGTATAGAGGGAAGGTGTTTTTCCAGCTGTCATGTTTCAGAGGCCCTTCATGTTCAGGCAAAGCAATGCATGCATAACAAGCAGATGCGTGTCTCTCTTCAGCAGGAGGAGCTAGAGGGATAAGTGTGATTCAGCCGGAATACAGACTGTCCATGCAGAAGTCCTGCACACTAAAACATAATCATAAATAGAGGAGGCTATGTATGGAGAAGGTCCAGATGACTGTTGATTTCCCAAGAAACAAAACAGGAAGGACTTCTCTTGGTTAAAGATCCCCCCGAATCATAGCTTTGTCCTATGTCAACCCGGAAGCACTTAATACAATTTTAAAGGAGTTGAATTTATATCTATAATATAGATTCTTAGTGACCTTTGATTACTGTTCGAATTTGTGTGTGTGTGTGTGTGTGTGGGCGTGGGCGCGTGTGATCTCTTTTGTACACAGACAAGTTAGGCATCCTGTTTGCTTATGGTAATGTGCACATTGATTCTTCTAGTGAGGAAGGAGTACTGTGTAGACACTTTCCTCCAGATCTATACTGGGGGAACCTTCAAATAAAAGCTGTAGCTGGACTCAGGATCTGTACTAGGACTAATTCTCCCTTTCATGATAAACACTTCTGGGGAGTCTTTAAGGGACTTTAAGATAGACTTAATGGTAACCTGACTATAATCCCAGACAGGAAGCCAAAACAGAAAGGTCCTGAGTTAAACAGACTGGGCTATGTATGTAATAAGACCTTTAACGTACATGCACAAACACATAACATATGCAAGCAAGTGTGCACGAACACTTATACATGCACTATACTGTATGTTAACCAAACACTACCAGGGAACTACATTTCCTGCCCTCCGCAGAACTCCACAGAGTCTAAATATAGTAGTCAGCGAGAGCTGAATATAACAGCTTTTGTTCTTGTCTCTTTATTCTACCTTGACATTAGTGATAAGAACAAAAACATGAGCTTTTGTAGCTTAAAAGTACTGTTATTTTTATTGGTATTTATTTACCTTGCGTTCTTCCTCGCCTACTAGTCCCTCCCTCACCTCACATCCCCATGCCTTCACCCCTTCTCTGAAAAGGAGGGGCCTCCCTTTGGTATCAACCAGCCTTGGCATATCAAATTGCAGTAAGACTAGGCACATCTTCTGTTCCAGCTAGACAAGGCAGCCCAGTTAGGGGAAAGGGATCCAAAGGCAGGCAGTGCAGTCAGAGACAGCCCCTGTCTCTGCTCTTAGGAATCCCACATGCAGTCCCAGCTACACAACTGTTACATATGTGCAGAGGGCCTAGGTCCCTCCCCTCCAGGCTGCCTGGTTGACAGTTTAGCCTCTGTGAGCCCCTATGGGCCCAGGTCAGTTGATTCTGTAGGTTTTCTTCTGGTGTCTGATCCCTTGGCTCCTTCAATGCTTTCTCCCCCTCTTGCAGTACCATAATTTTTAATCATATCTAACTATATAGATGCCATGGGTCTATCCAACTTTACTAAAGTAGTTCTTTGTAGTCTTTAACATTTAGAACCTAAAAATCTTATTTTGTTAATTATAAAGGGTCATTTTTAATTTAATTTACATGGTTAATTACATCATTTAAATGTTAAAATAAAAATTCTCAAAAGGACTAACTCTGTGGTTGGCAACATTTGAATCCTGGGGATTTTCTTTCTTGGAGCCATCCCTGCTCTTCATAGTTTTCTCACTCTTTCTAATAAATCTATTTTTGATCTTTTTAAAAGAAAAAAAAACGAGACAGATAAATGTGTGAACAGGATTTGTAGGGAGGAAGAAGAGCTAAGAGGGCTGAAAGGGAGATAGACTGTATGTCTGAGTAATTAAAATATTATATACATGAAATTGGAAGACAACAGAGTTAACAAAAAAAGCACTCATAAAAGGAAAAACCTTGGTTAAATGGTTTAATTTAAAACTACATTTATAATTTGGATGTATTCATCTTTAATAAGTACTTAAATGAGATGCCTAATTTAAGCCAAACATTGGCAGGGTAATTATATGTCATTTAATGATGAGAATGTATTCCTAAAGGTGTATCATTAAACCAGTGTCATTGTACAATCATTCTAGGGCATATTTACATAAACTGTAATAGCTAGTACACTATGCTATTTAATCCTGAAGGTCCACTATTCAGAATGTATTCTGTTGATTGTAATGCCATATATTGTATGACAACTTCATGAATCTTCATAAAGCTAATAAATTAAACTCAAAACTAACAACTCAAGGGCTTCTCTAATTCATATATAAATTAGTAAACTTAATATTTTATATTGCACATTATCACAGATATTCTTTTTTAAGTTTATAATTATGAAACTAGCTTGTCCATTTCCAATATGTCAGATTATCATCTATTAATTAAATGTGCTATTAAAATCTTTAATCAAAGAATGCATTTTATCATAAGTAGATGTGTCTTGGCAGAGCTGAAGCCTTAGACTTTATAATGAGAGAGGTTTCCAATCATATGTAACACTTGTTTTTTAAATCTACCTCATAATGGATACTTGAATTGCTTTCCTGATTTACAAGGTGTGTGTGTGTGTGTGTGTGTGTGTGTGTGTGTGTGTGTGTGTGTGTACAATTTATATAATACTCATGCTTCATTACACTGTGTTAAAATGTGCCGTGGTTGTCATCTGGGTGTTTCCTTTGTCGCTGATTTACATTGTTTTGTTACTTTGGTATGAAAAGTCTTTTAAAGCTTCATGTGCTGAATGCTTGGTATAGTGCTCAGAGAAGCATCTTTTCAGAAGTAATTGAATCATGAATTATTAAACATAAGCTGCCTGTTCATGATTGAGTGGAGTCTTGAACAGTGGGTGGAGCCTGACAGGATGTGGGTGTCCAGCAGGATGTATTTGAAGGACATGACTTGCCCCTGTATCCGTCCTTTGTTTCGTCTCGATTCTTTCCTGCCCTTAGTTGCTTACCTGATGCCTTCTTGCCATGCTGCCCTCCCATGGCACAGCCAGAACTGTGACACCAGCTACCCATTCATTGAACCTTCTGAAGCCATAAACTACAATAAAGCCTCTTCCTTTCAGGTGTTTTCTTAAAAATTTGACTACAACATGCTGGATTCTGTTCTCCAATTTCCCTGTTTGTTTACTAGTATACACTATTTCTTTAGTATTATCCTAATCTGCTGACAGTAATAAACATCTTAAAATTTTGAACCTTAAGACTTCTCCATTCTGCTTTTCTATGTATGTAATTTGGTTTTCTGGATGGAGAATTTTATTTTGGAACTCATTTTCTCATAGAAATTTAAGCCACTGCTCCTTTCTGTGTTTTCTGGAATGTTTGTTCTAAAAATGTACCATTGTTGACCTTTTTTCTTTAATTCCTGGTTTGAGGTATGAAACCTGTTTTATTTTTGTAAACCTTTCGAATATTCCCTGTTTCCACTGTTGTAAAATTAGAGAAAACTATCTGCCTTAATAGAAAAGAGAGCTAGAGGGTCTTAGCATAAATTATGTAGACAAACTTATTTAACCGTCATTTACAGAACTGCTCCTTGCCCATTGCTGTGTAGCCTATGTAAGAGACCCTGGGATTTAATACTTGCAAAAAAGTTTCCAGTCATTACCAGGAGTAGGAGGGAGAGGGGGGCCATTCACGCACTCATCTGTTCTAGTCCTGTGCCCTAAAATCTTGAGATTTGGTTTTCTGATGAGGGGTACTAGTGATCCATTGATTAACTTACTAATCCTTTCATTTTTCTACCTTCCAGAATTTTGCCTATGCAGTAGGCTTTATACTTACTTACAT
The DNA here is from genome assembly GCF_963924665.1 of Micromys minutus. Taxonomy (NCBI): domain Eukaryota; kingdom Metazoa; phylum Chordata; class Mammalia; order Rodentia; family Muridae; genus Micromys; species Micromys minutus. Next base: position 31,552,588 of record NC_137957.1, read on the forward strand.
CCTTCCCATGATAAAAATGCCTCATGTTCTGTTGTCCAATTTAGTGAGAACCGAAGAAAATTCTAGTTGAAACACCATCAGCTTTAGGAGTGTGTGAATTAACAGGATCACACAACTCCGTACCCTTCAGAGGTGGGAAGTCACTTCCTGAGTCAAGATGAAGCTTTAAATACACACACACACACACACACACACACACACACATTTTTAACTTGAAAACTATTTCCTAGAGGGTACAGCCATGTCCCTTTGCTTTGTTTGCTGAATTTTAAGTTTTCTTTACGTGTAAGGTATTTACTGGTCATAGAAGTGCATTCATTCGTGCCTTCACCTGTTCTGTATCACATAGATAGTTTAAGTATATCCTTCGGGGCTGGAGAAATGGCTCAGTGGTTAAGAGCAATGACCGCTCTTCCAGAGGTCCTGAGTTCAAATCCCAGCAACCACATGCTGGCTCATAACCATCTGTAATGGGATCTGATTCCCTGATCGGGTGTGTCTCAAGACAGCTACAGTGTACTTTTATATAATAAATAAATAAATAGATATATATTTTAAAGTATATCCTTTGACTTTTACGTTGGATTTTAAATCTGTACCCATGTTAGCTATTTTATTGCTAACTGTAATTTTAAGTTTATTTCTCATTCCTTTCTGAGAATGGTCAGAAGTCCTGCAGACAAACTCAGATCTCAAATCTCTGACTGTGAATACTACATTAGTGCCTACCAGGACATTAACAATGTGACACAGACACAGCAGATTCAGCTAAACTTTTCTTACTAATTAGAAATCAAAAGTGGAGAATGATCTGTATAAATACAACAGCGGTGCCAGCAGCTGTGTTCAATGTGCTGAGAAAGACTCTCAATTCGATGGACTTATTTGCCTTTTCCAACCTAGCAGGGGCTGCTGTTATTTTTGGCTGATGGTTCCCAGGCAGAAATCTTCCTTCGGCCTTTGTCTGCTTCTTTCTTTCACTCTTAAGGACTTTGTTGTTGTGTTGGGCCTACCCAGGTGATTCCTCTGGTAAAACCATTATACTTTTTAAATTCACTTGCTGTCTAAACATCATAGACAAAGATTTGGTATGTGGATAGTAACAGTTGTTAAACTATTTGCTAACATTACCCAGAACAGATAATGTCCGACTTGGTTTAGTTTTTTTTTTTAAATAATTCTTCATTTTGTTGCCCAGCTGATTTTCTTTTTCTCTATTCTCTAGTTAGTGGAGTTCTTTCTTCTCTGCTCTATTCCCTAACTCAGTATTTCCTAAAGTTGTACCTCCTGTGTTATGTTCTTACTCAGATAAAAGTCGTCGTTTATAACACTTAGATTCTAAGCTAAAAGCTTTCAGTGCAGTGGGGAAAAGGAATGATTTCTGTCCCGATTACACACTCATATATTCAGAGGGACAAATGCGATAATAAGAAGCATTAGGATTAGGTAGTACACCTAGTCTGTGTGCTCGTATACACTCAGACTGAAAGGACTCAAGAAAGACTTTACAAGGCTTTCAACAAAACTAACCAAAGCTACAGAAGCTCTGGCTTAAGTTCATTTTTAAATATATAAAATATTGAAAAAACAGCTCCATTATTCTTGGGAATCTCATATTCCGAGTAGAGGTTCTCTCACAAGATGTACTGTGTTATTCTTTCCAGTGAACTAACCAGTAACAGTCTATGGGACTTATACTGTCTAGTTAGCTAGAGATACAGGAACAAAGATTAAGTGGTATAAAAGAAATAATTTGGCATAGAAGTATGGAATTAGTGAATTCTTTTGTAAAAGTGTGTGACACTTCCTCTGGAAGTGTTAATGTACTGTCTTTATTCTAAATATTGTTTACCACTAAAGTTGCAGTTATTTGAAGGAAAATGTTGGTTATTTCATTTTTATCTTGCATGTTTTTCCAGTTTTGCTGACCAGTGCTTGAAGGAAAGATGGCAGATATTAACTTCAAAGAAGTGACTTTGATAGTCAGTGTGGTTGCTGCCTGCTACTGGAACAGTCTGTTCTGTGGCTTTGTTTTTGATGATGTTTCAGCAATACTGGATAATAAAGACCTGCATCCATCTACACCTTTAAAAACTTTATTTCAGAATGACTTCTGGGGAACTCCTATGTCTGAGGTAAATAAAAACTTTTATATATATAACAATTTTTAATAAAAATCAGACAAATTACAGGTATAATTTACTTAACTTTAAAAAACAAATATAGTTTAATATTCTTTACTTAAGTCAATATATTTAGGTAGATATTTAATAAATATCTAACCAGTTCTTAAATTTTAATATATCCACTGATATCCAACTCAAATCTCAAGAAGAGTCTTGAAGATTCACTGTAGGAAATACAAATATTTACAGCTTTAATAAATCAATTTTCCGATTTTTTTCAGGTGTTTGAAAAAAATGATTACTTTCCACTACAAACCAATGCAGCTATGACTGTTTGTGTCCTGTAACTCTTAAAAACAGGTCTCATTTCATTGGCTGTGTGTTCACTTAGCCTTTCTAAAGATAATACCTATGTGTAAGGATGTGTGTGGGAGGAGGGCAGCAGGTGTTAACAGAGCTTTCTTTGCTTTGAGTCAGGCAACAGAATTGTTTTAATTTAATCATTAAAACATGGCAAACTCAATATAAGTAGATTAGATTTTAAAGAGTACATACTGCTTATTTCTCTACAGTAAGGAAATGTTTGCTTAAAATCATTTTGAAGGTACGTTTTAACTTATTTAGGATTAAGCTCTATTCATTTGGGTCATATAGACTGGCTTCTGATGTTAGATCTGTCGTTCATTGGCTATATGAAATAAAGTACAACTTTGAGTTGGTAAAGCATTTCTCTGGTATAAAAACGGGTGATGCCTTGAGGTGTTCATCTGCAGTGCCTGTCAGGTCACTGTGGAATAAAATGTTTGAAACTTAATGTGTACTACTCCACATAGGCTGCTTCTCAGGCATCATTTATGAGTGAGAAACATGTCGTAAATGTCCCCATTCCCCCAGTCCAGAGGCTTTCCTGCCTCACTCCTTCTAATGATGAGCACAGTTTGTTATTTGTGTAACTCTTTGATCATGATCTTAAAAAACTAATGACTACTTTTTGTAGCCAGAAGATCGAAGTTATTTTAATAATCAATGGTTGTTTGCTCTTCCTTTCAGGAAAGAAGCCACAAATCATACAGGCCCCTAACAGTGTTGACATTTCGCTTAAATTATCTCCTCAGTGAACTAAAACCCATGTCTTACCACCTCCTGAATACAGTGTTTCATGCTGTGGTCAGCGTGATCTTTCTTAAGGTCTGCAGACTGTTTCTGGACCAGAGGAGCAGTGTGATTGCCGCTCTGCTCTTCGCAGTGCACCCGATCCATACAGAAGCAGTGAGTAAAACCGTGCAATGACTTGACAGCTTAAGCATTTAAATATTCCTAATTTAGTACAGTCTTAATCTCCCGTGCACAAAGTCCAGCTTACCTACTAAATAAAAAATTTTAATCTAAATTAGGTTTTGAAATACAGTGTTGTTCAAGATTGTATGTATAGGTAAAGTGATACCTCACAGACATGCACTCTTGAGTTTATATCCACAACACCCGTGTGAAAAGCCAAGTGTGGTAGCAGACATGTAATCCTACAGTGTGAATGTAGAGTCAAGCGGATTCCTGGCATGATCTAGAGGATGCCTGGGTTTGGGGTTTATTGAGAGAACTTTTCTCCAAAGAAACAAGGAAAGGGGAGTGGAAAGATGGTCCCGTGTTTAAGAGCAGTTGTTGCTTTTGCAGAACACGCAGGCTTAGTTCTTAGCCTTACAGTAGCTTAAACATTCAGTAATTCCAGTTCCAGAAGATGTCGCGCCTTCCTTAGGCCTCTGCAAACACTAGGCATACACAATGCACTTAGTACATGTAAGCGCTTGTATAGATAAAAATAAACATTTGAAAAGAAAGTGGAGAGCAATGGAAGGAAACATCCAACCACAACCACACACACACACATTCTTGCACACACATATGCTGACAAGCATACACAGGGAAAAACTTAATCTATATATACATTGCATGTGTATATACATACACATTTGTTTATATGTATATGTATATAGATAGTTAGAAATATATTCTTTTTATGTTATTAATGTAAAGTAGAAATGAACATAGTTCTTCCTATGGTAATACATATGAACTAATTTTTCTTGGATATATTCTTACTCTAAAACTGCCTCATTGAGGAAGAGCTAAGAATACTATTTAATTGCTTTCTTATTAGCTTTATTTTCTAGACTAAAAATGTTTGGGTTTGCAGAATAATTTGAGATATATATTTATATATCTTGCCATGCTGAAACCATGTTGTATCAAGCCAGTTTTGCCATTCATATACAAACGTGATAACTTACTTTATCTTGTATATTGCATTTCATTACTTTAAAAGGCAAGCTTTGAGAATTTTGTGTTCTTTTAATTAAAGGAGCTTTTGAAGTTTTTTTTTCTTTGGTTTGCAGATTAGCAAATTTTATAGCTTTATATTAAAAACATTCAATTTAATAAAATAATGCAGGAAAACTTAAGTTTTAAAGAACATACTATATTATAATTACCTAAATTGTAATATAGACATGAAAGATGATAAAGAATACATAAAATCTAATATTTTTGCAAAGTTAAAATAATGACTTGTTTACAAGAATCACTGATTGGCATCATTTATGATTGATACCTTAAGTTCACCACATGAGGGCGCTTATATTCTTTAAAAAAAAAACCAACAACAAAACTAGAAATCTACCCTTTAGAAATGTAGGTTTTAAGCCCATAATCTCGGAAATACTCAAAAAGTAATTCACAAACATTATGAAGCTCAAAAAGAAGGAAGACCAAAAAAAATTTGATTGCTTCTTAGAAGAGAAAACAAAATACTTACGGGAGGAAATACAGGGACAAATAGTGGAGCAGGGATTGAAGAAAAGATCATTCAGAGGCTGCCTCACATGGGGATCCACCCCATGTGCAGCCACTAAACCCAGTCACTATTGCTGATGCCAAGAAGTGCTTGCTGACAGGAGCCTGATATGGATGCCTCCTCAGAGGCTCTGCCAGAGCCATACTGGAACAGATGAGGATGTTTGCAGCTAACCATCGGACTGAGCACTTGGACCCCAATGAAGGAGCTAGAGAAAGGTCTGAAGGAACTGAAAGCATTTGCAACCCATAGGAAGAACAACAATGTCAACCAACCCATTGCATCAGAGCTCCCAGGAACTAAAACACCAACCAGTAAACACACATGGAGAGACCCATGGCTCCAGTTGCATATGTAGCAGAGGATAGCATTGTCTGGCATCAGTGGGAGGAGAGGCCTTTGGTCCAGTAAAGGCTTGTTTTCCCAGTGTAGGGGAATGCCAAGGCACTGAGGGGGGAGTGGTTGGTTGGGAGTGGGAGCATTTTCATGGAAGCAAGGAGAGGGGGTATGGGGAAGAGGGAGGAAAGGGAATAACATTTGAAATGTAAATACAAAAAATAGCCAATGAAAAAAATTTTTTAATTAATGTAGGTTTTAGGTTTTAAACTGTTATTATATTTAATAGGCTTTCAGGAGACTGCATTAAAATGAATGTCTTGTCTTTTTCCAGGTCACGGGTGTTGTAGGAAGAGCTGAACTCTTATCATCTGTCTTTTTCCTAGCTGCATTTCTGTCGTATACTAAATCAAAAGGACCAGATAACTCCATAGGTACATATCTACCCAATCTTATTATAGTTATGAAACTTAATCAAATAACTATTTATTTTAAGTGCTTCTTAATGAAGATTACATTTGGGGCTTGCCTTTATTGTTCTACCAGTATATAACTGACATGTATCATTGCCAGTATTTTTAAAAACTATATGTAATTTATATTTTTGTCATTACGAAGCAGAGTCTCTTCTATAATCAATTTTAAATGATCAAGTAACCCTAAAATGTCAGTTTCAGAGTAACTCTGAGATTTATCTGTTATCTCCTATAAACCCAAAATGTAGCTACCAACTCTTCTATTGCATGTGTGTGTATGTATATGTTTTTTGGAGTGTAGGCATTTAAGATTATAAGAGAACAACCTCTGGTATTGTTCCTCACTTTCTACCCCGAGACTTGTTCACTGCTGTGTGCTAGGTCATAAGCTTCGGAGAATGTTGTAGTCTTTTTCCAATTTAGCATAGTAGCTAGGAATCACAGCATGCAACATGCCTGGCCTTATGTAGGTTTGAGGATTTGAACTGAGGTCCTTGCACAGTAAGTGTATTACCTATCAGCCACTGGTTATCTTTGGTAAATAATAGCTAGTGGCCCACTAGTCTGTTTAGGTAGTTTGAAGCATGCTAGATTTTAACTTTGATTATGTGTTATCACAGTTAAATATTTGTTGAATGTCTACCATATAGTTTACTCTCATATATGTTTTATACATTGCTGCACCATTTCCCCCCTAAGAGTGTGGACATAGTGGTCAGGGGGAAAAAGGCTTTCTATTTAGTCTTAAGCTATATTTGGTCAATATTAAACTCCCAGGTTTATTCTCACTTTCTTTTGGTGGTAGCGTCTCAGTGTAGCATGCTGACATATTGTGAAGATGACGGTATCTAGTTGAACTTAAGGGGAACTGGAGATGTGGTGTAGTTGTTGGAGTGCTTGCTCAGTATCTGCTAGTCGCTGGGTTCAGTCCCCTTCACTGCCCAGAACTAAACATGGTGGTACACACCTACAATCCCAGAACTCGGGAGGTGAGGGGCAGAATCAGAAGTTAAGATGGTGGAGTTGAGTTGGAAGCCAACATGACTTAACACATTAACACAAAAAAAAGAATGCATATTTATAGAGTTCAGTATGATACAGCAATGCATGTATATATAATGTAATAAAAATGTCTGTCTACTCAAATGTGACTCCTTCATGGAAAAATTTTCAAAATTTCTTCATTTTTTGAAACAGCACACATTATTATTAGTAATTACCCACTGGACAGTATCACCTCACAACTGCTTCCAACTGTCTAGTCATAATTCTGTACTTAGTCAACCGTCCCGTTCTTTTTTCCCTCCTGCCGTTCCCAGATTTTCGTAATCACCACTATATTTACAATGTCCATGTGATAACTTTTTTACATTCCTCATATGACTAAGAGGTTCTAGTTTCATCTGTGTTCTTGCAAATTATAAGGTTTAATTTGTGTATGTTAAATAGTGTTTGTGTATGTAAACATTTTCTTGGTACCTTATATACTACATTTATACAATTCCCTTACTGTTGTGAGCAATAATACAGTAACAAGAGAACGTACTGTCTCCTGGACATACTGGTTTTTCTTTCCTGCTAGACAGGGGTAGGGTTCCTGAGTTAACATGAATATCCTGCTACTAATTTTAAGGAACTTATAAACCATTTTCTTTCTGTTCCTACCACCAACCTTGGAAGTGTTCCCTTTCATATCCTTTCTAATGGCTATGTAATTTCAGATATTTATCTTCATTTCTGGGGGATTGATCACTAATCAGCCCTGTTAATTTATTCAGATTTAACCTTTATTATAAAAGTTAGAACTAACATATATAATTTTCATCTCCACAAAACTCTGTAGTTTAAATTGTGCATCTTAATATCTTGTTTTGATGATATATTAAAGGTTATAATTTTAATGTATTGTAAAATATGAAGTATTGGTGAATAAGAAATAAAAATATTGATTGCCTTAAGAGGAATTTAAAATAAGCTTTTGACACATTATACCAATTTGCTGAGATCTTTTATTTTCTATTCTTAAATTGTAGTGTGGACCCCAATTGTGTTGACAGTGCTTTTAGTGGCTGTTGCAACATTGTGCAAAGAACAAGGAATAACAGTTGTTGGAATTTGTTGTGTATATGAAGTATTTGTGGCCCAAGGGGTAAGGAAAAATGAAAATTTCCATTTTCTCTTTTGTCATAGCTAAATCTGATTGTAATTCCCTTTTTTAACATACGTCATTACACATAAATACTCTGCTTACTATAATAAAAGCACAATTTATAAAAACAAGTGTATTTTGTCCTCTTACCCACCAAGAAAATTAATTAAAATGTTATGATACCTTCATGTTTTAAGAACTAAAATCTTTGACAACTTGTGGATATCCCAGTGATATCGTTCAGCTCAATATTTGACAAAGTTATCAAAATTGGTATTCTTTATCAGCTTTACAAATTGTGCTACATTGTTTTTAAGTTAGTCTTGTTTTAATTAGTTTAGAATGGCTGCATTACTGCAAAGGTTCGTGGTGTTTGTCACTCAGACCATTTTCTTTTTTTAGTACACGTTGCCATTGCTGTGTACCGTGGCTGGACAGTTTCTCCGCGGGAAGGGTAGCATTCCATTTTCTATGATACAGACATTAATAAAACTCATTGTCTTGATGTTCAGTACTTTACTACTTGTCGTGATCAGAGTCCAAGTTATTCAGTCACAACTTCCAGTGTTTACAAGGTATGAAATTCTTTTTAGTTTTTCTCCATTCTGTTTTTTGACGAGATTGTTAGTCATCATAAGTGTTTAGAACATCTTTAGTTCATACTTAATTTTTCAAAAGCTTGACTGAGATATCAATATACTTTAGAAGCTACATGTAATATTTATAAATATATGGATTATTTCTGCCATGTATGTTTACAATTTTGTGTGAAACCTCCACAGCAAAGATTATATGAGTGTTGCCTTCATATTCCGAGGGATGCGTGTTTTATCAACTAACATTGAGAGACAGCTATCTTTAAGTCTCTCACTAGACTTGGAAATTTGTATATTTCTCCTTGCATATTAGGTAATTTAAAATCATTTATTTTTAAAAACTCAGTTTTTAAACATTTAAGGTTGTTGTCATAATAATGAATTTATACCTTTATCACTATGAAATTTTTTTTTAATTACTAGTAATTGTCTTTTCAGAAGTAAACAGCTTTCTGTTAGTGCAGTCTGTCCAGCTATCTTTAGTGTGGCATAATGTCTCTCTTCTCTAGCATTTTACTTTTACCTGATTCTCTGCCTTACTGTGGAGGGTTTCTTACAAAGAATATATAATTGGGTCTTTTTCTTTTTGTCCTTTCAGATCTTCTAAGTTGGGTGTTTTATCTATTCACTTTTAATATAGTTATTGATACATGTGATATAAATCTACAGTGTTGTGATTTTCTTTGTCTTACCTATGCTCTGTGTCTGACTTCAAAAGAGCTACCTTCTGTGCAACTTGCTAATGACTTCTTAGAAATACACTTTTGCTTGTAACATTTATCTTCAGAAGAATATAAGATGCAGTTTTTATATTACATTATGGTCTTAGTTTCTTTGTTTTCTATTTCATCATCATCAACATTTTCAGATTGTACCATTACCACTACTCCTAGAAGGATGTTGACATGCCCTGGTCTGTCAGGAACAAATTCCTTAAACTTTCATTTCTAAAAATACCTTTATCTTACTGCTGCTTTTGAGAAATAACTTTTTCAGTAGTGAACATTATCTCAGTTGTTCTTAAAATTGGTTTTACTATCACCCATCATGCATTGGTTTATAGGCTATATCAGAATTTTAAGAAATGATACATTTGGTTTATTTTCTTTTTAGATAAGCTGTTCTGCACAGATGTACACTTGAACATGCTTTTCTTATGTCTCCCATATTTCTACATGTTCTCTTACGTTCTGTCGTCGCTAATTGCATGCTCTATCATAATTCTTTTTGCTTAGTTTGTGTCGTGTAAATTTTCTTCTCTTTAGGAATGCACCTGGTAATTGTGAATGGATGCAAAGCATCAAGAGTTCTATGATGTATTCCCATCCATACTTTTTAGGTGTGTTTCTATTATTTAAAGTTGTATTATCTTTTAATTTTTGCTTTTAAATTTTACTTCTGGAATCACAGTAAGCCTTGGCATAGGAATTATTTTGTTTCACTTGACCTTTCTGGCTACTACTGTCAGGTTAACTATCTTCCAGATATTTTATTTTAAGGAAAGCATTTAGTTGCCAGTTTTATAGGGTTAGTCCATAAACATCATCACAGGATGCCGACAGACAGAGCTTTACATCCTAATCTGCAGGCAGAGAAAAACTTTTGAAACTTCAAAGCCCTTGTGACACACTTTCTCCAATAAGACCACACCCCCTAACCCTTCCCAAACAGTTCCAATCCCCTATGGAGACCCCTCTCATTCAATCCACCACAGAGACTTACAGGGGAAAGCACTTAATGGAAGTTTACAGTTTCAGAAGGTGAGTCCATGACTGTTGTGGGGAGAATAGTCGCAGGCATGAAACTGGAGTAGTTTATGAGAGATTACATCTGATCTACAAGCATGAGGCAAAAAGAACTGGAAGGAAAAGGAAAGATGGAGGGAAGGAAATAAAAGGATGGACTGGGAGGTGAGGAAGGAGGGCTCCAGTCAGCCTATAAAGTGAATAAAAATTAATGGAGGGATGGAAGAAAAAAATAAAGTCAATTCTGTATATGAAAGTATCAGAAAACAAGAATACTTAAAATCAGTTTAATGAAGTATGTGTAGTATTTCTATGCTGATAACTTAGGAATCATTAATAAGGGAAATAAAGAAGGCATAAGTAATATATAATAAGGGGCTTGATAGTATTAGAATGACACTTTATGTAAATTAACCATAGACTGAATACTGTCTCAGTCAGAATCCTAAGGGCTCTTTTTGAGGCATTGACAAGTTAATTCTAAAATTTATATAAAATGACAAATGCTTAGAATGACTAAAAGAATGGCATCAGGCCATCTCTCAGCCTTAATCAGAGATATTTTCCTTGCAATAGGTGGCATTTAACACAGACCTCCAGTGGTTTGAACAGGAATGACCCCTATGGGTTCATAGCAACCCCACACATTTTTATCAGTAGATTTTAATCTCTTGATTTTTTTTCTCAAGACATTCTTTCCTGACTATTAGCTTCACTGAAATAGTTATAGCAAATAACTGCAAGCTAGACAGCCTGAAGGAACACGCCCTTCTCCTGGCTTCTGGTAGCTGCTAGCATTCTTTGGCATTTCTTGACTTGCAGCTTCCTCATACAAGTTTGCTCCATCCCTGTATGGCCTTGCCTGTGTGTGTTTGTCTTCTTGCAAAGGGCACCAAGTCATTGGATACAGTGCCCACTCTAGTGTGACTGTCTTAAGAATTTAAAATCTGCATTCCCTGGTTGCCTGCTGTGTCAGTAACTTTTTCCCACTTTATCACTGTTAATATAAAATAGTCCCCTGTAAGTTTTAAGTAACTAGTGTTATATGAAATAATTGAGGGGGGAAATACCGACATGGTGACTTTGTTGTTCATGATAGTACGTTATGAGTACTAGCTGGAAAAAAATCAGACTCATAATGCATTGTAAGCATGGATTAGAAAAAAAATCAGATTATTATCTAAGACAAAACATTTGTAGTATTTTCCTGTAATTAGTTATCCTCAGCATTTTTGTAATTTAAGAAATTATTTCAGCTTATCTTTTACATGATTCTATTTATTTTCAACTAAACTCATTTAGGTATTAGAAATAGATTGAGTTATATTTTCCCTACTCTTAGTTTCATTGATTTTTCTCTGCTTATCAGTCACTCTGAAAACTCTCTTTACATGTCTTATGAGTATATTTGGTATATATTACATATAACATTTTTAATAAAGTAATTTAAAATGTGAGTATATAACTTAGATTTTATTGTACCACCCTAATAAATTGATTTCAATATCATTTGGTTTAAAATTGGCTCTTTAAAGCAAGTATCCTAATTAAACTAATAATTTTGAAAAATAAAGAGTTTCTTATAAATAGAAAGAGCCTCAAGCTCAGCTCCACTTCTTTCACAGTTCAGACTGACTCTAAAGCCTCGTCACCGTCCATGTGTAGTCACCGATGAGAGTTCTGAGTGACAGTGCTTCACTAAGGCTTTTTCTCAACCATTTGATACTTTTCAGGGTAGGTCAAGTCAAACAGGGTAAAGTTTGATGCTTAATTCATTTCCTTATTTTAAAACAAGTAACTGGGTTCCTAAGAACTGTATGTAAATTTAGTCATTTAAATTTAGGATTTAGATAAAAAGCCAAATATGTAAACATACTCCTTTGTAATAAACTTATTTTTAAAATATTTTACTTAATTCACAACAGGTAGACTGTAATAATTAAACTTATAATCAGTGTATCATGATTTGAAGAAAAGTAGATATGAACGTGCTAGTGTTTACTAGGAGAAAAATGACAACACAAAATGCTGAACGGACTTACTGCTAACTACTTACTGGAAATTTTATTTTCAGTTTCATTTCAAATCAGGACAAAGGCTGTGAATACTGTGACTTTGACTGTAGTGAAAGAACAAAGACAGATTTCCCCTGGGAACCACAATTTTTATTAGTATTTAGCTCTAAAACTTCACTCATTATACAACAACAATGCAGGATATTCTGGAAGCTTCTATACAACCAATGAATCTGAATCTTACACAATTTCTTTATGACTTTTAATTTGAAGGTCGTGATTTAATGAAAGTACTTCTACAGTCCAGTCTGTATCATTCTAATAATTACTGAAAAGAGCAGACCTAGTTTCTCTTCAAGCATTTCTTCCTGGATACCATTGCTCTCACAGAGACATTTCCTTTAGGTTAGGTAGTTTGATTTAGATTTTGAATTAGGTAGCACAATTCTGAGGTACCTATAGTAATATATTTATATAAGTTATTCTTATTTTGTGTATGTGTGTGCCACATTTGTGCAGGTAAGAGTAGGGAACAGAAAAACATGTTAGATGTAACTCCAGGAGTTGGAGTTCCAGGCAGTAGTAAGCCGCCCAGTGTGAGTGCTATGAACCAAACTTGGGTCTCTACCAGAGCAGCAAATATTCCGAACTGCTGAGCCCATTTATTCTTGTGTTTAACAGTGTTGCACATAAGTAATTTTATGTTTTACTTATATATTTTAACATGTAAAATTTATATTTAAAAGGTGAGATCTGGCACTGCTTGCTCAGTGGATAGAGGCACTTGTTACCAAAACTTAGAATCAGAGGTCAGTTATCGGGAACCCATTTTTAAATATCTTTTTTGTGTTGATTATGCAGGTTTGATAATCCAGCTGCTGTAAGCCCGACCCCCACACGACAGCTTACTTTTAACTACCTCCTTCCTGTGAATGCTTGGCTTCTATTGAATCCTTCTGAGCTCTGCTGTGATTGGACCATGGGAACAATACCACTGATAGAATCTTTTCTAGATGTTCGAAATCTTGCCACTTTTGCTTTTTTTTGCTTTCTGGGGGCTTTGGGAATATTCAGTCTCAGATACTCTGGTGACTCCTCAAAGACGGTCCTTATGGTAAGAAATCTTAGTCTTTCAAATAATGTAGCATTCAGCTGGTTACAGTTGACATATCTTAAATTTATCCAATATATGTTTCCAGAGTATATTTTTTGATCATTCCTGATTTATATGCCTATTAGATTGCCTTTACATTAATTATTGATTACTAATATTAATTTGCAGGTGTATTTTAATATGCATATTCAGCTATGTAAAACAGACGTTAACATGTTCTTCTAATTTGATAGAAAAAAATCACAAATTGTCATTTATTTACATTTTATGTTTCTTATTTTTTTCTAACTAGATTACACACACATTTGAACAAAATTAATTATATTGTATACTTGCTTCTCTGACATTATGAATAGTGTCATGCAATATGCAACTAAAAGTAACAGATTTTAAGTTCTGTTAACAAGTTTTAATTATTCCCTGAGTAGGACTATGTCTCATAACCTCTGATTATTTCAAAACTGTGTGGGGGTTGTGTTTTGTTTTTGTTTGTTAGTTTGTTTTTAATTGCCTCCTTCACACTTGACTCCATAAGAATTTTTTTTCCTCATTCACTTTGAATTGTTAAACATAACATTTTCAGCAGCATTTGCTGTATTTGAGAAAGTATTTTAGTGCTTTACAAGTACATCATTTATGGCCAACACCAGTAGATTAACATGTTTGTTCAGCATAAAACGATTGCCCTCTGTTTACCTGGTAGCATTTGAAGCACTGTTATAAGGTCCTTGTTTCCAGAGTTTGCAATCTAAGAAATTTGCAACAAATGGCTAAGATGTAGAAAAATAATGTGAAAGAATGCAGAGTGTAGGAGAAAGAGCCATTTACTTTTATGCTTAAACATGCCAGTATGTATACTTAAAACACTTTACTGGAGTTTTGAGGTTCAGAAGAAATGCTTAAGCCACACTTAGACTGTTCCTGACTGTCGAGGTCCTTACTGAAACCAGAGAGTAGATAAGGTGCATATGGGGGAGGAGAAACCTTTCTCAAATAGGCCTTTGCCAGTTCTTCATAGGCTACTGCCTAATATCATAGCTGCATAGAGGTTAAGTCAAACTTAATGTTATGGAGTCCTAGAAAATAGTTAATGTATTGTAGTAGGGTAAAAGTTTACCACTGAATTCTTAAAGAACTCATTAGATCTTCATGGAGAAGAAAAAGAACTTGGTAGGAGACAGACTCAAAAAGGTAAAGGTTTTAGGAAAGAGTAAATGGTTGGCACCAAAGCACTGTCAAACATAAAGGTGAGATCCATTTGAACTATCACTAAAGCAGCTGGTGATTGGAACATGAGACAGTGAGAAAAGTTGATGTCAGAAACCGTTGGCTGATACGTCAAAGCACTTTCATTTGAGTCCCAATCAATTCAAGTTCCTCAAATAAAATTTCTTTTGGCAGCCAAATTATTAGTTTTTTAATGAGCATCAAATTTAGGGCTATCTAAATAGCTTTATATCTATCTGGTTCTTTATTAATCATGTATCTCCAGGAAGCTAAAAGAAAAAATATCTTTAATGGTTCATGCTTTGATTTAAAAAAAAAAAAATGCTGAAACTTCAGACACATAAATTGATGCACTTTGTCGTCACCACTGTTTTGTTATATTATATGAAGTATAATAAGAAGAGACAGTCTTTTGTCCGTGCCCTTTAGCTAGTTTCAGGTTTCCAAAAGTGCAGCATTAAAATGCATGTTTAACTAAGTCCTGTAAAACAAAGCAAAGAGGCCTGGTGCTGTAACTCAGTTGGTAGATAGCTTGCCTGGTATACTTGAGGTCCTGGTGCAGGCAGGAAGATCAGACATTAGAAGTCATCCTCGACAGCTGTCGTTCCAAAGTCAGCCTGGGCTATGGGAGTTCCTATCCTGTAAACCTAGAAAAAGACGAGCAGTGAAACAAGCAAATGCCCAGAGCTACAAATCCTAAACTCTCAACCTTATAGCCTACCCAAGCTAATTAACTTTGAGAAAACATAGTCATTTAGAATATTTTCAGGTGGTAATAGTTGTACACAGCTTACATTTGAAGGTAAAGTTTTTTTTTAAGTAAACAGAAAGGGTGATGTGTAGGTTTATGTTAAAGTAATACATGATTGGACAGTGGAGAGATAGGCTGAGAAAGAGTTGAGAGGAGCTTCGGAGAGGGAGAGGAGACTGAGATTGACGAAAGAGATGGAAGCAGACGTGAATGTTTCTCTCAGCACATCTCTAGCTTGATAAGGTGATGATTATTTCTAAGGGTTTCTATAGGTCTACTTTATCTTATCTGCATGGGTGGTTTATACCTTTGTCTGCTGGTTGTGAGCTTATTGTATAGAGGGTTTGTGGAATGAGAATTTATCATATAAACCTGTTTGATAAGTTAATAGATGTGGAGTCATGTTTGTACCAGGCTGTGGAGGAAAGTGAGTGAAACTCACACACTGGGGAAGCCATGTCCACCCAGGACAGAAGCAGCACGGGCGGAGGAGTTCTTAGAGCACCAAGGTAGAGATCCCCACAGTGCCAGGTGGCCCTGCGGGAGCTGGCACTAGCTCAGGATAAAAGGTTTCTACTTTTTAATATTTACCGCAACAGAGTCCATTGACTTTAAATTTGTACTTCTCTAATGATATGGGCCATTTTTAATATATCTTTTAGTTACTGGTATGTCTTCTCTACCCACTTTTTCATTGGATATTTTTGCTTACTATATAGTTGAATGTGCTATTCCCAAAACATTTTTAAAGTAATTTTTAATTTAACTAAGTGAACTTCAGTAGTCAACTTTTGCTAAAAGTCATATTGCTCACAGAACAAGTATTGCTAATTAGGTTTCCATAACTTCAGTGCTGTAGAAGGTACAGGATTCAGTATCAAGTAATGACTCATTTTATTGGCAGTCTTGCAAAGTAAACTCCAGAATTAACCAGAACTCCCTTCATATCTTCCCGATGTACATCCTGATGTTTATTATCACCCCAATGTGGTCTTTGTATTCATTATTCATGACAGTGTATTCTAAAATAGTCTACAAACTCATTTACTCCAAGTACATTATACATGCCTGTTCTTCATCTGTGTTGTTTAATTGAACAGGCTGTCCTCTTTTTCATTCTAGGCGCTTTGTTTAATGGCCTTACCATTTATTCCTGCATCAAACCTGTTCTTTCCTGTTGGATTCGTTGTTGCTGAGCGAGTACTATATGTTCCTAGCATGGGGTTTTGTATTTTAGTAGCCCATGGATGGCAAAAGATTTCAAACAGAAGGTGAGCTAAATGCTAGTTTGTTTAATGGCTATTAAAGTTAAAATCAAATACATTGAAATTTAAAGTGTTAGTATTTTAGTCTTCTTGTTGCTCAGTTTTGTAAGCCATACTTTCAGTCTTTCCATCTCTATAGCTATAATTCATGTTAGAAAGCTCTTCGCCACCTATTCATCCTGTGTTCTCTCTACATAGTTTGTTACATACAGCCCAAGACAACAACCTGAGTAGGCTCGTGCAAAAACAGTGCTGCATTTACTGATGCCCAGATGAGCATTTCCACACTGTTGGAGTGAACCACCTTGAATGTATATAAAATGTGTTTAGCATCATAGGGTATTTTTGTTGTATTACCAATTAAAGAACAGTATGCTTAGAAACTCATAATCGTAGGTATTATATACATTTACTGTATCAATAAAATTGTCATATCAAGCAAATTTCTGATAAAAAATACTAATACAATACTAAATTTTGATTGACATCAGACTTTTCTCTATAATACAAATTGATTCCTCTTATACCCAATCAATACTTTTATTTAAAAATTATTTACATGGGTTTTATAGCATCCCGTACCTAGTTTTTCACATGTAAATCCTATTTCGTCTTAATTCTGCCAATGATAGTACAGTTTTGCCAATGATTGTGTGATCCATACTATTCTGTTCTGCATAGGTGGATCTGTCAAAATGAGAAATTGAATCATGTCAGGCACAAAGCACAGACAGACTCAGCATTAACACTGGGATGATAGAGACTGAAGTAATCATCCTGTTGTTAGTGAAGAATTGGATGTCAGCTGTTAGCCTAAGTGTTGTGATCTGAATCTGTTTCACAGGTTTTTCTCTGTTTTAACAGACAGTTCTGAGAAGTATAAATGAAGTGATTCAAAGTGTAGAAGAGCCTGTAGTATAGCCTGTGAGCAAACACTTTTTAAAGAGTCAGGAGTGAGGGTGACCTTTCTAAACTCAACTACCCAGTTGTACACAGTGACATGAAGGACACGGAACACTAAAGGTGGCAATTCAAACTTCATCCGTTTTTAAACCACGGACTTAAACACAGCTTTAGAAATAGTGACTAACACATTAGAGTATGGAGTTAACTTTCTCTCTTTGTTCATGATACAGCTTTACAGATCAAGTATATTTTGAAAAATTATTACAGAAAAATTTTTACAGAAAGTATGTAGACTGGTTACATGTCATTATTTACATTGTTAACATACAAATGTAATGTTTATATTAACAGTAAAGTGTTAACTCTTACATACTTGTTGGGTATTGCTTAAAATACATGAAAGGGTTGTGTAGGTTCTCTATAAATGTTTATCATCTTAGTGGAGGGCCTTGAGCATCCTCAGACTTTGCTGTCCTGTGGGAATTTTGTAACAAATTCCAAAGAATAAAATATAAGTCAAGTCTCAGTTGGTGGGCCATCTTCATAATATCTAATTTGGGGGTGTTCTTTAAATGTGTAAAGTCATTAGAATGAATTCAAGCACATATTTTAAAACAATTTTATTTCTTATCTCTTCTAAGGAAAAATACTTTTGGTGACGAAGACCTTACTTTTCCCTGTTTTTATCTTTTCAACAGTGTACTGAAAAAGCTCTCATGGGTTTGTCTATCCATGGTGATACTAACCCATGCCTTGAAAACACTCCATAGGAATTGGGACTGGGAGTCAGAATATACATTGTTTATGTCAGCCTTAAAGGTAAAGTATTTTTATTCAGAGAACAGGAACATGTGTATTTGTAAAACTATATTTACCACACTTAGGCAGACATTTAATTTTAACCAAGAAGTAATGCATTGTTTTTATATAGTATATACCTTAACCAAACTCTCTAAGTTACTACTTAATTAGATGCTCAAAGTATGGATATATACATTTATATATTTATTGATTTACTTAAAGTTCATATGGGAAAATATTTAGATATAAGACCATATTTTCTTAGTTCTTAGGGGACACTTTTTTTTTTAACCTTTCAATGGCTTGATAGCAAGATTGTCGGGTAGGAAATAGCATCATACACTTAATTAGTAGCTTAGTTTTTATAAATGGTATATAAAATGAGTTCTGTAAGCACTGCATCATTAATTCCGTGAGATGAAGTGCATAAAAGTGTCACCCTACTTTGTGAAGGAATGGAGCTGTTCAGCAGAATTATATTAAAAAAAAAAAAAAAATACACACAGAGCCTTACCAGTACAGGTGGGGATGCTCGCTACCAACTGTCAGACAGAGCAGGGGTCCCCAATGGAGGAGTTAGGGGAAGAACTGAAGGAGCTGAAGAGGTTTGCAACCCCATAGGAAGAACAACAATATCAACCAACCAGACACTGCAGAACTCCCAGGGACTAAACCACCAACCAAAGACTACACATTGTGGGAACCCACGGCTTCAGCTGCATATGTAGAAGTGGATGGCCTTGACTGACATCAGAGGGAGGGTAGACCCCTGGTCCTGTGAAGGCTCGATGCCCCAGAATAGGGGAATGCTAGGGCAGAAATGGGCGGGTGGGTGGGGAAGCACCCTCGTGGAGGGAGGAGGAGTGGGCTGGGGGGTTTTGGAGAGGAAACGGGGAAGGGGGATAACATCCAAAATAGAAATAAACAAAATAACTAATAAAAAAACATACATATACATTTTTAAAGTTATCAATAGATATTTCCCTAAATGTTTCCTATCTTATCCTTTACAAATCTCTAAACTCATATTTCCCATTATTTTTTTCTAATTATGTATAGATGTAGATATCTGTCTGAGTATGTATATGTGAATTCAGATGCTCACTGAGGCTAGAGGTGTTGGATTCCACTGAAGCTAAAGTGTCAGGCAGGTAATAGCTGCCTGATATGTATGCTAGGAACCAAACTCCAGTTCCTGTGCGAGCATTCCTTGCTTTAATCTGCTAGGCCATTTCTCCAGCCCCTCTTTTTGACTACTACTTTATTTCCCATTATGTAGCTTTAGAATATCTGCTTTAATCTAGTATTTTATGGGGTATCTTTATGTGTGCCTACTTAAGAGTGAATTGACTTCCTGACCATGCAGCTTTCTAGCCCTCCTAGCTAGATAGATAAGCAAAGCATCACTACCACACTGTTAATCCATGATTTTTAATGCTGATGGTATCTCATAATTATTAGGGATTTTGTTTGCCTACGTCCTCAGCACACTGTATAAACCTTTGGTTCCAGTCACTGCAGTTCCTTTTGTAGATAGATAGATAGATAGATAGATAGATAGATAGATAGATAGATAGATAGATAGATAGATAGATAGATATAGATACATAGATATAGATATATCCTGCTCTCCACCCATCTGTGAAATCACAGATGGATTTCACAACTTTAATCTCAGCATTTCTGTTTCCATAATAAACTACATAATAGCTCTAAATATGTCTCACCTAAAAATAAGCCATCAATACAGTCTCTTAATATACTCTCATATCCCAGTATCTTCTCTCCTCACAGAATGTAAGTACTACAGCAGTAGTTTTCAAACAGGATTGTGCTCCAATCAGAAAAACGTTGGGAACATTTCTGATACATAAATGAAGTCAAACTGCTGGGTGTTTTTTTTGCAGTATGTTAAAGCAGTTATTCTCAGCCTGTAAGACAACCCCTTGAAGGGGTCAGTCAAATAAATACGCTTCATGGGGGTCACCTAAAACCATAAGAAAACATTTATATTTTGATTCATAACAGTTGGAAAAGTACAGTTGTGAAGTAGCAATGAAAATAATTTTGTGGTTGGTGATCATCATGACATGAGAAACTCTTTTAAGGAATTGCACCATTAGGAAGGTTGAGAACTACCCTGTGAGAGGAAGGGCAGACTACATAGGCTTATGTCTCATTTCTAGGAATATTTCTATAAAACATTCCATTCCCAGTACTTTACCAAACAAATGTCTGTTGAACTGGGGCTTTTTTGGATTTTGTTGTTGATTTTTCTAATTATAATTTATTCTGTTTTTATTTGTGTTAAGGTAAATAAGAATAATGCCAAATTATGGAATAATGTGGGTCATGCTCTGGAAAACGAGAAAAACTTTGAGAAAGCTTTGAAATATTTTTTGCAGGCCACCCATGTTCAGCCAGGTAAGCACTATTTGCTGTAATTGGCAAACGGCAGTCTAGACATTGGATGAAGTGAGGGGGGGCAGTTTTTGTTAGCTGAGATCAAGGGAGTAAAGGAAGTTATTGATGACACTGTAAAGAAAGATGTAAAGGGTGTAGCATACTGAAAGCTCAGGTGCCAGGCGAAAGAATGACAGAATGACAGACTGTTAAAATGGGCGAAACTGGCATTTCTCAGCATATACAGTATAGGTGAGAAAAGTAATAACACAGCAGTGGGGAGAGACAGCATCTGGTGTACAGGCTACTTTCCTCTTAGGACCTAGAATCAACTGTAGTGACCAACAAGGCATAGTGTGGACGGTGGATAAGCGGTGAGTGAATAATATGGAGTAACCTGAAGTTGCCTTCTGTTTGCTTCTGTTTCCTCAGTGAAAAGTAAAATCACCAGTAGAAAGGAAAGGAAAGAACTCGTTTGAGATGTGAGAACAAGAGAGAAGGCAAAAATGCTCATGTAAGACAGTGCTTCTAAACCTTCATGTGCATAGAAACCTAGAGATCTTGTTCTCCTGGCCAGTCTGGTGCAGATTTAGATACCACCTGAAATTGTACATTCCTAGTAAGCTCTCATGATGTATCTACATGAAGCAAAGGTAGGCAGCTAGAAAAATACAGTTGCCAACCATCTTCACCACCCTAAATTAGTAATAACTGAAAATTAAGTCAATTGATACAGTTAAGTGGTTTTCTCCTCTTACTTCCCAGCTAAGGTAATGAATGTTCTTGTAGCAATGCATTACTCTGTTACTAAGGATTAGAATATTTTTCAGATGTGTTTTACTAAGGAAGAAAAAGGCTAAGGGCTCAGTTATAATAACTGTTTATAATCCAAATTGAATCAAAAGGGATGGGAGAAAAAAGATAAGATCAGATCTGTCTAACAAAATGATGGCATCTGAGTAGTGTGTAACTGGAACAGCAGCATTTTTCAAGAGTGCTCTTGACATTTCTGGTATGCAGAATTATTTCACCAAGAGTTGTATCCAACTACCAGTACCACCAGATGTCATCATTCTATTCTGTAGAACAATCTCCATATTCTGACTATTCCACAAATGGTCCAGTGGCGGCGAGCACTGCCTTTTTTTTTTCTATTTTGAAAATGTGTGACCTTTGAACTGAGTGTTAAGGTAGGAAAGGGGTGAAGCTTATTGAAAGAAATAACATCAAGGCCACAGTGTTAGAAAATAACATATATGTTCCCTGAAGTGGCACTCCCTATGGGAAGGCAGAGGCAGGTAGATCTCTGAGGTCAGAACCAGCTTGATCTATCTTAGTGGTAAGTTCTAGGATGGCTAGGGCTGTAGAGAGCCCGTGTCTCACAAAAACAGTAGTTACATGTTTGTAAATTGCTGAAATTAAAGAATTTGAAAGTGGTAATGTTAGAGCCCAGGAGATTCAGGATCTGTGAGTAAAATATTGGTAGCTGTAGAAAATGAAAGCAGATAAACAGTTTATTAATTATCAGTGTAGAGTGTGGTTTTGTACAGCATTGAGAGTTGTCTGGAATAAAAACAGGTTAAGGGTAACACCTACTCTTCCTCCAGGCCCCATTTGCACAGGGTAAGAAATGGTCATAGTCACCATACTAAGGACAGTTACCATGTCATTAAGACAAAACAAAATTCAATTAGAACAGGGTGAATAACCGGTTACAGAAATGTAACTGTTGCTAATCTATCTTTCTTAGTGTTTATATAGTCTAGTTTTGCTTGAAATATGGCGTATGTGCCCTATATCTCCTCTTTGAGTTATGTATCTTCTTGAGCCTCGAAGGTATTTTTCTCCTCCCATCTGTCTTCTACCTTACATACTTTGCTGTCTGCACTAGGCTCTAACCAGCCGCACAGCCTCCCTCCCAAGCTCCTTCCTTCTGAGTGACAGCACATGTTTGTGTGCATTACCTTCCATAGCTTTCCTGTGAGGTTCACATATGCTTATAGTTCAGGTTCTTTGAAATAGTAATTTATTTAAAATGCAGGGCTTCCTTGTGGCAGCATAAACATTCACTTCATGTTTTACACTTGCATCATCTGATTGGTCCTATATACAAATTCACCAAATGTAGTGATTCTAATTTATTTTATTTAGTCTTAGATTTTTATTCTAGAATTTTTGTCATTTTAAAATTTTTGTTGCTATGTGTGTGTGAGTGTGTGTGTGTGTGTGTGTGTGTGTGTGTGTGTGTGTGTGTGTGTATTTGTTGATCATCAATGTTGTACATAAATTCTGAAAAAAAAATACTTTTGTGTGACTGACTAGTACTTCTACATGTGGACATACCACTTTGTCCAGCCACTTATCTGTTCATGGATTGTTGGATTATTTGCAGTTCAGGGTTATTAGAAGCAAAATTATTAGGAACATTTGGTTTTTACCACTTATTCCTTTTTGACAGTTTTGTGCTTGCACTCTGTTGAATCAAAAAGAGCCTCACATAGCAAGATCTTAGGACTGTTGCTCTCCTTCTTGGAGAATAACACACAATATATAAGGTTGTCCCCTATGTGTCCTCGTTGCAAATCCTCAGTGTGGCAGGCTGGTAGAGTCATCACTGAAACCCTGCCATGTCTGCTAGATATTGATGTTGAGTAAAGACTGTCTGATTTAAAATCTCCCCTCCTTTTATCTTAATCCAAATCTTTGAAAAAGCTATTAGGACTATGTCTTTTTTAAACTATTGTATAATTAGCCCTCATCCTTCGTAAACATGCATAGTTATTGTCCCCCTAAATAAATTTATTATGCATTTTATTTTCCATATCAGAAAATGAGATGTAAATTCTTGACATTCTGATGTTAACATAACTTTAAAATTCTTTAAATACGTTATATAAGAATGTATCATAATTTATAAGAGAATTATAAGAGAAACTTCTTAAATACAAGTTTTTTCTTTCCTTAGTAATAATTCTACCAAGGTACATATTTGTTATTTAAACCCATGTTCTAATTATAGGAATTAACTGTTGTCATTTTCACTTGTAAAACTGAGCTGTATTTTTAGTGGTTTCCCAAACTGTAAGATTGAGGAAGTAGAAACAAGCCGTTGGTAGTGGGATGCAGTAACATGTAAAGTGTTCTGTTCCCTTTCTCTTTCTTGCCCTAAACCTCAAGATGCACTCAGGAAGTTTCCCATGTTGTGTGCACTCTGTCCTTATACTGCTCAAGGTCCTTCTGTTGTGTCTGTCAGTCCTGTCAGCTGGATGTTATGACAAGTTGTTTTTGAAGAACTTCCCAGAAAGCAGGGCCATCCCTCCTCACACACTCTTGCTTGTCTCTGAAAGCCTGTCTTCCAGTGGTTGCGCTGAGTAAAGCCTAGTGTGTTTGCCATAAGTGTTCTGTTTTGTTTTAGATGACATTGGTGCCCACATGAATGTAGGAAGAACTTATAAAAACTTAAACAGAACTAAAGAAGCTGAAGAATCTTATATGTTGGCAAAATCACTAATGCCCCAGGTAAATTGTCTACTTTACTGTGTCCATGCGAAAAGACTTACATAGCTCATTGGTAACAAGCGGTAGTCTATTCTGACCCAGTCCTTAGATATAATTGCTTGCTCAAAGTATTTTTTTAAAAAGTGTGTTACGGTTAATGTGTAAAAACTGACTCTTAGAACGTAAATGATGCTGATTATAAAGTACCAAAATGGCTAAAGGAAGAGATTGTAATTCATGTACCTTAAATAGTAAGGTCAAACTTACTACTATCAGAGCAATGAAAGCAAGTTGTAAAGCAGTGGCTGCACCTCTGCTGCTTCGTTGTGCTAATCGGCTGTCACAGTGATACAGGTTAAAGGTCACGATATATAGTATCAAAGATCCATGTATGTATGATGTATAACAATTAACTTGAATTATCAGATCAATTTATTGTACAACTTTACTAAACAAGTAAAGTTTTAATATGACTGTAAGATAAAACTAGCTGCCCTACTATTGCAGTCAAGAAATAAATAATTTTTGTGACCTCGCTATAGTTAACAAA
Source organism: Micromys minutus (assembly GCF_963924665.1). Lineage (NCBI taxonomy): Eukaryota > Metazoa > Chordata > Mammalia > Rodentia > Muridae > Micromys > Micromys minutus. The sequence continues at coordinate 31,577,394 of NC_137957.1, forward strand.
GTGTATAGTCGGATTGAAATGGATTATTATCTTGTGCTGTAGACTATGAAAACATTGACCTCTAAAGCTTCTGATTTATCTGACTTAATAAAAATAAGTGTAAACAAAAAGCCAGAAATCATTCATGGCTGGTATGAGTGAAACCAATATATGTCTTTCAGTGTCAAAAATTGTATTAACTATTTTCAGATGCTTGTAAGTGCTTACTTCTGTGTGCATGCGTGCGTGCATGAGACGTGACATGCTCTTTTTGTAAACAAGCTGGCCTCTTAACTCACAGAACTCCATTTGCTTCTGTCATGCTCAGATTAAAGACATATGCAACCATGCATGCCCTGCTTGCTTTTTACATTTTTATGATGTATTTTGTCATATTAGTAAAACTTTCAGCAAAATCCTATTCCATGTCAATTGAAATAAGTCACTAGGAAAACTTTCTTGTTGTTTTTATTTGCTGCTGTACTATCAAATACGCAAACATGCTTTTCTCTTAAACAGATTATTCCTGGTAAAAAATATGCAGCCAGAATTGCCCCTAATCACCTAAATGTTTATATCAACCTGGCCAACCTTATTCGAGCAAATGAGTCCCGCCTGGAAGAAGCGGATCAGCTGTACCGACAGGCAATCAGCATGAGGCCAGACTTCAAGCAGGCTTACATTAGCAGGTATCACTTCAGAGTTACCTCTGTAAACTAGAAGCTGTATCTTGCATGTATGTTTCAACTAAATTACCATGGAGTTCTTTTAATGTTCACAGCTGTATGCATGAAGGGTGTGTTGTACCTTGTAGTAGACCGACAGTCACACATGAGTAATTTGAAACTGACAAGAGCATCATTACAGTAGCTGACGTAGGTTCAATTTGATAAAGTTCTATAAGCAACTCCATATTCCACTCGTGTCTCATAGACAGTATTAGTCCTGTGGCCCCCCCCCCGTTTGTGTGTGTGTGTGTGTGTGTGTGTGTGTGTATGTGTGTGTGTGTGTGTGTGTGCGCGCGCGCGCGCGCGCTACCTTTGTCACAAAAGATATCTTTTCTGACAGTAAAGAAAAAGATGTCTGATACACGCGAATATTTTTTATATTCTCATAGAAACATCATTTTTATACTTAAGGAACATTGCATGTGAAACTTTGCTTTATATATTGAGCATGAAACTTATCATAATTTGTAGCATTGTTTCTTTGTGGAAAATATATTCTGAAGTTAGTTTTTTGAGATTAAAATCTATCCTTAAAGCAGAAATTGTCTTTGGTTTTTCCTCATCCATTAGTCATTGTTTCATAAAGGCTTCGGTAGTCTGCATTAAAACAGTAGCCTTGTTCTCATGTCTGTCTGGAAGTTGCCATATTTAACTTAGTAAAAATAACTTCACTAATTTTAAGCAGAATGACTTTTTTAAGTTCTCAAACTTAAAGTGGAACCATATGGAAAGGTAGATGGTTTTGAAGCTGTGTGGCTCAAGTGTGTTCCTGAGAGCTACCTGTAGGTGGCACAATTGCTCTCCTGACCAACCATTTGGAAATTCAGTTCATTCTATTAGTCTGTCTATCTGCTTTTAGATAGTCATTATATAAGAATACTTTGAAGGAGACCAAGTTAATACATATGCAAATTTCACATTTTAAAGTCTCTGCTAATTATACAGTGAGACTTATATCAGATTTAAAGACGAGAACTCCCAGTAACAGCAACATTTTTTCAAGTGTTCCTGTGTTATTATCTGATTTACTGACCTGCCACTGTAATTAGCTGCTCTTGTCTTTTTTAAAAATTTCATCCATGAGCGCCACTTCTCTGCCGCCCTCTGATTGCTTCTCACATTGACTGTTAGTCATGCACGTGGCTTCCTTTACAGTATCTGAAAGCATATGCACTAGATTTGCTGGAATGGAGTTCAGACTTTAGGCTAGTTTCAGAAAGTGATTTTTTTTAAAGAGACTTTTTATTTAAAAAGGTTTTATGATATATTATATTTTATGATGAGGCATAGTAAAAGAGTAAGAACCTTGTGTGTTTGTTTCCCACAGGGGGGAGTTGCTTTTAAAAATGAATAAGCCTCTCAAAGCAAAGGAAGCATATCTTAAAGCACTAGAGCTGGACAGAAACAATGCAGATCTGTGGTACAATTTGGCCATTGTTTATATTGAACTTAAAGAACCAAATGAAGCTCTGAAGAACTTTAATCGGGCTTTGGAACTAAATCCCAAACATAAGCTAGCGCTGTTCAATTCTGCTATTCTAATGCAGGAATCAGGTAAGTTTCCGAAACACGTCTATCTAGTCAAAATATAGTAAAACCCATAATAAATATTTTGTGGACAGGCTGTTTAGTGCAAAGTAATGTACATAACACAACTTATAATAAGAATATTTAAAATACTTGACATAAAGTCCTTTCAAGTGACATAGAGAGGCATATGTGACAGTTCTACTTGCACATTTTTCTAGCATAAGGTAAAACTAACTTTTCATAAGCCATCAGCTAATACCAAACTAGCATATAATATCATTTTATTTATATAAACACAGTACATATAAAGTCTAAATACTACAGAAACTGTGAAAAAAAATTGTAGCTCTGTTTAAGGATCCCAGAGAATTATCATATTTTCAATCTCATGTTAGTTTACTGTGACTTTAAAGGAAATTCTCTGCATGTCTTTATGTTTGTTTTTCAAAAATTATTCTAATTTTGACTGCTTCCTATAATTTAGTAAACCAACATTAATCATAATAATGTCTAAAACATTTTATGTGGGAATATTTTCCTTCACAAAACAGCATAAATTATTTACAATATTAATTTTTATGTTGTAAATATTACATGTTGAATGTATTTATTTCAACTTTATGAATTGAAAGCTAGTATTTTATATTCTAAATAAAGATTGTTCATTACCCAACATATATATATATATATATATATATACATATATACACATAAGTATATACATGCACACACATGTTCTACAATTATTAGAAAATTCAGTAAATTAAACCAGAAAAATTAAAGAACTTGTTTGGTGTATAAATTCAAAATGCTGACACAGCTGAGCTTAAATACACATCCTTGAGATCCTTTGTCATACATGTGTCTTTTCTAATGCCCTCTTAGATTCCAAACTAAAGGATTTTTCTTCTCTTGGCATCTGAAGTACTGACTGAAATGGAAATAAATATATTTGAGTGTTTCAATCACATTGTTTTCTACTTTTTTGTTTTTATATAATAATTAGTTGCTTTATTGTATTTTGTAATCTAACAAAATACCTAAATACTTCATTCATTGATAATTTATGTCCTCTAAATTAAATTACTTTCAGGTGAAGTTAGACTCAGACCTGAAGCTAAAAAACGGCTTCTGAATTACCTAATTGAAGAACCACAAGATGCTAATGGCTATTTCAATTTGGGGATGCTTGCCATGGATGACAAAAAGGATTCTGAAGCTGAGACTTGGATGAAGAAGGCTATCAAGTTACAACCTGACTTCAGAAGTGCTTTGTTTAACCTAGCACTCCTGTATTCACAGACTGCTAAGGAGTTAAAGGCATTGCCAATCTTAGAAGAGCTCCTCAGATACTATCCTGACCACACCAAGGGTCTCATTTTAAAAGGAGATATTCTGATGAACCAAAAGAAGGATATACCTGGAGCTAAAAAGTGTTTTGAAAAGATATTGGAAATGGATCCAAGCAATGTACAAGGAAAGCACAATCTGTGTGTCGTATATTTTGAAGAGAAGGACTTACTGAAAGCTGAAAGATGCCTAGTTGAAACATTGGCATTAGCACCTCATGAGGAATATATTCAACGCCATTTGAGTATAGTGAGGGATAAAATCTCCTCTTCTGGCATTGTGGAGCAGCCACTGTCCCCAGTTGATAAGACTTCAGGTACAGAAAAAAAAGATGAAATCCCTTCTGAGGATGTCAGAGAGATCAGCAGTGAATCCAGACCAGCACAAATCATAAAAACAAATGATAACAGAAATTCTAAGTCCAACAAGCAGTCAACAGAAAATGCAGACCAAGATGTTCCCCATAAAACAACAAAAGACATCAAAGAAATTGAGAAGAAAAGAGTTGCTGCTTTAAAAAGGCTAGAAGAGATTGAACGGATTTTAAATGGAGAATAGCACTAATTCTGTATCGTGTAACAATGTATCCAAGAGCTTCAGTCTATATCATGTGTTTGCTGAAACTGAAAAATGTCAAGCAGAAATTACATAAGATCCTCTAATAGGATCAAAATGAGATTTTCATTGAAGACCTATCTGTCCCAGGATATGTTTTATAAGATAGGATATAAGTTTTAATTTGAGTGACTATAAGAGAAATCACAATTCCAGTTCACAACTTGAAACTTATTATAGAAAGAGAAAGATCTGGGTTTATTATAGAAAGAAAAGGGTGGGGGAGTACTGGTGTTTCTATTAATCTGAATTGAAATAATATGGGGTATCAAAGAAGAACCTTTGGAGATAAATCCAGAATGTACTGGGGTTTGTGAATTCCCATTTATTAACTCTTTTTCTTTTTTCTTCCTTGGATTCAGGAATGGACTGATACTCATTGAAGACATTCATTCTTCAGTGATTCTTACCATAAACCAAGGGACATTTTACTACAAATGCATACTGGTTTTTGTTTTTGATGTGTTCTTTAATTGGGATTTAAAAGGAATGGTTAAAAAAAAAAAAAAAAAACATTTTAAGGTAAACCATACATCACGTAGATGACATGTTAGCTTAGGAATGCCTTTTGTCCTTCACTCTAAAATGTAAGCATTAAGCAAGTAAAGCATTACACATACATACTCCTAGTGGTGCTCACTAATACTGTGTTCTCTCTCACACTGAGGACTCTGACATAAGCTACATAACCATGACTACTCATTGACACTTGCTCCCCAAAGGCTTCTGCTTCTTGGCAGAAAAGTCCCAGTCATTCTTTAAGCATTAGAGTAATTATAGCAATCTTTTATCTTATTCTCTCCAGTCTTAACTTAAAATGCTTCCTGTTTCCAACCTCATACCTTAACCATTCTTACATACCTAAACCACTACAATCAGTTTTGTTTAACTGAAGGCAAAACAATGTGACATTTATTTTTAAACGCTAGATTCTTCTTATGGTATATATTTTATTAAGTATTTATTTAAACTACTGATCTTTCATAAAAATTTTAAACTTTTAGTTTAAATTGTTAGTGCCCTTGAATTAACTAACCTCTAATTATGTCTTAGAAGCCATCCTTCTGTAATGTTTTCTAAGAAATCTTTTATAAATAGGTCACAAGAAACATGTTCTGTATTAAAGACCTATTCCTTTTAGTTTCCCAGAGGACCTGACATAGTTTTCTTTTTGTTTTGTTTTAATATAATTTAACTCTGGTACTGAAGCCAGTGGGTGTTAGTTCTTGACACAGGAGATTTTGTTAAGCATCAAAGCAGTATCTTCTTTCAGTTCTTAGAGTGTATCTTTGTGACTTCAGATATGTAGTGGAGAATACCTCATGTGCTATAACTTGAAGATGGAGTTACTTTTCTCTCTGTATATCTCTAGAAAAGTTTTGCTGATAATCACAATTAAAATTCTAAGTGGAGGACAGCTCAGTAAGTAAAGTCAAAGGAACCCTTTTATGACAGCAAATATAAGACTTTGGAGACTATTTTAGTAAATTTATATATCTAGTCAAGTGATTAGGATAAATCTTAATATCCAATAATTTTTGTAGAAAAAAATTTTATTAGCACTCATAATTATGTCTGTCACAAAGAAAGTACTCATACTTGAATTTTAATTTATTTAAATAACAACCATCTTGAATATCAATTATTAATTATTACCAATCAATAATGCCCAACCTCATTTCTTAGTAGAACCATACGGGAGCTTTCCTGAAATTGAATCATCTGTAATTAGAGCTCAGGACTACTGCTCTAAATTAGATTAGGAAAGGTCCTTTTTTCTCCTGTGTTAAATTTGTAAATTAGTAATACAACCCAATTAAGTTCTGATGGCTTAAATTCCACTAAGGAATATATTCTGTTGAAATTATAAGTAGTAAATTTTATCAACCTTGCTTATGGTCAAATTACTATTTCTTAAGTGCATGAAATTTTATTGAAACTATTCAGATGAGAAGATATAATAACTATTTTCACACCCTGAGCTGCTTCATAGCTGCCATTTTGAAGAAGTGAATGTAAACACTTTAAGCCCAGTTTACTATCTTATGGTTTAGCACTTTGGATATCTCAGTTAAAAAGAAAAAGAAAAGGCCTATCACAGGATTGTGTGCAGATAAAAGTTTAATTTTCAACATCTTTCAAATCTAGTTTCTAGTTGCCATAAGTTCTAGCAAAGCTCTGACAATCTTCAAGGAGCCATGTTATATTTCTCCATGACTCCTCAGAAAGTGGAGTTAAATTCTAAATTGCTACTATAGTTTTTGTTTCCCTATTAATATTTAAAATTGGGAATTTTCAAATTTTTCTAGTGAGTATCCCCAGTCACCAACCCTCCTCTTTGAGGCCAGGCCTTATAAGTGTTGCCCATGCAGGTCTTGAACTCAAAGGCTCAAGTGATCCTGTTGCAGCTCCCTGTGTGCCTGGGAATACTGGCATGTACATCCTTGCCAAGTCCCGGGGTGTGACTTTTTCTGACACCAGTGATGTCAAGAAGAAAATAAATAGATATATCACTCTCTGTTTAATGTTTTGTGTATACTCTTATGTACTTGGTGTGTGAATTACACAGTTCTAATAGAATATCATGCCTTTACATCTGAGTTTTCAACTTCATGTTATAGAATGCTTCAAAGATGCTGTAATGAAAACTATTAAGAATATATAGATTTGTATGTCGATTTATACTTCAAAAAACATATATTTGTCATATTTATTTTTTTATTTGCATGGCCAAATGATATTTAAAATGAGCCCCCAGATATCCAGTAACTGTTAAAACTCTTGTCACCTATCCATATTAAGAGTTTGTTAAAAAAATAGTTTAAAATTGTATGCATTTTATATTACTATGCTGTTTGTGTGTATCACATTTCTAAATGCTCATTATTAAATTGTTACTTTTTAAAACTTTTGCCCGGGTTGTCTTTTGATGTTAAAATGAAGTACAAAGTTTTGTATATAACAAGGTGCCTACAAAAAGAAACCAATGAGCTGACGACATGTAGTTTGTTAGAAATGGCCTGCCAATAGCAGGTCATACATTATAATTCCTGATAATGCTGCATTTTCAAATATTAGAAAATGAATAGGCTAAACTCAAACTTGGAATTTTATAGAAAGTTTACATGCATCTCTCCAGGTTTAAATCCAGTCCATCACCCTTCCTATAATTTACAATAAGTACTTCATTTCTTCATATTGTTTAAAGCACTGGTACACTTAAAATCACAAAACATTTCAAGAACTTCGTATATACATTTAGTTTTTTAAGCATAAAGTGTTAGTTCTGCTAATGGGTGAATACAGCCTGATGTATGAACATGCTAAAATATCTGTTCATAATGCTCAGGCAGCAAATAAGTAATTAGATTTAGCACTAATGTTTATTCACAGATAGCCTAAGGATAATTCTGGAATGTGTTAAAATGAAAACTAAGCTTATAACTGGATTATTGTACTGCCTTGCTCCTTTACTACTTTTGGGAACATAGCAAAAGACTAGGAAACATCTGAAGAGTTTGTCTCAGGCAAACTCTTTAAAACACATTTTATCAAAAATCTGTTCTGTGTTTATGTCAGTGAAGTCGATATTTCCCATCAAAAAGAGTTTATGTTCTATAAATTTGGTGACTTTCTGTTTCTGCTTTGAGTAAAGTAGATCTCAAAAATCATTGTAACTTATCCTCTCTTAAAGACTTCAGTGCTCAGAACTCAGTAACCTTGATCTTTTTTGTACCTTTGGTTTGGGTTACCCTGGAAAGCCAGGCAGCCATGATGAGGAACCTGTGAAAGCTTCTGAGCCTGTGACTCCTGGAATTCCCATGAGATCTCTAAATCCCAGGTCTGCCAAGAAATGTTAATAGGACCATGAGGGTCTCGTGGGTCACATTCATGACATCACAGCAGCCCTGTCTGATTCAAGGGAGCGATAATCACATTCAACCCAGATATGGATGGATGGATGGATGGGTCGGTGGATGGATGGATGGATGGATCTGAGAGAGAGAGCACTACAAAACAAAAGACACAATACAACAACATTCATAATATTGGGAGATGACATGATTTTATTACAAGTATGTTGCTGGGAGAAATGAGTAGACTTTTTTTCCCACTGTAGGCATGCATGCATGCTATGATTCTTTAGGCACATAATCACTGTGTGTGTGTGTGTGTGTGTGTGTGTGTGTGTGTGTGTGTGTGTGTTAAAGTTCATAAAATAACTTTTATTGTTGCGATATCCTTTCAACCCAAATTGCCAATTTGTTGCAATATCCTCTTCAACCCAAATAAACCCATTCAATGAAAACACATCTCAGTAATTAGGAAAACAAGCTGTGTATCTATCATGGGCAGATTTACCACACACTCTAGTCCTCTCATAGGAGATCCCTTATCACTTGCCATTAACCATCCTTCTGTTCCCCTTCCTCCTCTCCTCCACCTCTGACTCCTCCTCTTCCATTTTACTCCCTGACTCCTCCTCTTCCATTCCCTCTCTTTTCTCACCTCCTCTCCCTGTCCAATCATGTATTGATTTAACATAAGTACATTTTATTACTAGCCACTGAGTTTCCCTGGGCTGTTCTCAAACAATTCCATTGCTGATAATTTTACTCATCTTACTTGTCAACATGTTATTATTTAAAATATGAATAAATATTCCTTCTTGGTGATAAAAAAGAACTAGAAGGAAACCACACATACACACACACACACACACACACACACACACTTCACCAAAGAATAGAATTGCACCCACCCTGACTGTAAATCTCAATGGACTTGTCCAAGAAAACTCTACTGTCTCATTTTTACTTATCTATAAAAATAAGAAATTCTTATTTTGGCTACTAAAGTCAGTTCACATCTGGTCTTACATAGTGCATTGACGTCACTATCTCTACATCCCATGGGTCTTCTAAATACTTTGAGGAAATGCCAAGCTTCCTTTTCTGCTCTTCTGAAGAACTTTCTCTGGAAAACATTGCCTCCTAGATAAAGGATTTTCGTGTTCCCATGAAAGCTGCTGCTCTCTGAGCTTTGCTCTCAGATGTGTACCCATTGTCTGCTTACATTCTGCTACAACCAAACACATGTTTTTAAGACACCATTCATTACAAGCAGCATACTTGATAGCTATGATTTTCCTGGGCCAGCACTCAACTTCAGCATAGACCCTGAGGGATAAGGGAATAGGGGATATTTATAAAGTATCATAAGAGTTATTATATGAACATGGCAGGGATAATTAGGTGGTTTCTTACAGAGTTTACAAATTATAATTATTGATTTGATGGAAACTAAAAATGAGTAAAGACATTTTAAGTTTAAACCTCGCAAAAATGGATGCAGGAGCAAATAGATTGACAAATAGTAATGGTAGGTAATGAATCATAGTGGATGTCCTTCTAATTATAGATCTGCAGAATTATAATCTATCCTGAAAGACCACAAAAATAGATTCCTTTCATTTTTTTCTTCTTAAAAATTTGAATGCATTGGAGATTGCAATTCATTCGACTATGCTAATTATGATTACTAGTACTAATTGTCCATTTGTTAGACTTTAGAGTCACTGAAAGATGGCCCTCTGGATATGCTCATTGGCATGTCCACTGTGGGTGGTACTATTCCTTTGTTGGGGGGTCTGCTGGACTGTGTAAATGAAGAGAAGGGCTTGAGAAGCAACATTCAGCCCTCACCATTTCCTGATTGTAAATGTGGCACAATCTGTAGCTTTAAGTTGATACTGTTTTAACTCCCCCACCCTGATAGACTACGCATTGAACTCTAAAACTAAAGTCACCTTTTTCTCTTTAATCTGCAATGCTAACTCAGAACAATTGGTAATAGGTTAGCTGTGATCAGTTGGCAATGGGAAAGGGATAAGAGTGTCAGTGCATATTCTTCCTAGGCATAACCTCTACAACACAGAGATAATGCTAAATTAAGAGTTTCAAGACTGGGGCTGGAGAGATGGCTCAGTGGTTAAGAGCACTGATTGTTCTTCCAGAGGTCCTGAGTTCAATTCCCAGCAACCATCTGTAATGGGATCTGATGCCCTCTTCTGGTGTGTCTGAGGACAGCTACAGTGCAGTCACCTATATAAAATAAATGAATCTAAGAGAAAAAAGAGAGTTGAAGACTATAAGCTTTCTCCTTTTGTGCTTTCTTTCTTTGACTCCTGTCTCTTCACACAGGGTCTATGCTCCTGGATAACATCCTATAGTGACTTTTTTTCATAGTCAAAGTCTATATAAACTCATTTTAATATATTAAAATACCTTTAGCTACTTCCACATAAATAAAAAGATTGTATTGTTGTTGTTCATTTTAGTGAATAGGCCAAAGTGACTAGTTTTGTTCTAGAGGGTAGATAAGCTCTGTGCCCTTGGCTAATGCTTCAATATGGCTACAAGCTTATACTTACAAGACATTTTAAGAATCATAAATCGGGAATTATTTTTTGGGTATTTGCAAAACTAAAATTTCATATAGCAGCTTACTAAAAGTTCCCCTCACAGTAAATTCAAACATATACAATATTATTAACTGCATCTTGGCAGCCTATTTTCTTCTCTTAGTAACATTCAAAATGCAGCTCTCATTTATGTAATTCCCAGAAAAGAAAAATTAAAAGCCTTTGGCCTGCATGATATCAAGATTCACCTGATCCAGAAGTGAGTCAGGATTCCATTGCAGCATTCTGAGTTACATCATCCTGTACGTAAACTCTTGGCTCAATAGTTCCTACTTTATTTCTTGTACCTCCCCGAAGTCCCCAGTCAGGATTATTAGAGTATAAATTAAGCAAAGTAGGACAGTTAATATACATGATCAAAATCCAGTCATTGCCTGAATTCCTTCTTACATTGTCCAAGCCATTATTTTAACTGTTTTGTCCTGTTTTTTGTTGTTGTTGTTGTTGGTGGTGGTGGTGGTGGCTGTTTGTTTTAGACTTGTGAATAAGTGGGCCACCATTCAGTCTGGGTTGCTGAGTGGTCATTAGAAAAAGATTATAAGAAGTACCTTTTCAGAAGAGTTCTAGCAATAGTAGACTAAACAAATAATTGAAAGCCTTAGAAAATATAGGCACAGGAGAAAATTTCCTGAACAGAACACCAATGGCTCGTGCTCTAAGGTCAAAGATTGACAAATGGGACTTAATGAGTTTGCAAACTTTCTGTAAGGCTAAGGACACTGTCAAGAAAACAAAACGGCAGCCAACAGAGTGGGAAAAGATCTTTACCAACCCCACATCAGACAGAGGCCTAATATCCAAGGTATACAAAGAACTCAAGAAGCTAGACACCAGAGAACCAAACAACCCTATTAAAAAATGGGGTAAAGAGCTAAACAAAAAGTTCTTAATTGAGGAATATCAAATGGTTGAGAAACATCTAAGGAAGTGTTCAACATCATTAGCCATCAGGGAAATGCAAATCAAAACAACCCTGCGATTCCACCTCACACCAGTCAGAATGGCTAAGATCAAAAATTCAGATGACAACAGATGCTGGTGAGGATGTGGAGAAAGAGGAACACATCTCCACTGTTGGGGTTGTAAACTGGTACAACCACTCTGCAAATCAGTCTGGCAATTCCTCAGAAAATTGGACATAGTACTACCCGAAGACCCAGTTATTCCACTTCTGGGCATTTACCCGAGAGATGCTCCAACATACCACAAAGATACATGCACCACAATGTTCATAACAGCTCTATTTATAATAGCCAGAAGCTGGAAAGAACCCAGATGTCCTTCAGTGGATGAATGGATACAAAAATTTTGGTACATTTACACAAAGGAGTACTACTCAGCTATCAGAAACAATGACTTTATGAAATTCTTAAGAAAATGGATGCATCTAGAGATAACTAGATCCTGAGTGAGGTAACCCAGTCACAAAAGAATAGACATAATACACGCAGTCACTGATAATTGGATACTAACACAAGAATGTTCTGAACATCCGAGAAACAACTCACAGACTGTGTGAAGTTCAAGAAAAGAAAAAAATAGTAAAAAAAAAAAAACCATTATGCTTAATTTTTACACACCAAAAAAACTTTGACTAATCCCGTGTTACATCCTGTTTTACATGTACTTTATACTCATTGTAACTAGTAAGATCTTAATGCACACTATCAAACCCTTAACCAAAAACACAAAAGCCAAGCACTGACAAAAATGTATTCATATACTTTTATGCAAAGATACTTAAATTTTGTACATTTATCTTTGTTTTATGTTTTTTAAAATAAAGTTGTTCAGTTGAAAAAAAAGAAAAGATTGAACAAAAAAAAAAAAAAAAAGAAAAGAAAAGAAAGCCACCTAGAAGATTCTTTGTTTGTCTGTTTTGGTCAAAGAATTCCTTAATTTTTTTTTAATTTTAAGTTTGTTTTTAATTGAAATACAATCACAACCTGGTTCCTTTCTTCCCTCCAGCCCCACTCAGGTACCCTCCTACTTACAATTCTTCACTGAAATTAACAGTGAGGCATAGTCAGCAAATAATGTCATGTTAAGCAATTAGCTGTTGAGTTGGATTAATGACTAAAACATAAGTCATCCTTGAGGATTTATGAAAGGTATATCTGTTCTCTGCAGTCGATTTCTTATCACTTTCGTCCTGTAGCTGGCAAACTGAGGAATTTCTGGGTATACCTTCCAACATCTTGTCTTCCCTAATTGGCTCTATTCACCTCTCCCTTTCTGATACACCATTTTAAAGTTGCAGTCCATCTTGAACATTGTGTTGCAGAGCATATTCTCTCTTATCCCTTTGCTCTACAAAGTCCTTAAATTCCTAAGTGTAAAAGAATTTCTAAGGTGTCCCAAGTTTTCTAGAAGTTGGCTTTGCACAGTAGACATAGAAACACAATTTAGCATCTTATTCCTGAATTCAAATGCTAAGTATTATCCCATTATCATAGTAAACATTCAATTTATTCTCAGTTCTATGGGGTCCTTTTAGTTTATAATAGTTTTGGATTTAATTCACATTTCTCACTTTATAGGATTTTTGTTTCCAGGAAGCAAACATTCCCAGAAGGTTAATTTCTTTATTCTTTGCTTCCGCAGTCTCTCCCAATGATGTGACCTTCCAGATGTTGATATATTTCTTTGACCATCTGTTGGTGAATTTAATATTTGAGCTTTTGTATATAGCTAAGTCTTGGAACTGAATACATTTAGTACATATCAAAGCATTATCTCAACAACATCTTAAAACATGTTAAAATATTTTATCATTTGAAATTTGGCTAGGACTCTCAGAGCTGAACAAAAATAAGCATGATAATTCTGTTTGGTGTGGGGGTTGCATAATTTTTAAAAACCTTATGGTATTATTCTCTAATATATAGGGTTATTCTTTGATAGATTTAGAAATTTCTGATGAATTTTAGGAGTCTGATGAAGATACTTGTTTGGTTTCTTTGATGAAAATAACTTGTGTATAAAATTATAAACTGCCAGGAACTGTAGAAAAATTTTAGTTTCCCTTTGTATTGTGAAAAATATTTTCTCCACAACTTAGTGCCCTATTTTATTAAACTGGGGTACTAAGGAATCAATTGTGGGATTTATTAAATATGTGTTAGTTTTTTTTATTTAATGTTGTAACTGACACAGAGATTCAAAATAGAATAAATATATTATCTTACAGTTTTATTAGTCGGAAGTTTAAAAGACGTTGTACTGAAATACAAATTAAAATGTTCCTAGTGGTATAGCCCTTTCTGCTCTCAGAACTCAGTTCTTCAGCCTTCCTGAATTTAGGTTTCCTGCATTGCTAAGCTTTCCCTTCGTCCTCCATCACCAAAACTATGGTGGATCAAGGTCTTATCATGTTCTCCCCATGACATCTTCTAACGCTCTTCTTACATCTTTGAGCAGAGTTAGAAAGAACTCTTCAGGCTCTACCTCACCTTTCTCTGTTGAGACCATCGCCTGTAGATGATAGGCACAGCCCTGGTAAAGGGATGAAGCCACCCACACATCTCAACGTTTTTAACCCAGAAATGTTCCTGTCCAAAGGAAGAAGAGGGACAAAAAATGGAACAGAGACTGAAGGAAGAGTCAGCCAGAGACTGTCCCACCTGGGGATCCATCATGTCTGCAGACACCAAACCCAACATTGTTGCTATAGTCAAGAGGTGCTTGCTGACAGGAATCTAGCGTTGCAGTTCCTGAGCAAATCCACCCAGCAACTGACCAATGCAGGGAACCTGGTTGGGGAGCTAGCAGAAGGACTGAAGGAGTAAAGGGGGATTGCAACCCTATTGGAAGAACAACATAGTCTGGCCTGACTACCCAGTTCTCCCAGAGTCTAGACCACCAACCATGGAGTGTACTGGAGCGATCCATGGCTCCAGATAGATATGTAGCACAGGATGGCCTTGCATGACAGCAATGGTAGGAGAGGCCCTTGGTCCCAGGGAGGTTTGATGATCCAGCCTTGGAGAATGGTGGAACAGTGGGGCTGTAGAGTGTGGGTGGGTGGGGAAGCACTATCATACAGGCAAAAGGGATGAGGATGTGGGATGGGGAGTTGGTGGAGGGGTAACCGAGAAGTGGGATATGAAGAGATGGGGTGTTGGTGGAAGGGGTAACTGGAAAGTAAGATATCATTTGAGATGTAAACAAATTGAACAGTTATTTTAAAAGGGAAGAAAAGAAAAAACTCTTTACTTTGAATAACATGATAAATTTGATTGAGTTTCTAAATCTACATTTCACTAATAACATAGGCTTTGTCCATCCATAATGGTATAATTTCTATAATTTTTAAAAACTCTCTCTCTCTCTCTCTCTCTCTCTCTCTCTCTCTGTGTGTGTGTGTGTGTGTGTGTGTGTGTGTGCACGTATGTGCATGTGTACGCACATGCTCATACACCCACACATATTCACACATATGTGTGGGTACCCACAGAAGCTGGAAGATGATACTGAATTCCCCTAGAACTGGAGTTATAACTGTTTGTGAGCTGCCCGGGATAATAAGAGCTAAAAACTCTGTTCTGCTGAAAAATCAGAAATTGCTCTTAATCACTGAGCTATCTCTAATCTCTACATATAAAGATTTAAAGGTATGATGTAGTGTATTACATAGCCTCAGCCTCTGATCAACTTCAGTTATGGAACAAATATTGCTTAGTCTTAAACTTAATTGTGGGATCATGGATTTTTTTGTTTTAGGAAGTCAATGTAAAGATTAAAGATGCCAATTTCTTTTTTTTTTTCTTTTTTCTTTTCTTTTTTCTTTTTTTGGTGTAACTACCTTTGATTATTTTATCCCAATAAATAACTAACAAGGAAAGTATATTATAAAATACAATGAGATAGAAAAATCTGTCTTCCTATCAATTGTTGAATAGATAAAAGAATGCTTCTCACACTTAAAAAATAAAAAGCTCAACATTCTTAGTCATCAGGGAAATGTAAATCAAAACTATTTTGGGGATTTCATTTTACATCTGCCAGGATGGCGAAAGTTACTACAACTAACAGCTCATGCTGGCCAGGATATAGAGAACAGTAACACTTATCCATGCCTGGTGGATATACAAACTTCTACATTCTCTATAGAAATCTGGTGGGAGGTTTCTCAGGAAGATTTGGAATGAATCTACCTCAAGACTCAGCTATAGCACTCTTGGACATATACTGAGGGATACTTCATCCTACCATAGATAAACTTTCTCATCCAAATTCACTACTTCCCTATCCATAATAAACAGAGACTGCAAACAAGCTAAATGCCTGTCAACAGATAAAAGAATAAAAGAAATGGGGTATATTTATACATTATACAAACTCAGACATTAAAAATATGAAATAATGAAACTTACATGTAAATGGATATAACTAGAAAAAAAAATCACCTGAAGTGAGGTAACTCAGACCCAGAAAGACAAATATGGTATATATTTACTTACATTTGAATATTAACTGCTAAGTCAATGATAACTAAGCTGCAATGCATAGAACAGAAGTTAGGTATTGAATAAATGCCAAGGGGGACATACAGATATCTAGGGAAAAAAATACAATAGGTAATTATGGTTGAAGGGGGAGGAGCTTAAACAGGAGAATAAAATGGAAAGGAGGATAGAAAAGAGGGTAAGAAGATACACAGATAAAATAAAGGTCACTTGAGGGGTAGTGTGGAAATCTAAAACAGTAGAAGCTTCCTAAAATATACACACATATGAAGGCCATCTAAATCAAATTTCCAAGTGATTGGGAGACAGAGCCCCAAGCGGATTTCTTTGATAACTAAATGAAGCTTAAAGGACCAGAAATGGGTTTCATCTAATTGACTTTGGCTAAAGGGACCCATGGGAGCCAACCTACATTATTACCAAGACTATAGGTTGTTCTCCAAAAATGGATAGCAAAGCATCATTGCTGAAGACAACACCTATACAGTTCACTGCACATGAAGAGGTAGAGCTGATGCCTACATAGAACCTACACCCATATAGGCTTGCATCTTTGGTACAGGAAAGGTAATTTGCACAGTACCAGAGGAGGAATATACAGAAAAACCCAGCTATAAACACTCTGATCTGCAGGGGTATTCTGCCAGCAAGATGTGCTAGGGTAACAGTGGTTTAAACTTGTGGGAGTAACCAAGTAGCAACTGATTTGATTTACAGCCCATTCTAAGAGACAGAAGTCACACTGCTTGGGTGACCAACAACTGGAGAGCAGATAGGTCAGGGACCTAGAGGAAAATCAAAAAGTATTGTTCTGCTAAAAAAACATAATAATAAAATGGCTCCTTATAACATTCTGCTATACTCATAGATCATTACCTAGCTTAATCATCTTCAGAAAACCTACCTTCTGTAGTAGATGGGAACAAATACAGGGACCACAGCCAGACACTATGGAGAGAGTGAAAGACTTTAGAACTGTTGCGGTAAATATTAAAAGGATGGCTTAACCTTTTATTGGCCCCGCAGTCTCACTCTGCGGATGCCGCTCCAGTGCAGAGCCGAGCGCACACATGCATGCGGTCCCCACACCACTTGGCGCTCCAGGCCATCTTTATGAACTGTCCTGGTTGACTCTACCGCTCCTGCTGTTTCTGTCCCAGGTGGATACAGCTTAGTCACACACATCACATCTTTGTGGCAGGTTTTATGCATTCCAACACTACACCCTTTTAACTCAATTAAGTAGTCACATCAAAGAATGCACCAAACTACTCTGCTCTAATAGGTATGATAAAATATGATAACCTTTATAAGTCAAATGATCTTGTACAATTCCATCCCTTAGAAAACATTCATAACAGCCGTATCCAGCTAGAGATTCACCAAGAGAACTATAAACATCTGCTTCTATCTTCATTTCTCCCAGAATCCTGTCTCCTTCAATCTCTTCTGCTCCTCCAGACTCTTTATCTGCCTACTGTCTCCACTTTATCTCCACTGTCCAATCATGTATCACCTTAACATCAACCTACATAGAACACTCAACTCTAAATGGAATATCTCCACCAAAGTTATACCCTCAGCATGCAGCAAACTGAAGAAGAGAGGGAACACGAGCAAGAGCCACAAGGGATGGAGGAGACCAAGCAAGCAAGGCCCTCTAAATCAATAGGATCAGCATACACATGAACTCACAGAGACTTGGGTAGGCTGTGCAGGACCTGTACAAGTCTACATCAGGTAGTTTCTGAAAGGAGAGGTAAATGCAAGCCCCCACCCCTAACCCAGAACCAATCTTCAGTTGATAACCACTTGCAAATAAAAATTTAGTTTTATTCAATGGAGTGGTATTGGGAAAACAAAGTACTGCTAAGGGTAGGTTGCATACCCTGCAGTAGTCAACAGAAAAAAAAGTCAGTGTCATCTTTGGAAGTTCCTTGAAGTATAATGTATGTGTCAGGCTTTCCCCCCATTAACTAGTATATTTACTTTACGTCACTACAGTATCCCTTCTTTTCCTAGTCTTCCCCCCCCTTCTCCTCTGAGAAGGGGGAGACCCCTCTTCATACCAACCCTCCCTGGCTTATCAAGTTGCTGCAGGACTAGGCACATCCACTTCCATTGAGACTGGACAAGGAAACCCAGTTAGGGGAATAGGATCCACAGGCAGGCAACAGACTCAGGGAGAGCCCCTGCTCCAGTTATTGGGTGACCTGCATGAAGACCTACATATATATGTGCAGGGGGCTTAGGCCCAGCCCATACATGCTCTTGAGTTGCTGATTCAGTCTCTGGGAGCCCCCAGGAGTTGACTCTTGGTCTTCTTGTGGAGTCCTTTACCCCTCTGAGTCCCTCATTCCTTTCCCCAACTTTTTAACAAGAGTCCCTGAGCTCTGTCTAATGGTTGGCTATGTATCTCTGCATCACTTTCCATTGGCTGCTGGATGGAGCTTCTCAGAGGTCAGTTATGTTAGGCTCCTGTCTGCAAGTATAACAGAATAGTGCCATGGATTGGTTCTTGCCCAGGAGATGGGTCTCAAGTTGGCCAGTCATTGGTCGGCCATTCCCTGTGTTTCTGCTCCAGTCCTTTCCTTGCACTTCTTGTAGACAGGACAAATTTGGGGGCTAAGGGTTTGTGCGTGAGTTGGTGTCCTTATTCCTCCATTAGGAGTCCTGCCTGGCTACATGTGGTGGGCACTTCAGTTTCCTTATCACACACAGCTAGAGTCGCCCTCATAGAATCTCTGGCGCTTCCCCATCCCAGGTCTCTGGCATGTCCTGGAGATGCTACCCTCTGCCTCCTGCAGTTTTCCATTCACATTCTGGTCTCCTGTCCCATGCTCTTCCTACACCTGATCCCCTCCCACACCCCATTCATCTCTCCATCCCCTCTCTCACCCAGTTCCTTCCATCTACCCACCTCCAATCACTATTTTACTTTCCCTTCTAGGTGAAATTCTAGCATCCTCCCTTGGGCCTTCCTTGTTATTTGGCTTCTTTGGGTCTATGAATTGTAGTATAAGTATCATGTACTTTATGGGTAATGTCCACTTTTCAGTGAGTGCATACCATGCATGTCCTTTTGGGTCTGGGTTACCTCACTCTGAACATTTGTTTTAGTTCCATCCATTTGTCTGCAAATTTCATTATGTCCTCATTTTTTAAATAGCTGAGTAGTAATCCATTGTTACCCTTTTATTTTTATTTTACTTTTTCATATATTTTCTCTCTCTTTTAACCCTATAGGTTCTTTGAGCATGTCATGTGTTTCAGTTTTATGTTTTTATAAGATTCTTGATTGTGGACAAATGGTTCTCTGCATCTATATCTGTTTCGAATTCTTTTCTTGGGGTTTTTCCCTTCTGTGCATTGGTTTTGTCCTATTTTGATGAGTGAACTCTTCTTTTCTCTCATTATGTTTTATTATTATCTCTTAGAAGCCTGTTTGTTTTCAAATGTGAGACAGAAAGGAGATCAATCCAGATGGGAATGGAGATGGAGAGTAACTGTGAGTAAAAAGAAGGGAAATCATAATCAGGATATATTATATGAGGAAAAATCTATTTTAGACAGAAGGAAGTATTTATGAAAAGATTCTGAATAGCTAAAACATTCTTGAGAATAAACAAACTTGGAGGCACTACAATTTCTGTCTCCCAGTTATATTCCAAAGCTATGGTAACCAAAATAGTAAGATCATGACACAAGAGCAGATACACAAACCAATGTAAGAGAATGGAGAGCTGAAACATTACACACACAGTCAAATACGCTGGCACTGGGAATGCATAATTACAAAATGAAAACATCTTTTATAAATGAAACAAGGAAGTCTGGAAATACATTGGGAAGAGAATAAAATTAAGGCTAGGAGGTGTATTTTAATGGCAATATATTTACCTAGCATGTATTTGTTACTAAACACTGGATAAAAGGAAATTTGTTCATAGCATGTACCATATACAACAATAACTTGAAATAGAATAACATGTTAACTATAAGGCCTGAAGATTCTACTAGACAGCATACTTAAAAAATAAAGATTCTTGGCACCAGTATTGGTAAAAGGCACAAAACAGTGTGGCTACTGTGAATTATTTCCCAAAATTCAGTAGCAAAACACACAAAAATGTGATGTAAAGACAAGAAAAGGTACTGAAGAGATCTATTTTCAAAGAAACGTATGCAAATAGCCAACAGATTTATGAAAAGGTACTGAACATCATAAATCGACATAGAAGATGAATAAAAACTAAATCACAACGATTTACACACCCAGACACTCACACATTATTGTGGTCTTTTTAAAAAACAAACCAAGTCCTGCAAGTGTGGAGAAAACATACCACTCCTTGTACATTGATACTAGGAATGTAAATTACTGCAATCATTATTGAAATCAGTATGGAAGTTACTCAAAAATTACAAACAGAATTGTCATGCAACTCAGAAACCCTACTTTTGTGTATACAACCTGTTGGCAGGAGGCTTCT
This sequence comes from Micromys minutus, assembly GCF_963924665.1. Classification (NCBI taxonomy): domain Eukaryota; kingdom Metazoa; phylum Chordata; class Mammalia; order Rodentia; family Muridae; genus Micromys; species Micromys minutus. The sequence continues at coordinate 31,598,041 of NC_137957.1, forward strand.
TCACATTGTATTAAGGTGTGTGTCTGTATATTAGATGGTTAATTCTGTACTGGTAGAGAGCTAGGTTTTGCAGGATTTTGGTATTGTAATTTCTATGGCTTATCACTAGGTTTTATGTTTGCAAATGTTTCTCCTTCCAGACCACTCCTAAAGACAAAGATCGGGCAGCTCTCACTGCCTTAAGCAACCAAGGAGATGGACCTGGTGCTGTCTTACTGCTGATTGGTTATAATGTAGATCTGGCAGCCAATAGCTGCTGTAGGAAGTAAGAGGGCGGAACTTCTGGGCCGGTGAGCACACAAGGGGAGGTCGAAGAATCAAAATACACATGGAAGAGAAGAGACAGGAGACAGAGCAGAGAAGGAAGATAAAGAACTAGCCACATGGTGAACTGCAGGCCCGGAAGTCAGGTTGTGTTAGAAGTTGGCTGAGAGACTTTGCCAGTGAAAATCCTAACATTTAAGTTACATAGAAATCGTGTGTCTTATTTAAACTGCAAGCGGGTACATGAAAGCCCCTGAAATGATATCTAAAGGAATTAAGCTATAAGTTCAGAGTAATATCTACACTCCAATGCTAACTGAAGCTGTATTTATAATAACCAAACTATGGAGTCAACCTAAGTGTCTGTCAGCAGATAAACAGAGAGAGAATGCACGACATCTGTACACAGTAGAATGTTATTTAGCTGTTAATGCTATTGGTAAGAACAGGCATAAGCCTGGAGGACATGCTGCTGTGTCATCGAGAAATGCTGAAGCACAGAGTTGACTGCTGTTTCCAAGGCTGAGGGCTAGAAAAGATGGAAGATGCTGTTGTTGGACAAAGTATAGTGACTCTGTTCTAAGTCAGTTCTAGAGGCCTGATATGTACATGGTAAATGTTATTAATGATACACTGATATATAATTGAAACTTGCTAAGAACATAAATCTAAGCTGTTCTTGCCACAAAAAAGTAACTATATGAGGTAACACATGTGTCGAGTAGGTTGATTATGGTAATCATTTCATAATGTATGCATACTTTGTATTAGAGAATTGTAAAAACCTACAGTTTTTAAAGATTTATTTATTTTATTGAGTACATTGTAGCTGTCCACACCAGAAGAGGGAATCAGATCCCATTACAGATGGTTGTGAGCCACCATGTGGTTGCTGGGAATTGAACTCAGGACCTCTGGAAGATCAGGCAGTGTTCTTAACTGCTGAGCCATCTCTCCAGCCCAACCTACATATTTATAGTTTTTATTTGTTAATAAACCCCCAATAAAACAGAGGAAAAGTAAAATAAAAGATGAATATAAAAAGAAAAAGTGTTTCTCTGTGCACTGGGGAAAGATTCATGATATCAGCATGAGTGGTTTCTTGATGTCATCATTGGAGTACTTATGAATAAGGTAGACTCTTGAATAATGTGACTCAAACTATGCATCATGTGTTTTTTGCACAGAATATTATCCATTTTAAAGATGGATAGTGTAGCCCTCTAGAATGTTCAATAGTACTTGTTTGAAAATGTATCCTTACTATGTGATCCTGTCAATATACTCGAATTACAAAATGTGGTAAAATAAATGCATTTCTAACTCTCTGACGAGGATTATCAGTCTATCATCTCTTTCCCTCTCAGCCTTCTACCTGTATGATCACCTATCATGTATTTACTTACACATCTGGACACACACACGTGTTTGCACAGTCATACACCGGAAAGGTTGCATAACAAAGAGTATGACAAGTCTTTAAAATGTTTTTCATCTTTATGATTTCTTCTTTGCCCCAGATTTAGAACTTAAGCTTATTTTTATCTGAACACATGACTAGGGCATTCATTTTTTCCCCAAGGTTTCTTTGCAGGGTTTGAGGTCCTTGGGGACTGAAGCAGATAGCAAAACAAAATACTGCACATTTTAGCCCTAGTCAAGGACTTTCTGGTGGATGCTTGCCTGGAGTGCTGAAGATAGTCTCATGCACATTACTTTTTAGTCTATTGACAAAGATAATGTGTAGCACCCACAGTGTCGGTGTGTGGGAGGAGTCAAGAGCAAAGCCGTAGAGAGCAAAAATGTATGATAATCCCCTTCTCTTGTAACATTAAAAAGTTTACCCTTCAGTGGTGGCTCACATCTAAAATCCCCACACCTACGAGGATGAAGAATTGCTGTAAGTTCAAGTCCAGCCAGACTACACAGTGAGGTAAGGTCACACGGAGGAAAAGAATAAGACTTCTCTCAGAACAGCAGTGAAGGCTACTGTGGCTATAAATCTTCCTCTCTTCTTTCCCCTGGCATTCACAGAATCTTTCAACATGCACAGACGAGCTCGTGGATACCTCTGAGCGCAGTACTAGCAGAGATGCCTTTGAATATGGAAGAAAGATAACAGAGACTAAGAATAGACTGCTCTCAAATAGGAACCTTAGAATCTAATTCTTCCTGTCTCTGCCATTATCCTTCTTTTGCTAGGGATTCTGTCTTTAAACCACATACTGAATAAAATATATTCATTTCACACAGTATGTACATATACATATAGTGTGCATGCTATAGCAATATGTGCATCCTATACAAAAATAACATGACCATCTTATACAGAAATAACATGACCAATAGTACTTTAAAATATAGTACTCTTCAGGAATACAGATATTATGATTGCTAAGTTGTATTATTAATTATTATTATCATCACATGCTAAAATGCTTGAAAGAACAGCAATAAGGAATAATAATTATAATTTAGTTTAAATATATTTTATTTTAATTTACAAAAAACTACATATATATGATATATGTAGAATACAGTGTAATATTTTAATACATGTGTATTATGTAACAATAAGATGAAATTTGCTAACTGCTACCACCTGTGACATTTATCATCTCTTTGTACTGGAAACACTCGAAGTCCTATTTGCTAGCTAGTCTGAAATAGTCAAGTAATCTCTGTCAGTCATAACTCTTCTCTGTGCTACAAAATATTAAAAGCAAATGCTGCTATGTTTTATGCAGCCATTCATCATGATCTATTTTCTATTGGCCTGTGATGGACTTCTCAGCTCACACATACATTTGGGAACATATAGCACTTTCCTTTTGTGTGTTATAATATAACATAACATTAACATCGCTAAACATACCAGTCTCCTATTCATACCATGTTGCTACTCTTCCATGTCCCACCACTAGTTAGATCAATAAATAAATAGTGCCCAAACGAAGACCTGAAGTCCACTACTAGATAAGAAAGTGGGGACCTGCAAAGAAGGAGATGAAAATTGGGAAGGGGTATGTATCTGTCATTGCAGATGGATCCACTGATGTATTATGGAGGATTCTTTAGTTTATTTGTCCCTGGGCCATCAAGAACAAAGTCTTGAAGGGTGGGGAGACAGTGAAAATCACCAAAAAGACAGCAAACCTCCAACTAAAGGGTAAACAGAGATAGTGATCATATCGTTAGAAGTCAAGTCAGCCCACCTGTGACCAAGTTAAGGCCCTACGCACCATGAGAGAAGATATTCAATGAAATGTACGGAGCCCTATATCACCTGAGAATATTTATCTGGTGGTGATAACTACTTTGATCTGTGCATCTGCAGTGGGTGCCTCTGAGCACATGCATTGGTCTTATGGTCCTCATTCTTCTTTGCTTCTACTTGTATATTGGATGGGTCCAGTTTTGTTTTCTTTACTAATGGCTCCGTGCTTATGACTGCACCTCAGTGCTGTAATAGACCAATTCTCTCTTCTGAAGATAGGACCACATTTAATTTTCTTTGTGGATTTGAATCACTTCCCATTTTCATGATATCATGACATTTATATTCCTATTAAAGGACCAATATGGGCTTATATTCAACAATGGACCAGAACTACTAATCACATTGGTCTCTCTTTAAGCTATTCTATTGATCTTTCTGATAATATAATAATGTAGCTAATATTACTGGATATCGTATGGATCTCTGTTTATGGAAGCAGAGTATTATACACAATGCTTCCACTGCTCTAATATTAATCATTCTGTTTATTATTTGCTTGATAAGATATTCATTCATCAAATGACAATTAAATTTATCTACAACACCTCATCAAGCTAGAGATGTGCAAAGAGAGACATACACATCTGCCTCCATCTTGGTTCTTCCCAGAATCTCCTCCTCCTCCTCTTCCATTTTCCTAGCCTTCCCCGCCCTGCCCCCTGCCTACCTCTCTACTGTTTAATTGTAAACCCACAGTGTGATTCTTCTTAACCCTCAGAATTAAATTGTCTGATGCTCTGAATAAACTTGCTCACCTTTTGCACCTACCTGTTGATTTATAATAGTCATTCAATAAGATGTTTTCGAGGCTAGCACCCCCCCTCACTTGCTTGTTATTTCCTATAAAGCCTTGTCCTGTTGAGGGCTTCGAACTGCTTCACTATCCCATCCTGGTGTGCAAGAGCTGGATTTAAATATGCTCAAGCTCAACCTTGAAATAAAGAGACCCTTCCATGATTGCATGAGAGTCTGTGGCTGGGTGGTCTTTTAGGGCTCTTGAATAAGGTGCAACAGCTTTACTTCCTCACAAGAGTAAACAACTAATGACTTTTTGTCTTAAGAAAGAAAATAGGTGAAAAAATTGACTATCTTCTGAGTAATCTGCATTTCAAGTTCATGAGTGAAATGTTTCTAATTGTGTTTAATTTCCTTCTTGCCATTATGTTATGTCCTTTAAAAAAAGGTAAATCGAAAACAAACACTTTTTAAAAAACAAAATAAAATATAATAAGATAAGGCAAAGTATATCACATTGACAAGGCAAACTAACAGAAGAAAAAGAGCCCAGGAGAAGGCACAGGAACCAGAGATTCACTTGTTCATACACTCAGGAGCCCCATAGAAACACTCAACTGAAAGCCATAATATACACAGAGGGCCTGATACAGACCCTTGCAATTGCTGCTTCAGTCTGAGTTCATGTGAGCTTTGCCCAGTTTACTAATAGGGCCCTTTTCTCTGAATGTCCTCCATACCCTCTGATTCTTACAGTCAATGCAACACTCCCTCCTCCCCCCCAGGATTCCTTGAAACTTGAAGGGAGGAATTTAATGGCAGCATCCCATAGAGCTGAGTATTCTGAGGTCTCGTTCTCTCTCTCTCTCTCTCTCTCTCTCTCTCTCTCTCTCTCTCTCTCTCTCTCTCTCTCTCTCTCTCTCGTGTGTGTGTGTGTGTGTGTGTGTGTGTGTGTGTGTGTGTGTGTGTAATGTTTCCACCTGCTTCAGGAGGAAGCTTCTCTAATTCTGATGATGGTTGAATGAATAAGGCACTGATCTCTGACAATGGCAGAATATCACCATCACTGCATTTTTAAGACTATCATATTTAGACTATCTAGTATCTGATGTTTGATCACCCAAGCATCATTGGATATACGATACTTTTCATAGAGTGGGTCTTAAGTTAAATCAGGTATTGGTTGGTTACTCCCATACACTTTAGCCACACCATGGCCATAGCATACCAAGCAGGACACCATTGTTTATCAAAGATTTGCAGAGAGGTTAGTGTTTATGCTTCTCCACTGTTAGCATCTCTTGGAGTATTCTGTTTTTCATCCTTCACACAAAAACATAAAAGTAGCAGGCTAAGGAGCTCCACTGTACCCGCTATTCACAGAAATTAGTTTATTCATTCAAACCTCCATGCCTTCCTCCACAGACATACAGCAGAAGGGACTAAGAGTTGATTAGAACATAACTGACAGTTTATTTCTTCAGGAGTTATCTATAATGTCCTGATATCAACTACATAGCAATAGCTCAAATCATTACAGTTGGAATATGATACAATCATAGTGTTTTTAATCTGAAACATGGATTTAGAAAGATTCATTAAAAAATCAGTAACTTCTATCTGATATGGGGTTGGTAAAGATCTTTTCCTACTCTGTTGGCTGCCATTTTGTTTTCTTGACAGTGTCTTTAGCCTTACAGAAACTTTGCAATCTCATTAAGTCCCATTTGTCAATCTTTGACCTTAGAGCTCAAGCCATTGGTATTCTGTTCAGGATATTTTCTCCTGTGCCAATGTATTCTAAGGTTTTCCCTACTTTTTCATCTAATAGTTTCAGTGTACCTGGTTTAATGTGGAGATCTTTGATTCACTTAACACTTGAGCTTTGTATGAGGAGATAAGAAAGGGTCTATTTTCATTCTTCTGCATGCTGAGTGCCAGTTGGACCAACACCATCTGTTGAATAGGCTGTCCTTTTTCCATTGAATGTTTCCAGCTCCTTTGTCAAAAATCAGGTGACTATAAACATGAGGGCTCATTTCTGGATCTTCTATTCTATTCCATTGATCCACATGCCTATTTCTGTACCAGTCCCATGCAGTTTTCAGCACAATTGCCTTGTAATATAACTTGAGGTCAGGGATAGTGATTCCCGCAGATGTTTTCTTGTTGTTGAGGATGAATTTCGCTATTCTAGGTCTTTTGTTATTCCAGATGAAATTGCACATTGCTCTTTCCAACTCAATGAAGAACTGGGTTGGAATTTTGATGGAGATTACATTGAATCTGTAGATTGCTTTTGGTAAGATGGCCATTTTAAAAATGTTGATTTTTCCAATTCATGAGCATGGGAGATCTTTCCATTTTTAGAACTCTTCCTCAATTTCCTTCTTTAGAGGTTTGAGGTTCTTGTCATACAGGTCCTTCCCTTGCTTAGTTAGAGTCACACCAAGGTATTTCATAGTTTTTGTGACGATTGTGAAGGGTATCTTTTCCCTAATTTCTTTCTCTACATGTTTGTCCTTTGAATATAGGAAGGCTACTGATTTGTTGGAGATAATTTTGTATCCAGCCACTTTGCTGAACTTGTTTATCAGCTGTAGGAGTTCTCTGGTGGAATTTGTGGGGTTGCTTAAGTACACTATCATGTCATCTGCAAATAGTGATGTTTTTACTTCTTCCTTTCCAATTTGTATCCCTTTGATTTCCTTTTGCTGTCTAATTGCTCCAGCCAGGACTTCCAGTACTATGTTGAATAGGTAGGGGGAGAGTGGACAGCCTTGTCGAGTCCCTGATTTTAGGGGGATTCCTTCAAAATCTTTACCAACCACACATCAGATAGAGGCCTAATATCCAAGGTATACAAAGAACTAAAAAATCTAGACACCAGAGAATTAAACAACCCTATTAAAAATGGGGTACAGACTTAAACAAAAAGTTCTCAATTGAGGAATATCAAATGGCTGAGAAATATCTAAGGAAGTGCTCAACATCCTTAGCCATCAGGGAAATGCAAATAAAAACAACCCTGAGATTCCACCTCACACCAGTCAGATTGGCCAAGATCCAAAACTCAGATGACAACAGATGCTGGCAAGGATGTGGAGAAAGAGGAACACTTCTCCACTGCTGGTGGGGTTGTAAACTGATACAACCATTCTGGAAATCAGTCTCGCGGTTCCTCAGAAAAACAGACATAGTACTACCTGAAGACCCAGTTATTCCACTTCTGGGCATTTACCCCAGAGAAACTCCAACATACACCAAAGATACATGTACCACAATGTTAATTGCAGCCCTATTTATAATAGCCAGAAGCTGGAACGAACCCAGATGTCCTTCAGTAGATAATGGATACAAAAATTGTGGTATATTTACACAATGGAGTACCACTCAGCTATCAGAAACAATGACTTAATGAAATTCTTAAGAAAATGGATGCATCTAGAGATAACTAGATCCTGAGTGAGATAACCCAGTCACAAAAGAACAGACATAATATGCAGTCACTGATAATGGGATGCTAACCCCAGAAAGCTCTGAACACCCCAGAAAGAACTCACAGACTGTGTGAAGTTCAACAACAACAAAAAAAGGATGTATTTTAATTAAAATAGAACTGTATCACATCCCCCTTTCCTCCCTACAGCCCCTCCTAGTCTCTCTTTTATTCCCTCAAATTAATAGCCTCTTTCCCCATATTATTGTTATGTATATACATATGTGTACATATATGTACCCATTAATACTTAATTACAACCTTAAAAAAGTATTCATATACTTTTATTCAACAATGCTGAAAATTTGTACATTTATCTTTGTTTTTTAAAATAAAGTAAAATAAAAAAAAATCAGTAGCTTTTTTTAAAAAGTTGATTTAAAAGTCTGGATGGTATCTTGAATAATAATTTTTTACGTCTTTTATATTAGATACTTTATTTACTTTCATTTCAAATGTTATCCCCTTTCTCATTTTCCACTTCACAAACCTATTCTCCCACTGCTATGAGGGTGCTCTGCCACCCACCCACTCCCACCTCACTGTCCTGGCATTCCTCTACACTGGGGCATTGAGCCTTCACAGGATCAAGAGCCTCTCCTTCCATTGAAACCAGATAAGGCTGTCCTCTGCTCCATATACAGCTGGAGCCATGGGTCCCTCTATGTGTACTCTTTGGTTGGTGGCTTAATCCCTGGGAACTCTGGGGATCTGCTTCGCTGATATTGTTGTTCTTCCTATGGGATTGCAAACCTCTTCAGCTCCTTCAATCCTTTTTCTAACTCCTCCTTTGTGGTCCTTGTCCTCAGTCCAATGACAGTGAGCATTAGCATCTGTATCAGTCAGGCTCTGGCAGAGCCTCTCAGGAGACAGCTCTATCAGGTTCCTGTCTGCAAGCACTTCCTGGCATCATCAATAGTGTCTGGGTTTGGTGACTGTATATGGGATAAATCCCCAGGTAGGACAGTGTCTGGATGGCCTTTCCTTCAGTCTCTGCTCCACATATTGTCCCTGTATTTTCTTTAGACAGGTGCAATTCTGGATTAAAAATTTGGAGATGAGTGTGTGGCTCTATTCCTGGATATGGTCTCTACAGGTTCTGTGTGTGTGTGTTTTTTTTTAAATAACATTCTCCTTACTTTTATTTATTTCTGCAGTTTTTCAAAATAAAAAACTAATAAAATAAAATGTTTCATAAATTGTTTTGTCTTTACTAATTGGTTGTTTTGTTTAGCTTTTATGGAGATACAGTTAGAACCTTGATTTCAGAGACAGTATATGATAAATACTTATTCAAATATTCAACCAGAGAAAAATTGTTGGGCAAAAGTGCCTGCCACATAACCCGAGGGTCTGGATCTAAGTCTGAATGATCAGAACCTACATAAAGCTAGGCTGTGAGCAACCCTGGTCCCAGTACTCTGAGAGTGAGATGGAAAATGGAGACAGGAAAATCCCTGGAATCTTGGGACCAAACTATCCTAGTGTATACAGTGGCAAAACAAGAGACACTTTTCAAATAAAATCGAAAGTGAGGTCTACTACCTCTGACCTCCTTACATACTAATCTACATATGTATACCTAACACACACACACACACACACACACACACACACACACACACACATTGGAGGGGAGGAAGAGAGAGAGGGAGAGAGAGAGAGAGAGATCTAATAAAGTAAAATAAAATCCTTGATCCAGAAATTGAGTCTACAGTTGTAGTCCTAGCACTTAGGATAATGAGGCAGGAACATTATTGCAAACTTAAGACCAGTCTGAGCTGCATGAAAACAGAAAACCAGCTTAGACTACACAGACTACACTACATGTGTGTGTGTGTGTGTGTGTGTGTGTGTGTATTATTTTAAGAATCAAATGGCAGAAATCATATATTCTTTTCAGTAAGTGCACAACTACATGTCATGAAACACATTGGCAGTAAATAATGCTTGTGCAATACTAAAATAGTAAATTAATCAGCAAATGATGTTTTAGGAGAAGTATCTTCCACATTATATCTGTAAACTACATAACAATCTTGAAAGCATGTTATAGCCTCCCAGTGGACAAAATAAATTTCTTATCAAGCAAGATTATCCTGGCCAAATGATAAAATCAGAAAATATTACTGAGGCAAAATGTGAAAGAAAAAAAAAATCTGTTGTGATTCATGCCCATCTTCATACCAGTCACGATTTAGTTACATTACAAGTGAGAAGTTACTCATCAGAGGATGACTTGGAGAGCTTTAGAATTGGTGACATTGATGTTCAGGGAACATTCATCAAAACTATTGAGCTAATATCCTTGTCTTCTCCATTTAATCCAGTGTTTCCTCGACCTTGATTTTCACTAACAGTAATGATTTACCCGAGTAGCTTTTAGGAAAAAACCCGTCATCTCAGAAGTCTCTGGGTGTTTTCTGAGCCCTGTGGTTTTTGTTTGTGTTTTGTTTTGTTAGTATTTCTTGTGGATATTCAGGAAAAAGCACAGGTAGTCTGAAGGGATAGTTGTGGTAATGATCATCACCCTAAGATGGCAAGGATATCCTCTATCTGAAATATGACGCTAAGTGTTTAGTATACATGCAAATCTACACAATAAAAACAGAATTTCTTTACATTAAAAAATCTTCCCTTATAGATAGTAGCAGTGTTACCAGGATTCAAATTCCAACCTTTTTCTCTTTCTAATGTCACAGCATTCCTTGTGAGTGCATGCTTCCTTTCCCCTGTAAAATGTCAGCCATCGTGACACACAGATGCAATCCTAGTACTGGTGAGGGAAGAGGAGACAAGCGGGTCCCTGAGATCGGCTGGTCAGTTACATTAGCATAATCACTGATCCTTAGGTTGTTCAAGATTCTGTCTCATAAAACAAGGTAGATGCCTCCTAAGGAATGACACCAGAAGTCGGCCTATGGCTTTTCATTATATATACATATTTACTGACATTCATAACACGTATACATATACACACATACATACACAGACACACACATACACACATACACACATACACACACACACACATACACACACACACACACAGAGAGAGAGAGAGAGAGAGAGAGAGAGAGAGAGAGAGAGAGAGAGGGAGGGAGAGGGAAGGAGGGAGGGAGGGAGAAAGGGAGGGAGTGGGGCAGAGGCAGATACTGAGAATATAAACAAAACCCAAACAAATCACTTTATCTATGAACTGTGATATGGAAGGACCATGATGTTTTGTTTTCGTAAGACTGGGTCAGATTATATTATCCATGGTGGCCATGAATTCGTAATTCTGAATAGCTGGAGTTTCAGGAACATGACACTATTATTTTTTTCATCCACAATCCAGATTCACATTGCTTAGTTATTATAGTTTTAGAATAATTTAGAAGTTTGATAGAACAAGCCTTCCAACTATAATAATTTTCTTTCTCAGGATTATACTGGATATTTTAGACTCTTACATTTCCCTACATAGTTTAAAATTAGCTTGTCAATTTCTGTAAAGAATCCCTTCTGAGACTGAAGCTGGGATAAACCACACCCTTGGCCTGCTCTAGTGGATGTAGATCCCGGATTACAAATTATTAAGCATCACAGAGAGTTGTTAAATCAAACTTTGGTGAGAATGCAGCACATTTTCTTCATTGGCACGATTTATGCTTTCCAAGAGTATCAGTGACAATGTTTCCTTCTGTGTGTGGCCCAGGCTGAAAAGATTAGTCTCATCCTGAAGGAACTTCCTTCTGTACCTAGCCAAAGCTTCATAACTTCCATCTAAATAAACACTAGTAAAACTTAAGCAAGGGAACTTAATAAACACATAACAGCCCTTTGTTTATAAAGTGCCAAGAATGAAAACCTAGTGTCTAGTCGGTGGGATGATCCCAGGCGCTCAACAATGGTCGTTATTATCTGCATGTATGCAAGTGACTTCATTTCAGTCATCGAACTTCTGAGCTGATCTTCGTGGTGAGATGCCTCCAGGATTCCCCGATCAACACTATCTTATCACAGTACAGGCCTGTTAGCACTCAGAAGGGATAAAAAAAAAAAAAAAAAAAATTCCCCAGGAACTCAGAGTTCCAGAAGTCCTGTGGCGCACTCATAGAATGCTGGGAGAGCTCGGAGCATCTGTTTGCTAGGAGCTTCACCCAAGTCTTACTTTTGTTTTGAAGGTTGAGTCCATTTCCAAATAATTAATAATGACTTTAGGTAAGTATAGGTAAAAAATTTCCAGATACGTAATCTGTTCCAACACATTCTGTAACTTCCTAGCAAAGCTGAATAAAAGCATTGTACCCTTCAATGTACTCAAAATTTCCTTGAGAACAGTATGTTTAATTTTAGTCAATGGATATGTAAATCTGCATGTAATTCTTAGAGGACTGTGAAAATTATATGTGTATGTGTGTGTATGTGTATATATATATATATATGTGTGTGTGTGTGTGTGTGTGTGTGTGTGTAGTGTATGACATCAGAGACAGATGATAAATAGAGCTTATAATAACTATTTGTGGCAGCTGTTGGTGTTTTTGTTTTTTCATGTATGAAAGGAATAGATTTATTGCTGCTAGTCTTACAGGGTCTCATGAATGTCTCCATCCTGAGACTTGAGAACTGCACAACAGATAGCTATGGACAGGCACAGAAGGAACAGATTTAAGCCTGGGAATACGTAGATACACAGATTATGTATTGCTACATAAAAATAAAGCTGGCCTGGGTGCGCGCCGTGGCTCTGAGCTGCAGCCAGCTCGGCGGTGCTCCTCAGGCTGCTCACTGCAAGGTAGTCTGGTGCCCTCCTGATGCATCACAGCTGCAGCCCTGCGACGCTCACAGTCACCTGTCCTTGGGATCGGCTGTATGATTAGGCTACAATCTTCAACGAGTTGGTATATATTCCTCAGTTCTGTGGTGTTCTCGGTCACACATTTGTGGACTTTCTGAAGGGCAGTGGAGATTACTGCCAGGCACAGCACGGCCTCTGTGCAGACAAGTGGACTGTAGACATTCTTAACTACTCCACCATGAAGCTCCAGAAGGGTGAAAACCTGGACACAGGCGTGTTGAAGTGAAATCTGCAGAGCATTTTACAAGAGCTCAGACCTGGATGGGGTGAAGCCCAGTGCACTTTCTTTGTGTTGCCCCAGTATTTCTGGATTGAAGAATCACTGCTTCTTGTTAGGAGGTTCACGTCATTGCCGCTTTCTCCCAGTTCATACTCAAAGCACTGAGAATTTCAAGTAAAGTATATATTGTATATTGAGGTAGACTTCAGGCTGCCTTTTGGTTTTGTTTTGTTTTTAATTGTTTGTTTTGTTTTGTGTCATTTCTGTATTCATTTTTTTAAAAATTCTTTCATAGACCTAATGGGTGTTTTTTTTTTTTTTTTTTCCTAAACAAAATTAACATGGCTCGAACGAACCACCCTGTTCCTTTGGAAGTCACATACAAGGACATGAGATTTCTTATTACATACAATCCGATCAGTGCGACCTTAATCAAGTTTATAGGGGAACGTAAGAAGTATGGAGTTACCACAATAGTAAGAGTATGTGAAGCAACTTACGACACTCCTCTTGTGGAGAAGGAAGGCATTCGTGTTCTTGTCCTGCATGTTGATGACGGTGCACCACCATCCAACCAGATTGTTGATGACGGGTTAAATCTTATGAAGATTAGGTTTCCTGAAGAGCCTGGTTGCTGTATTGCTGTCCATTAGGTCTCAGGGCTTGGCAGAGCTCTGATGCTTGTTGCCTTCACATTAATGAAGGTGGAATAAAATATGAAGATGTAGTACAATTTCTAAGATAAAAGTGCTGCGGAGCTTTTAGCAAATGACTTGTGGATCTGGAGACTTATCGTCCTAAAATGCGGCTCCGCTTCAGGGGTTCCAATGGTCATAGAAACAACTGTTATATTCAATAAAACTGAGGTGCCTGATGCCATTGTCTTGGAAGTGGGACTTCAGATGGGACATGATTTGTCATATGTAATTACCCAGTATGTCGGCCTACCGAATAAGCCTACTGAAGTTCCAGAGGAACATGGTAAACAAGTTTTATCAGGTCACAAGCTTGACAGAATTGCAACCGCTTGACATGTTTGGACACTTAGCAAGAGATTTTTGTTGGTCAGCATTTAAAATGTGCTTATTACTTGTACCAATTGACCTTCCCTAGAATAAGGTGTTGAGTTGTCATTAAATGCACTTGTGTGCCCGAATATTATTAGTCTATGAGGAATTTAGAAGGGTTAGGTGCTAAAATACACAGCACAATACTTGGATCATCTCAGTATCATACGAACCAAAATCCCAGGAACTAGGAACTCTCTAGATCTTCCGTGGTGTATTCCTTCAGTCATTTCAAACCCTGCAGGGCTTCTCTCTGCCTGCTCACTCTGGTTACATCTCCCACACCAGAGCACATCAGGTTTGCTTAACCATCATTTTTTTAAACTAAGTCTTGCGGTGATTGTTTAACGCCTCTGTCTTATTTTGTGCTATCTTTGGAAACCCCTGTAACTAGTAAGATTTCAATGCATACTACCAAACCTTTAAAAACTATCAAGTACTGACAAAAATATATTCATATAGTTTGATGCAAAAATGCTTTTAAAATCTTTACATTTATCTCTGGTTTTTAAAATAAAGTTGTTTAGTTAAAAAATTGAAAAAAATATCAACTTTGTTACAGAAGCACAGATCTTCAATAATGTCTCCAGACAAAAGGCCTCATAGTTAATTTAATGTTTGCACTCAGGTGCATCCTAACAGGGAGGGCCTGAAAAAGAAACGAGAGGAGGCTATTAAATATTTTTAGTAAAATGTTGTCTTTGTCTTGTGCAGAAGATCTAGAGTATGTTCTTTAATGTAGTAAATATCTTTAAAACGTAGAGGTACAGTGTTATAGGTAACCAATTCTTAATCAAAATTCCTGAACTTCCTGTGTCTTCCATACCTATCAGAAGTGTTCCAATTTGTTTGAATTGTGATTTTCACCTTCTCTTCCCAAGGTCTTGCAAAAAAGAAAAAATGGGATCTGCTAGTGAACTGAAAAGAAATATTTTATATACCTTTTGAGCTATGTAACTCAACAATTGGATACTTGATAATTTTTTATTATGTGACTGATAAAATAATGATGTGTATTAATGTTAATTTAATTACATACTTATACTGGTCTGAAAATGTGTGGTTATGGTTCTGTGGGAGAAATAGTTTGTCAGTGTTCACCAGCTTGTAAAAACTTAGTGCAAGAGTTTTAACATCTACATAAATGATGAAATGTATTCATCACTGAGGCCACCTTGCTTAAAATTAACTTAATTTGTAGAAAATATGAAATCAGTTACTATCATTTCAATTTATGGACAATTTTGTTAGGGTTATCAAGTTTTTTTTTTATTATTATTAAAAAATGCTCTTTAGAACTGTAGAGATGTCTTAGCAGTTAAGAGTTCTGACTGTTCATCCAGAAGTCCTAAGTTCAATTCCCAGCAACCACATAGTGGCTCACAACCATCTGTAATGGGATCCAATGTCCTCTTCTGGTGTGTTGAAAGCAGCTACAGTGTAGTCGTATAAATAAAATAAAATAAACGGATCTTTAAAGCCACAACTGATTCTTTGAAGGTCTAGATAATTGGGAGTCAGTTGAGTGTTGGGTACCAAGGGAGAACAGACTGTAGTAGATGCTGACCTAGACCTCTAATCCAGTTCCATCAGTCACTTGTAGCTTTGTGCAGGGTCCAGTCCAGTTTTCTCATTTTTAAGTTCATTACATGCCTGTATATATCTGAAATTAATTTGAACCTGAGTATTTGGCACATGATGGCTTAAAAAATTTTAACTTTCAATAATCTGAAACAAATAAAGCTAATGGTTTAAAACCATTGTCAGCTACCAACCTTTATTTCTGGAAAAAAAAAAATCATATCAAGCAAACAAACAACAAAACTGGAGAGGAACAATAGGTATTAAGTATTCTCACTTTAAATTATTTAAGAAAAAAATCCCTCACAAGTTGTTCGGGTTTCAGTTAATCCCATATGTAGTGAAGTTGACAACCAAGAATAACTATCACACTAACAATGAATTAATGTATATGGAATTTAAATACCTGTAGCATTTTCAGAGAATGAACTGAAAAATATTAGAAACAAGCTAACTTTGATGAACCTTAAGGAAGAATAAGACCTATATGATTATTTCAGGATTTTTAGGCACTAGAATCTTTTAGAAGCCTGAAGGTATTATATTATTTACTTACTGGTTGCCTTTTAAACTCAATAAACAAAAATAACAAAAATAAGTGACTCACAAGCCAAGTCAAGAAAGAAAAGTCTGTATGAATAAAATTGGAAAAATTAATAAGTTGACTGACTTATTTAGAAGCAAAAAAGTACTATTTTAGGTAAAACTGGTCAATAAAAATTTTTCTTAGGATTCCAGGAATGGACACTTTTTATTTTTTCTGGAGAGAGATCAAAGTGTAGAAGAACTAATATACAAAATATTAGTAACCACTTGAATACTCATGATGGGGACATTCTATTCTGTTTAATCTTGGCTATTATTTTTCCTTAAGATGATCTTGCAAACAGATGGTTGGTCTTTATGAGTTTTGAAATGCAGAGTGTAACTGTGACTCTCTTTCAAAATGCAAAGTAGAATTCCACTAAATGGGTTGTTAGAGTTCTTCCTGTGAAAGCAGTCTTGCTAGATCAAAGACAACCGAACTCACCTAATCCATTCCATCTGATTCTTTCACTCACTGCATGTGTAATGCTGCCCAGTTTATAGGATACAATTGATATTTAAACCTTTTCATTATTATTTTTCTAATAGATATTCCCATGATAGTAGCACTCAATTAAGGGAAGTTGGCTAATTTTGTTAAAAATACTCAGTTTACCCAACTGAGCCATTTCTACTTCAGCCTTTATATTGTTTCAATATTAAATATAAGATGATGACAAAAGGCCAGTACTTTGACAGAATTTGTTCAGAAATTTGTATCCTCCTTCAGCTGTTTGCCCAACTGTTCTTTTTTGTATTTTATTTGTCAGAAGTTAATATGTAACATTTGTTATCTTTTCGTGACTATTTATAATATTCTAGTCAATTCAATAATTATCAATAAAACAAAATATTTAAAAACAGCACTAGTCTGAAGACTTTATATTTTTCCCCCAATGGTGCTTCCCTCCAACTATATATGAAAATGTCTTATGTTGAGAACACATCTTTCTACACAGTGCTATTTTTGAATACATGTTTCCATTTTTTGTCCCCAAATATCCTATGCCTTAGAAATACCTTGTAAAACAGTCTAAAACCAAATTATAGTGGTTCTATTTAATATTATATATAATATTATATATATTATTATATATGTCAACTTTTATGGCAACTGGAGTCTTCTATTCTGAGACAGCTGTAGTTCTCTGTGTCTCTGTCTATCTCTCTATTTCTGTCTCTTTTTGTTTGTTTGTCTGTCCATGTTCCTGTGTCTCTTCCTCATTCCACACTTGCTGTATTCATCTACAGTCTTCCTTCTCTCCCATCTTGAAAGCCATAGACTGTGTCTCTTCTCAGCTGCTAATCTCATTTGTTAGAACAGGAACATGTGGGGGATTTGTTGCTGTTCCTTGTCTGTTTCAAAAAACCCACAGTATTAGAGAGATGATGTATCATTAAATTACCTCAGAGAAAGAGAATGTGAAGTTTGGGCAACTGATTTCGTTAAAATTATTCTTAAAGTATTGTTAACTAAAATAGCATGGGAAGAGTCTTGATGCTCAAAATCTTCACTCTCATCACACTCCTTTGAGGAGAGCTCCTACCTCCTCAAATTTCTTTCGAAGCTTTGTCATAAATGCCACTTGGTCTTATTGAACTCAATGCCTACAAGTACTCTGTCGACAAGATGAAGACTTTATTCTCAAAATAATCCTACAAAACTCTTGTATCTGTCTCTCATTCTTCTGCACAGACATCTAGGGACTAAAGCCAGTAGATCTCAGTTATCCATGACGGTTCACTTCACCACATCCTACCTCACAGTCAGGATTCTCATTGTCACTTCTGCTGCAGTGGATCTAACATGATTCATCTTAACCATCTTCGTCTGCATCAATCACTTCCCATTGAAATAGACTTTTATTGTATTTATGATTTTTCTTCCTTATACCTGGAATCAATCCTACAGTAGTATTGATTTTACACAGAAAGTGTGAATTTGCATGCTTGACTGGTTGCTCCTAAGATAATGGTTCATTTCACTTTTAATCGTTTAAAAAAAAACTGAGTGTCATACCATGGTTTAGATAAAAGGCATCTTTTCTAAGTGTTGAGGATCTGGGCAGTAAAAGGGGCACGTTTGGATATCAAAGAGTATTTATGCTTCATTTCAATGTTATGACTTTTGGTCTGTGCAAACATGAGTCATGCAACATGTCCTAATAATTTTAATTCCTCCACATGAGCCTTGCAGAGTTGTTGTTCTAAATGATTGAATAAACCCAGCAATCATGCTGTGTGCGGCACTAATTCAATCATATGTGAAGTATTATTCTTCTTAGATTTTATTCGTATAAAGGTAATGAGTTTTAAACAATCTGAGTGTGCTTTAACTTTAACTCTTGTCAATAGAGCAATTGTTTATGGCCTGTTTTTTTTTTTTTTTTTTTTTTTTTTTTTTTTTTTTTTTTTTTTTTTTTTTAATTGCTTTGGAAAAGAGAAGCTCTGATTTTTAGTTGCACCTTGAAAGTTATTCTATCGAAATGCGTTTGTGTCTCTTTTTATTTTTATTTTTCCTACAATGTAGTAAACTATGAAAACACGCAGGATTTGGTTTCTTTAATTGAGTCATTAAATTTTTACAAATGCTTTCCACTATTGCTTTTAGATTTTGCTGTAGTGCAAACCTTTAGTTAAATCTAGTATTTTTGTCTGTTTTTTTTTTTTTTTGGCTATTTTTCAGGGTGTAAGTCCTTCATCATTGGCATATTAATTTTTTCATTATGCTTTTTAGCATTGTGAAAGATCTTGGGAAGTTCTATCACTGATTTGATCTTCCTTAATATCTTTTCTGACCTTTGACTCATTCCCTTTCAGACTTTCGCCACGGAATGTCTGACGCTGGTGGCTCATCACTCTTACATCATGTGTCTCATTTGCTTGGGGTTTGTTCTTTGCTTCTCCAAGTTTAGCATATGAAGCAGTGGGTTCCACCAAGGCGTTTAAAATATATACGCTGCTACATGTCTTTTGCTAGCTCCCCTTTTAATTCCTTATTGCTTTTAATGAATTCTCTTGAAGACTCAAGCTTTCTTCCACTCCTCCTCGGCTTTCTAGTCCTGTGAATAATTCTTGCATTTTATTAGAAAGGTCAACTCATCTCCTAATCTTAAAATAGACTGTCTTCCAGGTTCTTTTCAACAACACTTATTTCCTCTGAACTTTTCATGATGCTTTTCCTTTGCATTGCTGGCCTTCAATGCCATATTCAGTCACTGCTGAACAAAAGCGAATCTTTTAAGATTTAAACTTTTTCAGCAGACAAGTTGCATAGAATACCTCTTATTAAATTATTTCTTCATTACATGATGGTTAAGTACCCCTTCCAAATCTATTGCTATGAAGTTTGACATGAGCAGTTTCTGAATCAATTCTCCATTTTCTTGTTTAGCTATATCGCTTCTCAGCATTTTTGGCTAATACCAAGTGTATGGTTTAGCTGTGCCTATCCAGGTTATGTGCCATAGAAGTTGCTACTTAACTTTATAATTTATTATCAGCAATAAAATATATAAATTAGTGAAATTTCTGGTATATATGCTCCTAGAAATTTCTTCCAGCTCTTGTTCCTGGCCACCGTGTTTCGCTTGCTGAAAGTGCTCTTTGTGGAAACTCGTGATTTATTTCTAAATCTCTAGTTGAGTATTTGGAACTTGTCCTTTTGATTATGTAAATAAAAAACAAGCATCGCCATCAGACAAAAATAAAATGAAATGACATTATTCTGGTTGCTCAAAAGTGAAATGTATAAACGAACAGAGAGTTGTTTAATATTCTATTAACCACCAAGGTTGAGTGTTCAGTCATTGAACAAAGAGTGTGACAGGCACATAGAATAATGTTTGCTATAAAACTAGACATGGCATCATCTTCAGCACCTTTTTTTTTTTTTCTAATCACAATAACCCATGCTTAACAAAAGCTTTTGCCAGTGTCTGACTTTACCTGGTCTATAGACCTTAATTTTTAATATGTTTTGCAGCCTTTTATCTGATGGACCTCATGAATATTTTAGTTGGAAGTAAGGTAAAAGTCACCGGAGACGATGAAACAAATGCTATTTAAATGAAAAGGTCTAGATGAGAGAGATTTGGCTTATCATTAGCCTATTTTTCCTCTTCCTCCTTCTGCTTGCTTTTTTGTTTGTTTGAGACAGAGTCTTATTATATTGATCTTAATGTCCTAGAATGCACTCTTTCGACCAGTCTGGCCTTGAATATGCAGATGTCTGGCGTCTGAAATATCACTTTCATGTTACTAAATTATTACCAATAATTTTATGTCCTAAGAATTTGTCTTTAAAAATACACGGAATATGTGTGAGTGGTTTTTATATATTAAGCACTCATTTGGTCATGTGTGATAACTAGAGTCTTAGGTACCAGATGCTGGGGACAAAGGTGACATTCCACACAGGGTCCATTAGCCTGTTTCATTCTAAATCACGAAGACATTGTTTTACCACTGGTCTTAAAATGTTCCATTCAAGCTATTCTTTAACATTTGCTGAACTTCCTGGTGTCTTTGTAGTGATTTTAGGACTCGTGATTGCCAAAAGTTACATTATAGGAATAACAGAGAAGAAAAAATACAGCAGAAATTGGACAGAAGTTTCAAGTTTCTGTTAGTTTTCATTTAGAAGAACTATATCTTAACTTTGAAAAATATTAGGAAGTAAGCAGTGTAATGTGGGCATCTACCCTGAGCAGCACTTTGCAGGTGCCCTCGTCTGACTTGTCCCATTCAAGCCCTTTAAAGTGACAGGATCAGTATTCAATTCCCATGACTGCAGATTAGGTGACACGAATCTGAGAAAATGTGCATGAATTGTTGATGTCCATCAGTTTGCATTTGAGCTACATTTTTCAGCATAAGACGAAGGTGACTCCTAAGACACTAGTTTTCCAACACGTTCAGAGGAGTGCTTAATATATAAAAACCACTCACACACTCATATTCTGTGCATTTTTAAAGACAAGTTCTTAGGACATATAATTATTGGCGAAAAATCAGAAACAAGAAAGGCAATATTTCAGATGGCTCTTATTTTACCTTTGTTGAAAAAAGAACTGGTAAAGCTAATAATTGCAATACGTTTGAAAAATTCCTGTAGTCTTTCATGGTGCACATAAACCGTTTAAAAATTAAAATGGTTGAGTTATCATTTCCTGCTTATTATATAATAATCCACTATTTGGAAATACTTGTTTTGGTAGCTTAAAGACATGATTAGTAATTTTTGGAAAACAGAGGCTTCCGGTTAGAAGCAATTGAAAGGAAATTAAGTTTATGGGACTAACTTTATTCTCTGCAAAGTCCAAAGATCCCATCCCTAGTTATAAAAGCCAACAGTGATAGCTGGGAGCAGAAGGGTAGATCACTGTGTTCTACTGGCTGTAAAGCCTGAAAGGAGCCAGGGTCAAGAAGAATAGATACAGGAGTAACACACGAACTGAAGCTATGGTAAAGAGGAGTCACGGTGAGTAACAGACTCCAAAGACACTTGAGCTGACACAGGCTATTTGTTGTCCACAGAGAATTTATGGGAATAGAGTAGGATGAGGAGAGGAATAATTCCAGGAATTAAGTCTGAAAATGGGACAGGAGGGGGTGAAGCAAGAAGAATGGAGTCCAGTGAAGAAATAAACAGAGGCTTAAGTATAAATAGACATAGATTTAAGCCAGCTGGATAAATCAGACACAGTCCTGTGTTCCCATCATAATGGCTCAGAGCTGCAAGAGTAAAGCATCCTTGGGCAGTACAGCCTGGAATAGAGGAAGCTACATTACCTCTTCTTCTAGATGCTCCTCTGTTACCAAGACACTCATACATATAGGAAAGCAAATGATGCAGGACTGTCCTGCTTTTCTGATTTTAAGAGATGGATGGACACAGAACAGGCAGAGTCTGGCCTTAGTCTCCTTGATTCAAATAGTTTGACAAGGAATTCCAAGATAGAGCGGCATTCATGTATGGCTCACCGGATCCTCCTATTTGAGAATTTTACCTTGAAAAGTAATGGAAAGAATCTAATCTGGAAAGACTTAACAAACATGGTCCAAACAAGACGTGGCTTTGTTCTTTGTATGTTTAGCCCCCAGTTGATACTGCTCAGGATGAATCCTTTAGGCTCTGAACTCTTGTTGGAGGAACTATATTATCATGGGAAGGATTGGAGAACATCACTTCACTTTCCGGTTAAATTCTCTACTTTCTATATGCGGATGAGAAGAAGGCCTCATCTAGTTTCCCAGAGCTGCAACAAATCAATTCAAAGCAAGTGGCCTCACAACAACAGAAATCCATTTTCTACCAGTTCTGGACCCTAAATGTCTTGCATTAACTTCAAGTGTGGCAAAGCCATGCTCAGCTGTGTCCTCACCTCTGCTGAGCACCCACGGTTACAGTCTCTGCCTGTATCTCTGATGATGGCTTGACTAGGCACTGATTTATGAATAAACAGAATGTCCTCGGGAGTCATTTTATTGCTATGTTGCTTTAGCAGAATAGTAGTATTTGTTTTCCCCTAAGTACCTGACCTCTGTGGTCACACCAGGGCAGCAGTGTCAGGAATGCATTCCATTGCATAATGTGCTACAGGTGTTCCATTCAGAGTCTTTGTTTATGCCAATGAATTCAAGGAAAGGTTGTCCCCCTCTTTCATTTTCTGTCAAATTCACTCAATTTAGTCTTACGTTGAGATTTTTTTATTTATCAGTTTGGTCCTGAGTTTAAAGTAGGGCGATCAGTGTGTACCTGTTGGCATACTTTTACATATACCCACCTAGTTTGATGCCCCCTATTGTTTTGAAGATGCTATCTTTTGTTCGGTTTTTTAATCAAAAATCAGGTACAGGTAAGAATATGGACTTATGGTGAGGTCTTTAACTCAAGTCCATTATGAACATGTATGTTTTGTGCCAATATTATGATGTTTTTATTACTATAACCACATGTAAAAATTATATTGAAATTATAAACTCCAGCAGTTCTTTTATTAATCGGGATTGGTTTTGCTCTCTTTCTTTCAGTTGTGTGTGTGTGTGTGTGTGTGTGTGTGTGTGTTTCCATATAAAGCTGATAACTGTTCTTTCATGATCTGTGAAAAATTATGTTGGTTGTATGATAGGAAATACATGAAATCTGTAGGTTGCTTTTGGCAGGATGTCTATTTTTATTAAATTGCATCCATCCATATTCTGAGGGAAGTTTCCATCTTATCTATCATCTCCAATTTATTTCTTTAATGTCTAAAAGTTTTTGTCATTTAAGTTTTTTTTTCGTGCATAGTTAAAGTTACCTCAAGCTATTTTATTATTTGAGGATATTGTGAAAGGTATGCTTCTCTGGTTTCTTTCTCAAAGTTGGCCATTGTATATTGGGGAGCTACTGATCATTGTAAGTTAATTTTGTATCTTGATGTTTTGATGAAAGTGTCTATCTACTGTTGGAGTTTCCTGTGGAATTCTTAGGGTTGCTTGTGTATCAATCATATCATCTGCAGAAAATAAAATACGATTTTGCTGTGCCTCTTTGCGAACCCCAAAAGACCATCAAGGAGCTGATTCCGATGCAATCTCACTAGGGTCATTGATTCTAGTTCAGTCTTGGGCTCACCACTGACTCTGATACAGCAGAATAGAAACACAAGCTCTGAGCCCAGTTCCAAGCAAGCATTTTTAGAGGTAACCAAACAAGCAAAGGGGTTTCTAGTCTGGCACACATTTGATTGGGGGGCTATTATGGAATTTTGTTGTCCTTTAAAATAATTGGCTGATGCTAGGAGCTAAACCATAAACTTAACTTCTGCTTTCCTCCTGATGGGTGATTGTTAGGAAGTAGAGTGCCAGGGGCAGGCTTGTAACCTGGGGGTGCTGGCTTGTTGGGAAGTAACATGGAGACTGGTACTAGACTTAGGTTTGTTGGGGAGTAACCTGGAGACCAGAGCAAGAGAGTTCATTCTTAGGTCAGGTTCTCTGAACCCAAGATCTAGTCTCTCACTTCTACTACTTCCTTTCCAGTTTGTATCTCTTTGATTCTCCTTCAGTTGTGGAGAGGTTTAAGTTAGGAGAAGATCTATACGACAGACTGGAAGGGAAGGAAGGTATGCGGTTGGCTGCAGAGCTAGGGAGGAGACTGGGAGATTGAGTTTGTGTCAAGTGAAGATCTGTAGTGAGCCTGTTTCCCTGGTCAGGATGCCAGTAGATTCATTTGTAATAGTAGGAGACTGGATTTATCTTGACTCAGTTATTTTATGGAGTTTGTGATGCTTGTATTTAAAAAATAATCAGAGATTAAAACATTTTATAGCTAAAGGTTGTTAGTAACAGTAATTTATAATATAGGGAATATTTAAACATACCCAATATATGAAAAAATCCAAAATGTTCTTTTTTTATTACTTTTTATTTTTTAGAAGATCTCTTGTAGCTCCTCCCACTAAATGCTTTCCAGCTAAAGATGCCTTCCACTGTCTCATCTTTCTGACTCCACCTCCTGAGAGCCAGTCGTGACTACAAAGCATGTCTCATTGTACCCACTTTTATTTCTCCACTAGCAAGAGGAAATGGCTGTAATTCCATTCCTCAGGAAAGTCCTAATATGCACTAGCCAATATTGACTTTAATTTTTCACCTCTCCAAGAATGTATGATTTCACCAAACCTACTACTGAGCACACCCATGTAAGTCAACTTCATAAAATTTGCTTTTGTGTGTGTGTGTGTGTGTGTGTGTGTGTGTGTGAATTTGCAGGGTTAAAATCCTTTTAGTGTTTGACTTTGAGAGTTTCTTTGCCTGCCAAATGATTCAAACATCCTGAAACGTTGGCAATTTGGATGACCAATCTCCACACCCTTCCTAATGTATAACATGATAATTATGGATAATTTTTAAATAACTAAGTTCTAAGTACATAGTTGAGTTCAAAGAGGGGAAATTGAGAAGAGGAAAGCTAGTTGTCAGAAAGCAGGAAGAACTTCAGAGCCAGTGTGATAAACTCTTGAGTCACTCAAAAAAATCTTGATTACAAAGGCTTTAAAATGGTTAAGGATTTGTTTCACCTTGTTCTACCTTATCAAACAGTTCTTTTCCTTCATATATGTTTATCACACACACACACACACACACACACACACACACAGACACACACACACACACATGTACACACCAGCAGAGTTTCTGTATCCAAATTGGTTATAATTATTTCATATGACATTGTATCATGTCTCTATTCATACGTAAGTACTTCCTTGCTTTGTGAGGTAAACAATTGTTTGTTATACATGCCAGTGAAATTTTAATGGTATAATCATTTGGGTTTATAGTGGTCTCTATATATTATTTTAAGAAGTGGAAACTTTTTAGAATTGAGTGAATTCTTATGTTTTGGTGTGAGCTACTGCCAGACAGATTTCCAAAGAAGTGATATTCTTGGACGGCCCAACTAGCTCTTTAAAGATATGTTCCTTCCTTTCCATACTTGCCCAGAAAGCACATAGCAAATTTTTGTTCTTGTATAGTCTTATGTGATACACAGGTTTCCTATGTCAAATATTGTATTTGTGACTATTTTACTTCTGATCATAAAGTATCACTTTATGCCCCTCTTGGTCTTTATAACACTGTTTTTGCCTGTGGTGCTCTATACCCATTGTTTTCTTTTAATAATTTTGTTACTGATTTTTGTTTGGAAAACCTTATGCATGAAAGAAATTGTCTAGTTCCTAGAATTTTTACACCTCCCAAAGAACATAAAAATATTAGGTATCTCTCTACTTTGTGAAGGAAAGTAGCACAGAAGCGACCAACTATTTAGGACCAACTATTTTAGGACAGAGACAAGAACTTGTGGTTATTTCTAAAATGCTTATTTCTAGTTGAACTCTAGGGATGAATAAAATGTTTCCTGAGAAATCTCTGCAAACCTACATTTATAGCATCTACGTGACATGGAGATTCTTGAATAAAAAATATAAAAACTGGTTTAGGGCACTGAGGATGTTGTTAATAGTTGATAATATGTTGACTCAGAAGCATGTTTGTGGCAGGGTCTTTCTCTCAGAATCCTTGGTACACAAAGATAAGAATACATTGGTCATTAGATTTTTATGGTATGGAACATATTTTAAAAGAGTTAGTTCTTGGTAATTTCCCTGTTACTTTATTGCAGAGACTATAAAAAAATAAGTAGAATGTCCAAGAATAAGGAATGGGGCAATAAGAACCAGAGAATATTATACATAATTTTTAAAGAATCAACATCTTAAGTAAGAAAATGAAAGCATAAGATGCCTCACAGGCACCCTGCAAGTAGGTTGACATCCCTGTAGGTGTACAAAGTAGCTTGTACTGGATTGCATTTCCAGTCTTGAGCTTATTCATCATGGCTATATAGGAAGATATCAACCTCAACAGGTGACGGCCCATAGGTTACATGGTCCTTCAGTTTGTCTTCACCTGGCCTTTAGGATGGAGTTGTGCAACCCAGGCACTTGAGAGCTTATACTGAGATGTTACTGCTCCAGCCTGGGCTTGGGCCTCAATTTGACACATGGTCATGACTTTTATTAGATAGAGCATGAGACTCTTGGACATGTGGATAATGTAGACAAGTTGATGGAGTTGTAGCTACACTCTGGGGTTGTGGGCTTTGGTTCTGTGGGCATTATATTGATGGCACTCATCGTCTTCTCACCCTTCTGGTTGTGCATCTGTATTCCTCAGGAAGTACAGGACTACCCCCACTCATGTCTTTGTGATCAGCTTTATGGTCTGGATTTCTTGATACTGTTTTCATGACATTTTTAGGACTGAGTATATGTGTTGTTCTTGGACTTAGTTTTCTCTGTGCAGTCACCCAGATCTCCTGGGACTTAAGAGAAAAAAAATCTTATATTAAAATTTAAAATAAAATCCAGTTACATGCCTAACTATATTTAACATAAGCAAC
This sequence comes from Micromys minutus, assembly GCF_963924665.1. Taxonomy (NCBI): domain Eukaryota; kingdom Metazoa; phylum Chordata; class Mammalia; order Rodentia; family Muridae; genus Micromys; species Micromys minutus. Next base: position 31,625,072 of record NC_137957.1, read on the forward strand.
CCATAAATATTCCAAATAAAGAAGTGAAAACATATTATTATGTAGATGAGCAAAGGTAGCAATTTTAACAATAAGCCCATATCAATATGTAGATAATTAAATGGAAGTAGAACAAAATAAGATCAGTTTGCATGAATGGAAGAAATTATTTATCCCAATGTATGTGTGTGTGTTTGCCTGCATGAGTCTATATCCATTACATGAATGCATGAACCCACAGAGGCCAGAGAAAGGTGCTGAAACCCATTGGATTATAGGTAGTTTGAAGCTGTCACGTGGTGCTAGAAACTGAACTTAGTTCCTCCTTTAGAGAAACCAGTTCTCATAACCATTGAGCCATCCCCTTGGCCAAGTAAAGTAATTTTATTTGTATATTGCTTTGCTATTCAAATACTGCAGTCACTTTAAAAACTTTTATTCTGCCTTACTGCCTAGTCAGGCAAATAACAAAAGTTTTTGTCAAGCTCTAAGGCATATGCACTCCATAAGCAATTATTAAACATCTACTTATCTAAACAGCTGAAGTGTAAAAGTACAGATACATATGACTCCTGCCCACTTATGTGAGCTTTACCTGCCTGTGAGAAAGAGAACACATGCTTTGTTTATTCAGAACTATTTTTCCCCATTTTTGTCCTCCTGTTTTAGTTGACTAAATTGTTCTATATTCTTGTGGGGGGTTATTGTTACATTTGCTATTTTAATACTTTAAAACATTATAGTTTATATTTTCTACATGCTGTTGTTCAACATGTCAAATTGTGGGAGAAAAATTTGTCAATAAAAATAACAGACATAATATGCAGTCACTGATAATTGGATACTAACCCCAGAAAGCTCTGAACACCCCAGAAACAACTCACAGACTGTGTGAAGTTCAAGAAAAAAACAAAGGCCAAAAAAAAAAAAAAAAAGAAAAAGAAAAAGAAAATAAAATGAAAAACCATTATGCTTAATCTTTACACACCAAGAAAACTTTGACTATTTCCAGGTTACATCTTGTTTTACATGTACTTTATGTTCATTGTAACTAGGAAGATTTTAATGCACCCTATCAAACCTTTAAAAAAATCAAGTACTGACAAAAATGTATTCATATACTTTTATGCAAAATTGCTTAAAATCTGTACATTTATCTTTGTTCTTGAAAATAAAGTTGTAAATTTTTTTTCTCATATCTCACCCACACATCCCCTCACATGAAGGATGAAGTAAGTTTGATAGGCACTTTCCTACTTTTTATGAAGAAACAATTTTTAATTTTATGCTAATCAGTCCTTGCTGTCTTAATTACTATGATTTTTTTAAATTTCAAAGCTAACTCTAAAATGTAGTGACAAAGTAAACAGCAGATAACATTGTAATAACCTTAGAACTCCTATAAGCCATGGAAAATAACAAAATGCTACATTCTTTGATTCTTCTTCCTTCCTAACACTTGGAAATTGTTATCAAAATGTGATATGGTGGTGAAAACAAGTGGAAATATAGGTCAAGGAGTTTAGTTAGGGAGAGGAATGTCAGGTCAATTTAAGAGAAAAGGGAAGGAGGAAAAATAACTTCAGAAGTGCTAAAAAGTCCTAAGCAATCCTTTTAAAAATTTACCTAAGACCACATATAATGCATAGAAGTGTATGAATATCCATGTCCATTTACAGTTTAAATGACATTGTGCTACATGGAGTAAAAATACCCCTTTAGGACAAATAGAGAAGCAGAGATTGAAGAAAAGATCATCCAGAGACTGCCTCACCTGGGGATTCATCCCATATGCATCCACTAAACCCAACATACTGATGCCAAGTAGTGCTTACTGGCAGGAACGTGATATGGATGCCTCCTCAGAGGCTCTTCCAGAGCCATACTGATACAGAGGAGGATGCTTGCAGCTAACCATCAGACTGAACATGGGAACTCCAATGAAGGAGCTAGAGAAAGAACTGAAGGAGCTGAAAGGGTCTGCAACCCCATGGGAAGAACAAAATTATCAATTAAGCAAACCCACGACAGCTTCCAGGGACTAAAACACCAACCAAGGACTTCATGGAGTGACCCATGGCTCCAGGTGCATATGTAGCAGAGGGTAGCATTTTCTGGCATCAATGGGAAGAGAGGTTTTTGGTCCAGCAAAGGCTCGTTTTCCCAGTGTAGGAGAATGCCAAGGTGCTAAGGTGGGAGAGGGTAGTTGGGAGAAGGAGCACCTTCATGGAGGCAATGGGAGGAGGAGGCAGGATGGGATTGGGGAAGGGGCATAACATCTGAAATGTAAATACAGAGAATATAATAAATAATAATTATTTAATATATAATATATATTTATATATGAAATAGAATATATTAATAATAATTATTATATATTATATAAATAATAATTATAATAAAAAAATATACCTTTAACCCAGGAGCCATAGACTATTGAACAAAACACCTAGGGTTAGGTATGAAAAACTCCCTTTTTAATTGTAGTTCATGGAAGTCTAAGAGACTCCCAAAACATTATAGACTATTGATGTTGCCCTTGGTAGAATTCTAGAGATTCAAAGTAAATCTGTGTTGCGGAAGACACCATGCACTTTCGACACAGGACTCAGGGTATTGGAGCTGTATATAACCTGAAAAGTATCATCCTGAGGACTTGTTTCCATAGTACCAGATGATGGTATGCAGACTTCCAAGAGAGGGAGGCAACTCATCGTGCTACCCACCTTTGTGACATCCATGATCCACAACAATGACTAGCATCGCAAGATATTCATAAGGGTGAAATGGTGATCCTCATATACTGGTGGTAACTAAGAGCTGTATATTTGGACGTAAGTCCTGTTAAGGAAAATTGCACCTTACCCAAACTTACCCACATTTCCATAGCTAGTGAAGTCATGGATCTTAGAGATAAATTTCTTCCACCATTAGGCTGGGAAGATGGTTCAGTAGTTAAGAGTACTGGCTACTCTCCCACAGGTCCTGAGTTCAATTACCAGCCAGCACATGGTGGCTCATAACTATCTATAATGAGGTCTGGTGCCTTCTTTGGTGTGCAGGCATACATGAAGGCAGAACATTGTATACATAATAAATAAACCTTTAAAAATAAAAAAAAAAAACCTTTAATAAAAAACCTACCATCATCAAAGAAATTTCACTTTGCAACAAATGGAGACTATTATAAAAAAAAAAAATGATAACCAGTCAAAATGCTGACTAAGGGGGTTCCCAGGTCCAAATGATTCATTTGTTACACAATCATTGCATCTAGGTATAAATGTAACACAGAAAAAAAGACCACAATGATTCATTTGTTACACAATCATTGCATCTAGGTATAAATGTAACACAGAAAAAAAGACCACAAATTTGAGAGGGAGCAAAGAGCAAAAAAGACAGGCAAGAAGGAAATATTGTAATTACATTCTTATATCAAATAAACACTTAAATGGTGACAGGCCCTTTTAATTCAAATCAGAATATCAGATCTGCTGAGAAATAATTATGAGGCAGGTAAATAGAAAGCTTCAGAGTCATTAGTAGATTAAATTCTGATTTCTAAATTTTTGTTTTGCAAGATAGAAGAATGCAGTTTATTTAATCTTGGGAGATATGGCTTTTTAATGCCTTTCTTCTGGAAATCAGGATTGCTTCTAATTCTGTATTTTAAATTACAAAGAACACAATTATGCCCTTAATAAGATTATTTGTTAAATTGGAGGGATATGCTTATAATCCATTAAGAAAATTTATAAGTATTAAAAATGCAAATATTTCAATTCATCATTAGAAAAATCTGTTGAAGCCTTAAAGAAGGCAGAGGTTATATTATTACTTAAAATATCCCAGATAATGGAAAAAGAAAAAAATAAATTAAATCTTCATAACAACAACAACAAAAACAACTACAGGTCAAATTCAGTATCACTCATAACCTGTAAGACATTAGCAAACACAGCTCACCTGCCTATCCCAAGAACAGTACAGCACTGTGGGGGAGAATTAATTTTAGGAACAAAGGGTTTAATTTTAACAATTCTATTAGCATCATTTCCTTAATAATAGAAGAAAAAACTTAACTCATTTTCCTTCAGGTCAAAAAGGCATTTGATACATCTGCCAATAATTACTGCTTCTATCTTATTATTATAGTCCTAGTAGGATAATTGGCAAATCTACAAGAGTGATCTGAGGAAGGTTCATTGCGGTGAGATAGCTGATACAAAGGTCTTAGCCATGAGCCCATTCCCAAAGACATCTCTTTAATAGCATGTTGGATTCCTAATGTCTTATACAGTGTTATAATACTGAGAAGATACACCATGAGCATTGCGACTCTTATAAGGAAAAGCACTCAACGGCAGCTTGCTTACGGTTTCAGAAGTTTAGTCGACTGTCATGTCATGGAACATGGCGGCAATCAGTCTCTCATGCTGGAAAAGTACCTTCAGAGTTTCACACCTGGCTTCACAGACATCAGGAAGAGAATGACACTGGACCTGCCCCAAACTTTTGAAACTCCAGAACTCAACTACAGTAAAGTCAACAAGGTTCACCTATTCCAAGAAGGCCACACCTCCTAATCCCTCTTAAGTAGCACTGCTCCCTAAAGATCAAGCATTCAAATATATGAATGAGCCTATGGGAGTCATTCCTTCTCAAACCAACACATCCACTGTGCTTGTATCAGTAAAGAAAAACTAGGAGTGCATGAAACTTTGAGGTTCCACAATAAAGTGTAGTCTTTATTAGACCCGTACAAAGTAAACATTATCATTTGAATGGACAGAAAGGATCTAAGCCAACAACTCACATATTGAATCTAAAAAAAAAAAAATCTAGTTAAGATATAAATGAGCAAAATTGAATAGAAAATATTACTAGTTCAAGAAACATTTGAAGAAAAGCAATCAACCATCAATCATCATCTTTAAAAGAAATAAGAAGTCCAGTTTCAATTAAGACTGTTAATGTCTTCTCCAGGATGTCTAGTCAATCTTTCAGTACCCTATTTTTGCTTTTGTTCTTTGTTTGGACATCCGTCCTAATGTCCTCTCTTCTTCCAAAGTGTCTCATTCAGGCCTGTCCCATGCTTCAATTACTTTCATGCTTCCCTTTCAAAGTTTAAGCTTTCAATTTTCCAGCATTTTCAGCTGTGACAAGTTTTAATATTAAAATTCACATCTGTTTCACACCCCCTGGAGTTTTAAACATAAGAGCCATTATCCTCCCTCTTCTCTTTAGAATCACTGAAGAATGCAGAAGGTAGAGAGGAAGTTTGGAATAAGAAAAGAAAGTGGCATGGTTTCCACAACCTTCTTTTTTTATTAGTTTTGTTCTTAAATAAGATTTATTTTCTTTGTTTAATTCATATCTATGTGTTTGTGTGAGTCTGTGCTCTGTGTGTGGGTACCACTAAAGAATAGAAGAGTCCCTTTCTCGGATCTATGATTTGGGGGCTATTTTTGTAATTCACTTAGTCTAACAAGGACCATTATTTTTGTGTGTGTGACCATTAGATTGGAACAATCTATTGGAGCCTGGTGGGTGCACAACAGAAGACAATGACATCTTCTAACCCTGAATCTCTTATTATCAAGTAGTTGAGATGGAAGACATAGAGTCCCCGAAGTTCCTCATGCATCAATGCCTGACTATTGATGGAGCTATTCTTATACAGAGCTAGCATAAGCATCAGCAGCTGCTTTGAATCTGTGGTAGCAGGGGCTATCTTGCCCAAAATAGGACACTTCTCAGCTCTGCTTCCTAGGTTCAGATTTTCATATTCTTTTTGTCCTTTCTTTTACAATGTACTCTGAGCCCCATAGGAGCTTATATAAATGTCTTATTTAGGGCTGAGTACTTATTCACAGTTTCTCAGACCAGTGAGTCCCTGCACTCACTATTTCACTGGAAAGGCAGGCTTCTCTGGCTATGGCTTTTAATGTTGTTAGCCCTTTGGTATAAATATATTTAGACAGCAGTTTGACACTTTGTCAATTTAGTTAAACAACTTTATAGAGTTCCTCCCAGAGATGCATGGCTTAGCCTTACAAAAGTTTTCGACCAGGTTTTTACTATCAGGCATAGATTCCTTCCTTTGGATAAGACCTGGAATCTAACCACAAAGAAGCTGGTAACCCTTAGTAACAGTAGTGACACTATTGCACCAAGGAGCACATCCTTCCTAGAAAGTTGGTACCACAGTTTTTAGGGTTGAAAGTTGGTTCAGTATACCTTTACCTTAGTTACTGTAGTTCTGTAAAATTGTCAGATCTCACTCATCTCTCACTACATATTGTGTGAAAGGAGCACAATTAAGACCAATAAATCTATTCAGGGTAATTGACCCCAACTAAAAGCTACTGATACTTTCTCCCAAGAGACACAAAACTAAAAAAAAAAAAAAATTTTTTTTTCATTTTCAAATTGAAAAGTTATTCTTGTTACTTTACATTTATTTTCTTGTCTTTGTCTTCTAATTTCAGAGCTCACTTAATTATAATTGAGGAGGTAAGTGGATAATAGCCACCTTTATGTTGGGACTGGTTATTCTAAATTGTTTCTGGGATCACTGGTAAAAAATCAGCTCTGGTAGATGATATGTTTCTACAGAACTCCTCCAAAGTGAAGTATTAGATAATAGTTCTATGAATTAAATACAGTTAAATTTCTAAAAGATAAATAAATAAGTATGTTCTTTTGGGGGAAACTCTGATAATTAAGGTTGAAGTCTGTAGGTTGTCCTGCAGCTGTTAGTATTTTAATGTTAATTCCACTTTCCCAAGTAGGGCTGGCTGGTCACATGACTCCAACTGACCCTTCCCATTTAATTAGTAAAATAAAGAAAAGCCAGTGACTGGGCGGGGCGAGGCTAGGGAAGTAGAGAGGAGTAGAGGTCAGAGGTCAGAGAGGTGGAGGGTGTGAGAGGACTGCGAGGAGAGGTCATGGCAATGTGGAGGTTCCCAAGGACCAGCTGGACCCAGGTGATATTAATTGGCATTAAATAGCTATAAACATTAAGGATTTTATAGGTCTAGCATCTTATATGAAGGGCAGTTTGTATCTTTGTTTATTTGATGTAATCTTATTGTGTGGAGGGTTTGTAGATTGAGAGTTGAACATATAAGCCTGTATGAAAAGCTATCAGGCTGTAGAGTTGTGTTTGTGTGTGACTTTGGGGTAGAGAAATACCCCGGGACAGAGGCAGAGAACAGGTGGAAAAAAACTGCCAAGGGAAGGAAATTGCACGGATGAGTTGAGCCGTGTTGGCTCAGACCAGGCGCCAGAGGAGTGTGGGGCTTCGAACTAAAACCGGGCCTGAATGAGACCTCAGGGCCGTAAAGAGATAAAACAATTTATATTTTTAAATATTTACTGCAACAGAAATCTACCATTGTCCAGATAGACTGTTAGGGCTCAGCTCCGTGTGATGTGGATGACACCCTTCATTGACAGGGATTCTCCTTCTCAGATCTTGTCTCTGGAACTCAACCACCCTCCCCTCATACACACACACACACACACACACACACACACCTCTACCGGCTGAATATCACATAGCCTTGCTTAAGATTACAGACTCAATTTCCTCTCTCTTGATAAGAACCCATTCAGCTAATTCCCGAAAAGCTTTCCCAAGCTAATGAGTCATTTCAGTACTCTAAGCCTTTAGCCTTATCTTTGCCTATCCTGGGTGTTTCTATTCTCTTATCCCCTGAAATTATAGAAACTTCAAATCATCCCAAGTAAAACTGATCTGCCTCTCTGCAACTGGTAATATGCAGTCACGAGGCTTCCAACCCTCCCACCCCTGTCTGTAGTCTCTGTTCTGTTTGCGAATGGATATTGGCCAACAATCTACTAGGGCAGGGAGTAACACATCCTAACACACAGATGTAATGTCATGGTTTTGAAATGGAAGAGAGAATGGTGTGGAAGAATGAGGAGGAGGAAAGGAAACAAGAGGGGAGGAAGAACAGGAGAAAGGAAGGAAGAGGTATATCTGACCTTTTCTACTTCGTGGGTTCTTCTTTCTTCCACCCTTCTCCACTTCATAGATTATAGGAAGAAGAACAAGAAAGAACCAAAATTTTCCTCTGGGATCAAAGCAGGGAATATTTCAGCTGTAGCAGCTGGAATACTTTTTTTTTCTTCCTGTTTCCTCTATGGCATTTGACACCAAATTTCCCATTCTGCCTACTCCCACATCTGGGTACCACTTGTAGCCAGACTTGGGTTACTTTGTGGATTTTTCTTTCATCCACCCTTATCTACATCTTTTTTTTCACCCTTTTACCCCCCTAACACTAAATATGAGAGAAAATATGTAGAGGGGAAAGAAGGCAGCATTATCATTAGACTAATTTCTGCTTTGAGTTCCTTGGGGTAAGTTTGATCTTTAATGTTACATTTCTTCTTGTTGCTGTTTCTTCTTTGTACATGACTACTTAACAAACTGTGACCAAAAGCAACTAACAACCAACTAGCCAATAACCTACCACCTGTCAGGGCCCTAGCATTTACATACCCTATGAAAAGTCCCCAGGATTCCAAATGTCATACTATAACAGGAATTATCTGCAGCCGGCAAACCCACAGCCCTGTTAGATCATAAGGAAAACCACAGTCAGCTACTGTGTACAATTGAAGCAGCCCCATATCCTACAAATGGGATTAAAAAGAAAACATATTTTCATAGTATTTCTGTATTTGTTGAAAAGAACCGAAATCACAAGTTGTCACTACAAAAGGGGGAGAAAAGAGGGAAGATAAACAAAAAAAGATTAAAGCAAGGGATAAAAAGCTTTACAGCTGTTATCATCTCCTGGGAAAGACAAGAGACTTAGCTTCACATGACACCACTGTGTTCTTCAGTGACAATGGGCACATGGTTTGTATCCAGTGTTTAGATGTTTCTTGTTAGAAATAATTATCTTGAAATATAGAAGATATATGAAACTATTTTTGTTTTCTTTTAGACAAATCAAGCTATGTGACAATAACAGATCTGAAGTTATGCAAAAAGATCATGCTTCTCTTGTGAAGTTATACCAGCTGTGAAGGTTAACAGTGGCCCTTTTAGGCTCATATGTTTGAATGCTTTTGGTCCCTTATTGGTGGAACTGCTTGAGAGAAACTAGAAGGCATAGCCTTGCTGGAGATGTGTGCCTAAGACAGGCTCTGAGGTCTCAAAAGCCCATGCCATTCCCCATTAGCGCTCTTTTCCTCATGCTTGTAGATCAAAATGCATGCTCTCAGTTACTACACCAGCACTATACAAGCTTGCCTGCTGCCACGGCCCCTCAAATGACAGTGACAGGATCTGACTTTTTAGAACTATAAGCCCCAATTAGTTATGTTCTTTTTTATAAGTTGTTTTGGTCATAATATTCTCATAGCAATGAAAGAGGAAGACAAAAGTCATCATTTTCCTATGAGGCAGCTCCATGTGACATGGACTGAGCATCAATCAGCTCATGGGTTTGCTGCCTAAGCTTGGAAATTCACAAGTTAAGAAACAAAAGATCAAAGCAATGTATTTCATGAGTCAGAGAATTTTTTTTCTCCATCACTAATGGTTTATATTCTTCCAGAAAAAAGACATTTTTGTCATGTGTTATTTTCAATATTAAGTGCTCATAGGATTTATTATGCCAGAGTTGCCTCATAAATATAATAGAGACACACAATTCAGATCTAGTCAAAAGCTGACTGGGTAAATTAATGATAGCTCAGTGAAATAAAAATCAGGATGTTGACCTTGGAAAGAGGCTCAAGATGTGTGAATTATAAAGAGTAAACTAAGTCTCATCAATGAGAAGCTTTCCCTTGTCCTTGAATAAATGTATATGAATATACCTTTTGTTGTAGAAATAGATTCTAGGAAAAAATAGGAAATTGATTCCTCTTTTGTGAAGAAGAGAGAGAGATGCAAAGATATTTCTATCTTTCAATTATCTAATCCTTTACCACACAAATGACAATATGCAACCTTACAGTGGACAACTATATCAGTCACTCCAAGACTCAGGGAATATTACAGCAGAATGGGCAGAAATAATGCAATTATAAGAAGGGTAGAGTGTTATAGAGGACTGTCTTCTAAGTATGGCATGCCTGTTATACATCTGAACTCTCAGCAACTGTGTCTATTGAGATTGGATCCATCAGCACAGAGGGGAAAAGAATTTCATAAAGTCCCTCCCATCTGTGAGCCTGTATAGATAGTCAATGGGTTCTTGTGGAAAGAGACATTTTCTTTAGTGGTATAGCCATTGAAATGTTCCTTATGTTCCTATAATCAACCCAATTTGAACTTATTGAGATATGAAAAAATAATAGTAATAATAGGAAGAAGGAGAGGAGGGGCAAGGAGGAGGCAGAAGGGAAGGAAGGAAGAATAAAAGAAAGACAGAGAAAAAGAAAGAGGCAATCAAAAGAGAAATAGTTGAAAAGAAAAAAGAGATTAGCAGGCTTTGCACAAGATAAAAGAGGATAATTGTAAGTAAATGAAGTCAATATATATTACTAACATCTATGAAAATATCACAATAAATCCATTATTATGTATAATTGATATGTGCGAGTAAAAACTTTTTAAAGCATATAACAAAAATAAGTTAAAATATGTAACAAACCTTCACAAAGAAACACATAGTCACTGGTTGTGGTGGTATAGATTGCTCAGGTAAGATACTGAGGTAGGAGTATTGTGAATTCAAGGCTTGTATGTGGTGTTTATTGAGTTCAGTGCCATCCTAGACAGCATGAGATTCTGTTTCAAAATAACACGTACAAGAAAGTGCTAGAGAGATAAATAAGAGCCACAGCACTTGCCTAGGATACACAAAGCCTCAATAGCTTAGTGGGGATTCAGAATGTAAAAAACTGAACACCTCTAATAGCAGGATAGCCTAACAGACCATAAGCAAAGGAATAAACAGCATGCTGTAAAAAGCAATTATTATCAAGCCATCATTTTCAATATTAACATTGAGTTCACTAAAGGTATATAATAGAGGATTTCAAAATACTTCCTGAGATATTATAAAAAAGGCTCCTTTGTGGTGAGGGGTGGTGAGAGGTGAGTAGGATATGGCTCACGAGAAAAAGTCAGGTAGGTCTGACAGATCAAACAGTGGAAACAAATACGTCAACAAGCCTGCCATGAACATAAAATGCTATGTATTATTTGGATGGCTAATCTTGGTTCTCAACTTGACTCCAGCTGGAATCAACTAGAAACCAAGCAGCTGGATGCATTAGTAAGAGTTTCTTTTTCTTGTTTGAATCATTTGAAGTGGGAAGACTGACCTCAAATCTGGATTATTTGAGGTCATAGGACCCAACCGAAATCTGAGCCACACTCTCTGAAGAATTTATGTAACCAGACATGGAAGAATGATTCATTTTGCTTTCAGCTCTACATATGTTTTTCCCTCAAACATATATTAACTTGCCACCCTTATGTCCTAACTTAGTTCAGAGGGATATTGATTGTCTGTCTCTTCCACAGACATCACATTGATCAGCTAGTTGGCAATATTATGCTGATTGGCCTAAGTGAGCAGGAGTTAAGATTCACTTTAAACTTGTTAGTAATGAACATATTAATCCAATTAAAATTCAAGGGCTTCTACTTCAGCAAATGTTTTTAGAAAACCCATGATATGGAGTATACAAAGATATTCCTTCTAAGGTAGAGGATAAATTATTGTACTGCCCACCAACCTTACTACCAAGATAGAAGCATAATACCATACACGACCTCTTGGAGTGTATTCAATTGTTTGACCAAAGAAGAGAGAAAGACCTGGCTTACTGGTGGTTCTGCATAATTTGCAGGTACCATCCAGAAGTGGACATCTACATTATTATTACCCATTTTGGAGTGACACTGGAAGATACAGGTGAAAGAAAATCTTCCCAGTGGAGAAGACAATGTAGCTCTAAGATTGGAGCTTGGACAAGAAAAGGGGGAGGGATGTAAGACTTTAGGGACTCTCAGCAGCCTTACACCCATGACCTCAGGTCAAGGCTTGCCCAAGTTCCATTCTCCACCCACAGTTCATGGGAGGAGCAGGAACATTCTTGAAAAAAAAAAAAAAAACAAAAACAAAAAATGTACTGAGAGTCACCTGATCCTCTCGTCTCAGATAGAGTTTGAATACTTGTCATGCTTGCTGGCCAACAGATTCAAAGGTCAATATGCTTAGCCAATAAGTTTAAACTGTAACCTTGCTGATGTAACTTGCACCCCTAAAAAGTGTAAATGCTGCTTGTTATAGCCATTTGGGGTCACCTTCCAGTCACTCACCATGAGGGGCTGATTAAGGGTGGACTCTAACAAAATAAATCTCTTGCAGTTGCATCAGACAAAACAAAGAAAACAAAAAACAAGGAAAAATTTGATGAGAAAGACAGCTGGGGAGGAAGTGCATTGTGATTGTCATATCATGTTAAGTATAATTATTACCTGGGTATTGTTTTAATTTGAAAATAAAGCATGACATAAGGAGATATGATTATCCATTAAGTTGACAAGGGGTGGACTTGTTATGGCTGTCAACTTGACAATATCTAGAATAAACCTAAACCAAAGTAGCTGGTCACACATTTGAGGAAATTTTCTTGATTGGATCTTTAAAGATGAGAAGACCAACCATAAATCCTAGTCATGTGACACAGGAAGACTCACCCTAAGTCTGTATCATTCAAAGTCAGAAGACTTCTTATGAATCAAGGCCACCCATTCTGGTAGCAGTGGTATAGAAGGACGGGGAAGAAGGAACCTTGTTGCCTTTTGTCCACTTTGCCACATGCTCAGTTGAAAGTTCATCTATGTTGTGACTAAGGCATTCCTTAACTGTTATTAGAACCTACTTCTTCAGGATTCTTACATATATTAAAAGCTGGATGACATCCAGCTCGAAGAACTAAACATCTATCAGATTCTTGGCCTTTCTGTTGAGAGACAGCAATTGTTGGACTAGCTGGACCACAGCCTGTACAACAAATAAATCATTTCCTCCTCAAGTTGCTTTTGGTCATGGAATTTTGTCACATTATTGGTAACCCTACCTAAAACAGAAGAACAAGTGGTGTGATAATGCTACAATGCACAACCAGCTACAGAATTTGAAAAGCTATTTGAAGTGGTTAAACATTTGCACTTTTTTCTACAGCCAAGGAACCAACATAATTTAAATAAAGGAAGGACTCTATTAGAGACAGGAGAGAAATCCAGAGTGTCAGGAAAAAAATGAACAGAAATATGTAGCAGTGGAGGGTAGAGAACAGGGTCTGAGAGACCCACTAGAAAGTCCCAGACACCAGGGAAGCAAAAGGTTCCCAGGACCCAATGGTGATAACATTAGCTGAAATACCCAACAAAGTGGTGATAGAACCTCTAGAGACAACTTCCAATAGATAGGCATGGCCCCAGTTGAGGGATGGGCCCACCTACCCATCTCAAAATTATTAACCCATAATTGTTCCAGTTTAAAGAAAATGAAGAAACAGACAAACAAATAAACAAAATGGAGGAGAGACTGAAGGAAAGGCGATTCAGGGACCTTTCCTCCTAGGAATCCATTCCATCTGCAGACACCAAACTTTGCCATTATTGCTAATGCCAAAAAGTGCTTGCTGACAGAAGCCTAGTATAGCTGTCCTCTAAGAGGCTCTGCAAGCACCTGACTAATACATAGGACTAAACCAATAGAGGAGTAAGGGAAAGGATTGTAGGAACTGAAGGGGTTTTCAGCCCCATAGAAGAACAAGAATATCAACTAACTGGACCCCCCACCTCAGAGCATCCAAGAACTAATTAACCAACCAAATCATATACATGGATGGGTCCATGGATCTAGATACATATGTAGCAGAAGTTATCTGGGGCATCAGAGGGAGGGGAGGAACTTGATCCTGTGGAGGTTTGATGCCCCGGTGTAGGGGGATACTAGAGTGGTGTGGCAGGAGTGGGTGGGTGGGAGAACACCCTCTTAGAGACAAAGGGAATGGAAGATGGAATGGGGGGTGTGGAGGGGAGCCCAGGAATGGAGACAACGTTTGAAATGTAAATAAATAAAATAACCAAAGAAGAAAAAGGAGGAAGAGAAGGAGGAGGAGGAGGAGGAGGAAGAAGAAGAAGAAGAAGAAGAAGAAGAAGAAGAAGAAGAAGAAGAAGAAGAAGAAGAAGAAGAAGAAGAAGAAGAAGAAGAAGAAGAAGAGGAGGAGGAAGAAGAAGAAGAGGAAGAAGAAGAAGAGGAAGAAGAAGAAGAGGAAGAAGAAGAAGAGGAAGAAGAAGAAGAAGAAGAAGAAGAAGAAGAAGAAGAAGAAGAAGAAGAAGAAGAAGAAGAAGAAGAAGAAGAAGAAGAAGAAGAAGCACATTATCTATCCCCACTTTCCTCCATGCATCTTTACTTTTTTTCTGAGCCTATGTGGTATATATAAAGTGACCTGGACTGAAAACACACTGCTGGAAGAAAATCCAGGAAAGAGAGTTGCTTGGGGTCAAAGGAGTACTAAGAAACAATGCAGCAAAAAGGTAATGGTTGTAGAAACAAGGAGCCAAAGACTCACTTTCAAATCGTTGACTAGTTAGTTATTAACTAGTTAGTTTGCATAGAGAAGCAAGACAAGAGCCAGGAAGATAGAAAGACTTATAGCTTGAGTCTGATATAATGTCAATGACTTTGACAATTCAGCAGAAATGAATGCACTGTTGGAAGTTAGAAAAAATGAGAAGATAAGTTCCTGGTAACTTCAGAGATGTTGAAGAAAGAAAAGAGATTTCTTCAAATGATAGATTTGCTAGCCGTCTCAATGGTCTATATTCCTGAATGAAAGCCACACACAGAATCTTCATATTTTAATATACTTTAAACAGCACAATAGCTGGACCGCTGCCAAGCCTTCATGTGGTTAGTCCCGAGTTATTATTTACTAAATCTATGCTTCATCTTGTCTTCTTTGGACCCCGTTGGGCAGCCCTCTTGGCTGCATGTTCCTGGGTCCTTTCCATGGTGTCTATGCCTCTGTCCTACACTCTTCTCAGGTATAGTGTCTCTCCTCTCTTTCATGCTCTCCTGGAATGATGGATCTCCTCCTTTCTCCTCCCAGTCCCAAACCCAAGAATCCTAAAATCCTGCCTCTGTCTCTTCTCCCCAGCTATTGGCTGTTGGCATCTTTATTTACCAATCAAAACCAACTAGGAGCAGGATCCCAGAAGCTTCATGCAGACACTCTCCTACAAATAATTTTATTGGGGGGAACATAATTATCATTTGTAATACAAGCAGCTACATACCAGTACTCCATATACTGCACGGAGAAAATGCTTGTTGCTCCTATAAAGAACATAGTGAGTCTAGAGGTGAAGAGTAATAAATTTAAATTTTGTCTCTAAGACATTCTTTGATAAGATGTATTATTACTTTTTAGACTGAGAGTGAAGTAGGCTGACCAATTGGATATCATCAGAATGAAAAGAAAAATTTGTTAAGTGTGAATGAAAAATTCGTCATAGAGTCAAAATCAAGATGGGGTTAAAATTCAAACTATGTAATTCTATATGCTCTGCATCATAAAAACAAAAACAATGAACAACAACAAAAAGAAGCAGGTAGCAAGATTATTGTAGAAAGAAAAATTCAGTTCTAAGACTAAAAGCCAGAGTTTGGAAAATTTGCCACAAATTAGTAATATATGTATTAATATGTATAGGTCACAGGGATGTATTGAATTTGGTCAAATACCTTGATATGAAAAATAGCTGATGTATAAAGAGAGTAAATAAATGTTAGCTGCCATTAAAATATTATTAATAAGAGGTAGAAAATATGATACAAAGTCACTTTGTACTATTTCAGTCACACACAAAAATGAAAATCACATGAATGTACAGCTTAAAGACATAAGCAGATAATGGGTCAAATTTTTATTTATAGTCAAAACTACTCTCATCTTTTCAATTGTAGTAAAATCCTTAAAGTGTTGCTTTGTTTTCAGTTATTCTCTAAATAAAAACACGTTGATGCTTTGAGTTTTGTTTCAAGATAGCAAACACTTTGATTTATTGCTCTTGGTCCTTGAGCCGTATCCTGAGTGTCAGATAACGTGAGGCACAGAGACTGATCTCTGACCTCGTTGTTGACCTGGTTCCAGTGAATATTAAGTGCAGATGGAGGATCTGTAATGAATAGAGGAACACACAAGCAGCTGCTTTGTTCCTTTGCCCCTTGACTTTTTAAGCTGAGAAAAAAGTGCCAGAAGTTACACAGCAGAGCCCAAATATGCTGATTAATACTCCCAGGCTTGTCCTGTTGTTGACTATTTGGAATCTTAGCTGAATCACACAAAAATGAATTGCTTGAGATGCCAAGACAAAAAATATATTCATGTTCCAGTCTATTTGTGACTATGGATGCCATTGTTTTATGTCAAATTATACTAGTTTTTCCTTTGAAAAAGAATTAGGTTCTGCCAACAAGCTTTTAAGTAATTTATCTATCTATCTATCTATCTATCTATCTATCTATCTATCTATCCATCCATCCATCCATCCATCCATCTATCACTATCTCTATTCCTATACCTACATACCCACCTACTTATTATATCTCTATCCATGTATGATCTATGATCTATGATCTATCTATATCATCTATCTCTATCTCTATCTCTATAACCTATATTTATATCTATATCTATATCTATATCTATGTCTATGTCTATGTCTATGTCTATGTCTATATCTATATCTATCTACCTACCTATCTATCTATCTATCTATCTATCTATCTATCTATCTATCTATCCATTTATCTATCTATCTATCATCTATCTTCATTCTTCTGTCACATTCTAGGAAATGATTGTACCTGTATGCAAACTTTTCATTGTGGCAGAAAGAAAAAGATTATTTTGCATGGTAATGGCTGTTTTACTCAGTGGATAGGATGTTGCCCTTTCTGTTTATTCTGACTTCAGAGGTTGGCTACTCTTGTGAAACACTTTGGGTTTAATATATTCATTCTGGAATAAGCAACTCTAAATTTGGAAGGGGTAGCTTGAAAATAGTATAAGTTGCCAAAAAATGCTTAAATTAAAAACTAACAATATTCAGTACATGGAGTCAAGAAAAATAAAAGGATGAAGTCATTGCTACATATTAACAAGATGCTAATGTAATTTTCATTTAATGGAATAGTCATGAATTAGATGAGTTCCTGTTCGGTACTGTAAAAGCATAGCTGAACAAAGACAAAACTCTGGTCAACTCCTACTCAGGGGAACCTGAAGGTTCCTTGAAATAAACATCTAGAAGAAATCTAAATAGAAGGAAGAAAATATCTTCAAAAAAAGGTTTTGATTTAGCTGTTAACATGATGCTAAGGAGCTATACATCTGTATTTTCAAAAATATAAATAGGTTCATGGTACAAAGTTCTGCAACAAAAACATTTTACAAAGTTATATTGTAATATTAAGTAATTTTAATTCTTAGAGTTCCTTAAAGTCATGGAAAGGCATGCATCAAAATGCTAATTTTATGTGACAGGATTAGTGATCAAATTTCTGAAAATTATTTGTTAACTCTAATATTTTATAGACACAGTTTATTGTGCATTCAGAGGAGAGAAAGCCATGGGGAATTCCCCCTTTAACCATGATTTATTGAAAAAATTAGGGTCATATCATTTAAAATCTACTTTTTTGATGATCTATTCTTTTCTTTATATATATATATATATATATATATATATATATATATATATATATATATATATATATAATTTGTATGTGTCTTTGGCCTGCATAAATGTTATGTGTGACCCATGTATGCATAGTGACTTCATTAAATGGGATTAAATTTGGGGTCTGTACATGTGAGACAAACACACTAACACTGAGCTATACCCTCAGCTCTGAAATCTCACATTTTAAATGCTGTATTGGGTTGTATTTCTTTCTATAGAGGTTGGCAGAAGTGTTCTCCATAACGTGCCTTAATGTAACACTTGATGGTACTGCTCTTCTAGAGAGTCCTGACAAAGTAAGAGGACTTCAACGATGAAGATGCCAAGAGACAACCTAAAACTTGTGATAAGACCACAATCCAAGAGATGTCACAGAAGCTATTTAATGGAGTCAGGAAGTCAGGATGAAAACCTCTTAAAATGTAGTCCTCATTGGTACTTTCCTCAAGAAGTTCCACGATCCTGTTAGATTTAAAGTATACATAATATGCCATGACATGACTTATTGGGATAGTTATGACATCCTAAATCCTCTATATACATGTATAGTATCTCACATCATCACTATGATATTTTCATAACATAACAAACCAGGTAAGAAGAGATCTATTCATAACTGAGGAAAGTGGTGCTAATTAAATTGAGGGAGTATACACAAAGGATATACTGATTTTTCATCCTTCCTTGACAAAGAAAGGTCAATGACAAAGCTCTTCTGGTCCCTTCACATTAGAAGCTGTCAGAAATTCTCCTTAGAATGAAAATTACCCATCTGGCTCCAATGATCTTGATTTCCTATATGGTTTCCATTTTAGTATCTCTACAAACAAAACCTCAATTTTCCCAGCTTATAATAGACTCCCATCACCTTAATTAACCACCCTGCCAAGTGTATTTGTGGCAAGAAATAGTAAGAGACCCTGCTTCAGGGAAGAAACTGAAAGCCCAGCCATAAGGCCAAACTGGGATGTCTCCTTGGTCAGAGCACATTCTCTGAGAGTAAAAATGAATAATGTTGATTTCCTGTCAGAGTGTGGCTTAACTAATTACTGCTGGCATTATGACCTATCTAAGTGGAGCAAAGGTCATTCTGATTTGGATACCCGAAATGGCAGTCTGACAAATCTTGAAGCCTTGGGCTATAGCCAACATTTTGTTTTACAGTTCTCTCCCTTTGCCTTTTAACATGTGCTAATAGCCATATTTTTTTTTTTTTGCTTCACCTTTCCAAGAACTGCTTCATAAAGAGATGATTTCTTACAGATTTATCCACTTCTATGTTTAGCGATTTTATGTGGGAGGCTTACATATTGTTGGCTCATTGCGTCTGTTAGGAACTGAATAGTTTTCAATGATCATTGCTGAAGAATGCAAGATCATAGCCCTTTTTTTAAAAGAAAAATTCATGTTCTGAACTCAAGCACATATCAACATCTTACATTGTAAATATGTTTATTTGTTAAATTTTTAGGATATATACCAGCAAGTAGTTCTCTACATAGAAATATCAGAAAGCATATTTGACAATGCATTTTAGTTTCATATTTGTTTAGTTTATAATTTTAACAGTAGTGGTTGGGAGGATTCCTTTTTTTAATGTACTTTAGTTGGCTTGGGGTGTTCTTAATGAAGGCTGATGGACCACATTGGTCTTTATTAACATCAGTCTTTCCAAAAATGTACTCATTACAGTTTTCATTAGAGTCAGAGAGATGAGAAGATGGAGACTGTGTGATTTGCAAATATATACGTGACTTGCTATCATCTCTACCTTATTTTGTTCATTAGAAGTAAATCAGTGGGTACAATTCACATTCAAGAGGTATTTCAAGTAAGAGTACAGACTCCAGAAGCCAGAGGATATTGAAATGTCTATACAATGTACTAACTATACTTAGAAAAAGCAGTTTAATTTTCCTATTAATATTGTATGTATAGATATATTTTGGCAATTAAAAGACATAAGGAAGTCATAATGATGTAACAATTTTGAATTGAGACAAAGCTTGTAGCAAGAGAAGGGATTCTTAATATCATGGCCTCCTTAACAAGGAGGAAAAGCAGCTCTACTAAGGGACATTCATAGGCACATGTGAAAATTTTTATTAACATTAAATGTTCACAGTGCAAAAGGTATTTGTATGGATTGTAAGTGTGTCTAGATACTGCCTACAAGAGGTTGTTGTTCAACTGAACTTGTAGTTATTACTACATAGCCAAAGACACTGACAACATAGGAAATCTTTCTGGAAAAAACAATTACATAGAAAACATGAGATTAAACTAAGAACACATTTTTCTTTTCCATAGAGCCAGAGTCCAAAGATCAATTGCCTGTAACTCAAGCTATGGGGACTCAGATGACCTCTTCTGGCCACTGTAGACACATACCTTATAAATTTAAAAACTAAATATTCTTTAAGACACAGCTGGTAGAAATTTATTGTTTTATTTGTGGTTATAACATAAACTTGTTCAAACGGGAGATGTACTAGTTATTTATGTTTTAATATTTATTAGATGTGCTAATTATATATAACAATGAATTCCATTATGATATTTTTTATATATGTATGTATCATGGTCTCAACATTAGATTCTTCTCTTCCCCATCCACCTGATGATCCCCATTTATTTTTCACTTCTTAGCCCTTATTCTTTTAAGCATTGATGTATGTATATATGTTTGTGTGTAATGTGTGTGTATGTATGTATGTATGTATGTATGTATGTATGTATGTATGTAGTGTGTCCTGATGGAGATTTCAGTCCACAAAGACACCTCTTTCTTCCATGACAGAATGTTGATAGAGTTAAAGGGGTGAAAGCAGCAACGATACTCTGATTAACTGTTTTTCTTCTGAAATACTCTTCTCAACTCCCCACTCTCTGTTTTTCTTCTCTTTCTGATTAGAGAAAAGAGACCATACTTTCAATTTTTCCTCCCTCACAGAATGGACTTCTCTCATATAAATTGTTGATCTCTTATCTGAGCCCAACTCTTTCATCTGCAATGAAAAAACATCAGGTTTCACATTGAGAGTCATTGGCTCATGTTTTATGTCAATCATCTATGATCAATAAAGATTGGAATATTTGTATTCCATTAAACCAGGAGGAATAGGCAGCATAGTTAATGACTTAATATAAAATTTACACATATGAAAAGTTTCTTATGACATAAATGGGAAATATAAGAAATCTGGGCTACCAGGATATTCCACTCTCACTGTTTCAAAAGCTCAGCACCATTTCCATCTACATATTTCTCTCTTGATACTCTTGATATCCAATTTACCTATTCATTGAAGAAGAAAAATAAGTTCCTATGTAATACACATCTTATTGTTGGCATTTAAAATATAATTTGAGAGTTTCATCAGGATGGGTGGCCAGTCCACAGGTTGCTGGGAGTCTGGAAGAGTCACAGGAGGGCTCTCACTCCTGAGCCCAGGGGTGAGTCTACACTCCCTCTCCACTCACTATCCCAGAGAGGCTGGAAGAACTCTCAGGGCCCAGGTAGTGGTGCTGCCTGGGACAAAACGCTTTCAGCCCAAAAATATAGCCAGCCCAGTTGCATCAGGACCCAGCACCACCATCAAAATTCAAATTCTACTCAGAGAGCCAAACATACAGGAGTAATCTTCCTCCAGAGACCATGGACACACAAAACCCACAGGAGAGACAAGATTCAGTAAGAGACAACAAGATTACCTAGCAGCACCGATAAAAAGATGGCAAGAGGCGAGCACAAGAATCTAAGAAACAGAAAACAAGACAACCTAGCAACATCAGAACCCAGTTCTCCCACCACAGCAAATAGTGGATATACCAACTCACCATAAAAACAAGATTTAGACTTAAAAT
Source organism: Micromys minutus (assembly GCF_963924665.1). Lineage (NCBI taxonomy): Eukaryota > Metazoa > Chordata > Mammalia > Rodentia > Muridae > Micromys > Micromys minutus. The sequence goes on from NC_137957.1 coordinate 31,646,688, forward strand.
AATACTTCATGATAATGATGGAGATTCTCAAGAAGTGCATAAATAACATACTTAAAGAAAATAACACACAAACAACAGAAGAAAAACAGGAGAACAGACGCAAACAAAATAAAGACCTTAAAGAAGCACAAAAATCACTGAAAGAGCTACAGAAAAGCACAACCAAACAGGTAAAGGAATTGAAAACAGAAATAGGAACAATGAAGAAATTACAAAAGGAGACAACCCTGAAGTTTGAAAACCTAGGAAAGACACCGAGAGTCATAGATACAAGCATCACCGACAGAATTCAAGAGATGGAAGAGAGAATCTCAGGGGCAGAAGACACCATAGAAAACATTGACACAACAGTCAGAGAAAATGCAAAAATCAAAAAGCTTCTAACCAAAAACATCCAGGAAATCCAGCACACAATGAGAAGACAAAACCTAAAAATAATAGATGTAGAAGAAAGCAAAGACTCCCAACTAAAAGGCCCGGTAAATGTCTTCAACAAAATTATAGAAGAAAACTCCCCTAACCTAAAAAAGGAGATGATCATGAACATAGAAAAAGCCTATAGAGTCCCAAATAGATTGGACCAGAAAAGAACTTCTTCCAGACACATAAGAGTCAAAATAACAAATGTTCAAAACAAGGAATATTAAAAGCAGTAAGAGAAACAGGACATGTAACATATAAAGGTAGATGAAGGAGAATTACACCAGACTTTTCAACAGTAACTATGAAAGCTAGAAGATCTTGGACTGACATCATACAGACCCTAAAAGAACACAAATTCCAGCCCAGGTTACTATATCCAGCAAAACTCAATTAGCATACATGGAGAAACCATGATATTCCAGGACAAAAGCAAATTTACACAATATCCATCCACTAATCAGCCCTACAAAGGATAATAGATGGAAAACTCCTCCACAAAGAGGGAAACCTCACCCTGAGAAAAACAAGAAATTAATCTTCTTGCAACAAACCCCAAAGAAGAAAAGTACACAAACATAATTCTACCTCTAACAACAAAAATAGCAAGAAACATCAATCACTATTCCTTTATATCTCTTAAAATCAATGGACTCAATTCCCCAATAATAAGGCATAGGCTATCAGACAGTATGTGTAAATAGGATAGAGGAAACTCATTTCAGCAACAAAGATGGGCACTACCTCAAAGTAAAAGGTTGGGAAAAAACTTTTCAAGCAAATGGTCCCAAGGGAGTAGCCATCCTAATATCAAATAAAATAGATTTTCAAAGAAAAGTCATCAAAAACATAAAGGTAATTTTTTTACTCATGAAAGAAAAAAATCTATTAAAAAGAACTGTTAATCCTGAACATCTATGCTCCAAATACAATGGCTCCCACATTCATAAAAAAAACTTTACTAAAACTCAAAGCATATATTGCACAACACACAATAATAGACTTCAAGACCATACTCTCATCAGTGAACAGATCATGGAAGCAGAAACTGAACACGGACAAAGGGAAACTAACAGAAGTTATAAACCACATGAATTTAACAGAAATGTATAAAATATTTCATCCCAAAACAAAAGAGGTGCTTCTTCTCAGCACCTCAAGGCACCTTCTTCAAAATTGACCATGTAGTCAGTCACAAAACAAGCCTCAAAACATGTAAAAAAGATTGAAATAACCCCATGCATCCTATCAGATCACCATGGACTAAGGCTGGACTTCAATAACAACAAAAACAACAAAAAGCACATATACACATGGAAGCTAGACAATGGTCTACTCAATGATAGTTTGGTCAAGAAAGAAATAAAGAAAGAAATCAAAGACATTGTAGAATTTAATGAAAATGAAGGCACAACATACCAAACTTATGGGATAAAATGAAAGCAGTGCTCAGAGGAAAATTCATGGCTCTGAGTGCCTCCACAAAGGAACTGGAGAGAGCATACTAACAGATTGACAGCATACCTGAAAGCTCTAGAACAAAAAGAAGCAGATACACTCAAGGAGAGTCGAGAGCATGAAGCAATCAAACACAGATCTGAAATCAACCCAATAGAAACAGCAAGAACTATACAAAGGATCAACAAAACCAAGAGCTGGTTCTTTGAGAAAATCAACAAGATTTATCAACACCTAGCAAGACTACCTAGAGAAAGCAGAGAGAGTATCCAAATTAACAAAATCAGAAATGAAATGGGAGACATAACAGAAGCAGAGGAAATTCAAGAAGTCATCAGATCCTACTACAAAAGCCTACAAAACTGGAAAATGTAGAGTAAATGAACACTTTTCTAGACAGTTACCAGGTACCAAAGTTAATTCAGGATCACATAAACCATCTTAAAAAAATCAAAGCAGTCATCAAAAGTGTCCCAGACAAAAAAAAAAAAAAAAAAAAAGCCCAGGACCAGATGAGTTCAGTTCAGATTTTTATCAAACTTTGATAGAACACCCAATACCAATACTTTCCAAACCATTTCACAAGATAAACCCCACTGAAGGCTCTAGAAAAGGGACTAATGGAGCAGGAAGGGTCTGAAACTCCATAGGAAGAACAAAAGTATTAACTAACCAAACCCGCCACAGCTCCCAGAGACTAAAACACCAACCAATGAGTTTGCATGGAGAGACCCATGGCTCCAGGTGCATGTGCAGCCAAGGATAGCATTCTCTGGAGTCAGTGAGAGGAGAGGCCTTTGTTCCAGCAAATGCTCATTTTCCCAATGTAGGGGAATGCCAAGGCACTGAGTTGGGAGAGGGAATTTGGGAGAGGGAGCACCTTCATGGATGCAATGGGAGGGGAAAAAAGGATGGATTGGGGGAAGAGGGTAACATCTGAACTGTAAATGTAGAGAATATCCAATAAATAAATAAAATTTTAAAAAATAAAATATAATTTGAGAAGATCTTGATGATTAACTGGATACAGAATGGAAGAGCAAAAAAGACCTTCAGTTCTAAAAATAACACTTTACAGCAGCATTGGATAAGATAAAATAATACATCTATTTATTCCAGTTTAGAGTGCCTGTGGGGTTCCCTAATAGAGAAGCCAAGTATAAAAGTTATAAAAGCAGGCATACTTTGTATTCCATACTGTGCTGAAAGTTTGTTTCAGATACTACACAGTTGATGAATAAAAATTCAATTTTCGGAGTGGGAGTGGAGATATAGAACATCATAAATGCCACAACGGTAAGCAAAAGACCACAAGTCTTAGAAGAAAAATCAGAAATACTGAAATGACTTCATTGACTTGAAAATACACACTGCAGTGAAAAGTAGAAATAACAATAACTTGCCATCTTCATGTGCTTAAAATGGGGATTTTACAGTCTGTCCTGTTTTATCTCTGCCCTAATTTCAACAGCGTTACTAGCACACAATTAGCTGAAAAATGTCAGTGGTTTAGACGCCTGAACTAAATCTTACCGGCTTTTAAAGGAGATGTTCTAGATTGTAATTTATTGTGTAAACTCTGACAGTGGGAAGCATGCCAGCTTGGAAAGACTCAGCAGAAACAGGAACGGTCCCAAGCTGGTATGTAGAAGTATTAGCCACTAAGACAAAACACAGCTTCGATGAGAAGACGATTTACAGCGGGTGCCAGCCTTCCTTTATTGTTCCTTTCTTGAGAAATATGTTCGTGTCTGTAGTGCTCTTTCACCCGCTAGCTTACTAAAAGTTAGACACGGTGTGTCAAGAAAAGTTACACACGGTGTGTCAAAAGGAGAGCAAAATGTATGTCCAGCCAGGCTTCCGTAAGATTGCAAGCCCCAAAACGCCAGTCCGATTTTTTTCACTGTGCTGAAAAATTATTGTTTTTTTTACAAATAATATAAACACAAATGTGCAGTACTTAAAAGAAAACAAGAAATTATGACTCCTTGGAGATTTGGGGGATGCTTTGGAGGTCAGGCCAGATGACTTAACTTGTCAGAACCCTGACAACTGGAAATGCAGAAAAAAAAAAAAATAGAGGGGCAAGGAACATGGTGCTTCTCTGGGTGTGTTAAACTTGGTATGGTAAGGTAAAACTGATTAGTTCAATAGGCTTTCTCTTAACTATACTCTTAACATATGTTTAAGAGTTATACTCTCTCAAGAATAAGTAACCAAAATTAAAAATTTGTTTATGGAACTAGCCAGGCCATATAGCTGCAAGAATGCTGTATTTTAGTGATTACATTCTCTGCCTCTGAAATCACCTTTCAAGTGGCTTCTCTAGCCAAGCTTTAAAGTATGCTTAGCAAGCAGATCGTGTTAGTGTCACTACTGGCTTATATAACTTTCTTCAGGGTTCTGCATTAGGAGTACCTTGTTACACCTTTATCCATGGGATTTTGTGGTCATGGACCACACACTAAAGGGTCCAGATCAATCCTCAGATAATTCAGTTCCAGCCTTCATTATCACGTCTAGAAGCATGCCCATCTATTTGAATGTCAGAAAACCCTATGATCAACTACTCACCTGCTAAAGCCTCTAGAAGTTAAACCATTCTTAATATTTTTCCAGCCAGGATCCTATGACAACACCCCACCCATCAACTGATGCCCATTGTCATCAGCTTCTGCAGGATAGCATAATTGTTTGTAAATCAGAGCTTCAAACTCTTTCAATTATCTTTTGAAGAAGTCTTTATCACAAGGCCAAAATAGAAACCTATAATTATGTAGAGTGTAGACAGGTATTGCTTTACAAAATGGCTAGTGGTTTGATTCTTTACTAAAAAGATATATGCATATAAAAATACTCAAATAAGCACATAAAAAGATACTCAATATTATTAATCATTACAGAAAATCACATTTAAAAGGTTTGCAATAAAACAGAGATAAGGATGAAAATTAACGTTTTGCTAGGCAGAATGCAAAAAGATACAAGCAAACTTTGGCAAACAGCTTGGATAGTTTGTAAAGAAAGACATGTGTTTTCTATATAACCCATAAATTCTACTATTTTCCCAAATGAAGTGAAAAGTTATGTTTGCACAATAACCAAATATGTAAATATTTACAGATGTATATAAATATTTGTAATTGCTAAAAATGGCAAACAGTCCAAATGTTCTGTCATTGATTATGAATTAAACAATTATTACATACCACTGCAATAAAATATTATTCATCACTAAAAAGCTGTTGAAATGACCAACAATGTGGATGGATGTCATTTATAATATACTATGCAAATGAATCCATATTCACTGGCTATCTTCATATGGTAATTGTAATATGATACTTTGAATAGGCAGATATCAGAAGGACCAAATAGAAATATGTGGAGTGAGTACTTGTGTTGCCTTACAAAGTAGTACAGGGACTCTGAAATAAAGAATAACAATTCTATAATAACTTCATTTGGGTGTTGGCTACATTATTGTATGCAGATGTTCAAACACAAAACTATAGTTAAAAGGATAACCTTCAATGTGTACAGATTACATGCCAATCAAGCGGAGTAAAAACAGTCATGGTCCCTGATTTTAAGAAGAGGGACAGGCAAACAAATGAATAATTACAGCACAACACGAACATGCCTAAGTAGAAGTTTAGATGATAAGCAAATTGAGTACTAAGATCAGGAAAAAAAAGGCCTCAGGAATGCTTTGAGGGGATGTATCAAGAAGTGGTAATATTTGTACAGTACTTTGAAAATTAAATAGAATCTAACTGGAAGAGAAAGTTGAAACTTGGATAAAAAGGACATTTTAGTGAAAAGAAACAGTGTGGCAATATAACACTGTGAAGTAGTTCGAAGTGTCTGGGAAACTCCAGATAAACAGTTCCTTATGATTGCGGTAAAATGGGTGCTGAGGAATGATCTTGGCATTTGAAAGAAATATAGCCCTTATGAAATGATAAAGTAATGAATTTGACCTGTATTTGAAAGTAATAAAGAGAAATTGCATGGCTTTGAGCTAATGAACACACTCATATTTTGGAGAGACCTACTGAAGAATGGACTGTGAGGGGAAGGATAAATGATGATGGATTGGCCAATAAAGAGGCTGTTACAGTAATCCAGGCAAGCAATGCTTGGGGCCCATGTTCTTTCACTTTTATTGTGAAATATTTTTAAACTTAAAAGATTCCAAATTATAAGCTAGTGAGTTATCAGACGCCCTTTACCCAGCGTTTCCTAATGCCAACACCAGATAGGATCATAGACATCCCTCAAAAGAACATTGTCACATTGCCATTTACAACATATATTGTATCTTATTTCATAGTTTTCTCTACTAATGCCCTTTTTCTGAACTAATCTTGAAGCTCATCATGAATAACAACAGATTTTGTGTCTGTCTCTCGTGCACTTGACACCCTTGAAACATCCAAATCTTCATTTGGTATACTACAGCTCTGAACCCTTGTCTTCTTTATTTATCTTCTCCCTTCTGGTGCTGTGCACACTCTTGTCTTTTGGCTGCCTAGCTGCAACAGCTTCTACTTTTCAGTGACTATTAGAGAATGGTATTTAAAAACAAATTGTGTACTCCTTGCTACTCTAGTGTTGTTTCTATGTCTTCTCAGCCAATAAATGTATAGAATGTATGCTTTTTAAATACATACATGTTCATAATATTCTTTAGTAGATTCTTTTCTCATGAAATATACCCTGGCTTTAGTTTTTCCTCCTTCTGTTCCTCCTTTTTCCTCCCCTCTTTTTTCCCCTCAAAATTTCTCCCCTTCTGTCTCTCATTAGAAAAGAACAGGTGTCTAAGTGTTAACCAAATATGATAGAATATAATAGAATAAGATGAATCAAAAACTTTCACGTTGAAGTTGGACTCAACAGGAGGAAAGGAGTCTTAAGAACAGGAACAAAAGTCATTAAAATTATTTTATTGATTTTTTTAAAAAACGAGTTGTGTATTCTTAGATTTTTCCAAAATTGCTTTAATAAAGGTTCTTAAACACTTTAACCTCCCTTCTAGTCTGCCAAACAAAGGTAGGGGAGAAAGACAGGGCTGTAGATTGGTTTAGAAGTAGTTCTTTAGGGCGATTCCAATCTTACTTGTCAGGATATAAATAGTCCAGTTCAATAGCAAACACCAAACACTAATCAGTAGCAGAAGCTCAGTCCAGCCTCAACTAACAGGTTACACTGAACCAGCACAAGTCTGCTGAATAGGCTGAAGTCTGGTGAAGTGGCAAGAAGCAGCTAGAATCCTACAGAATGTTCATGATGTGTTTCAGTTTATAAACTCACAACAGACAAAGATCAATGAAGACCAGTGAAGAGTTAGAAGGCAAGGCAATGCAAGAACATTGTCTCACTGTCTGTGGGGTTCTACATATACTCTTTCCAAACATCATGCATCCTTTCAACTGTCTCAGCATAACATCTTCTCATGTGTCTGCTTCAGCAAAACATTCTCTCATAAGATAGATTCCAGAAAAAAAAAATCACATGACACAACTTAACCTCCAACAGAATCAGAAATTTCCACTTCACAGTTGTGTTTGGTTTTACCCTATGGCTTTAAGCTATTGAGCCTTTGGGTTTTGGTTACTTAAGCAGTGTTGAGTATGGATTTCTTCTTGCTGGGTAGGCCTTAAGTAAAATCATACCTTGGTTGGCTACTCTCACAAGTTATATGTCATTATTGCCCTGGCATATTTTGTAGGCAGGACAGAAGATAGGTCAAAGATTTCACGGCTGGTTGCTGTCCACATATCTCTTTTGGTAGCATGCAGACCATCTTCTAAAGAAAATAGAACATATGGTTGAACTCAAGGTGGGCAGCATCTTTGCCTTCACCATTCTTATGGAACCCCAAAGTTGGGTTGTGGAGAGCAACATTTTGTCTTAGCATGAGCCCCATTTATTGGTGTATTCTCTTGGGACACCCCTTTGGCCAACAACTCAGTTGAATGTAACCCAGTCCCTCCATTGGAAGCCTTGCCTGGCTCTAAGAAATTGCAAGTTTAGACACCATATCTTCCATTAGTAACACTCATAGATTCCAGGAATTTTCCACTGCACTAGGATTCCATACCAACCCTTAAGCCCCTACCCCACGCCAGCAATCTGTCCCAAAACTCTCTCTCTCCATTCCATCCTCCACATATATTTATTCCCCACCTCTCCTATCTCCACATACCCACAGTTCACTGATAATATCTAGTTTATTTTCCCTTCCTAGGGAGATCCATATGTTTCCCAATAGATACCTCCTATTTACCTAATCTCTGTGCATCTACAAGTTGTACCTTTGTTATCATTTACTTAAAAGCTAATATCCACTGTAAGTGAATATGTTCTATATTTCCCTTTCTGGATCTGGATTACCTTACTCTGAATTATTATTTTTTTTTCTTTTTTTTTTCTTTTTTTTGGTTCCATTCATTTGCCTGTAAATTGTATAAAGTCATTTTTTTTTACCAGCTGAGTAATACTTGATTGTGTTAGTATACTAAATTTTCTTTATTCATTCTTCTCTTGTTTGACATGTAGGTTGTTTCCAGTTTCTGTTTATTATTAATAAAGCCTAAATGAATACTTTGAGCAAGGGTCTATGTGGTAGGATGGAGTGTTCTTTTGGGTATCAAGAGAGATATAGCTGAGCCTTTAGGTAGATCAATTCCAAGCTTCCAGAACTACAAGGTTGATTTCCACACTGGCTATATATGTTTGCACTACCATCAGTAATGGAGGAGTATTCCCCTTGCTCCACATCCTCACCAGCATAAGTTGACACTTATATTACTGAATGTAACCATTCTAACAGGTTTAAGATGGAATCTCAAAGTATTTTCATTTTCACTTTCTGGTAGTTAAAAATGTTGAACACTTCTTTATGTGTTTCTCAGCAATTTAAGAATCCTCTTTTGGGACTTTTCTGTTTAGATCTGTACCCCATTTTTCAATTAGATTATTTGTTCCTTTGATATCTACCTTCTTGAATTCTTCATATATTTTGGATATTAGTTCTGCATCGAATGTGGAGTTAGTGTAAATATTTTCCAATTCTCTAGGCTGCTGCATTGTTCAAATTACAGTGTCCTTTTCCTTAAAGAAGCTTTTCTGTTTCATAAAGTCCCATTTATTAATTGTTGATCTTAGTGTCTGCTCAATTGGTGTTCTGTCAGGAAATTTTTTCCTGTGTCAATGTTTCAAAGTTAGTTTCTATTTCCTCTTTTATCAGGTTCAGTGTGTTTGGTTTTATTTTGAGGACTTTTTTCTCACTTGGAAGTATTTTGTGTGGCTTATTAAGTATAGATTTATTTGCATTATACATAAACAAATCAAATATGACCAGCATCATTTGTTGAAGATGCTTTCTTTGCTCCAGTGTGATTTTTCTAGCTTTTTTTCAATTATAAAACAACAGGTATCCATTGGTGTGTGAATTTATGTCTTCATATTCAGTTTGAGTCTGTTGATCAACCTGTCTGCTTTTATGCCAATATGATACAAATTTTACTATATCTCTATAGCAGAATTTAAAATCAAGAATGGTAAGAAACACAGCAGTTCTTTCATTGTTTTAGCTGCCCTGGACTTTTGTTTGTTTGTTTGTTTGTTTGTTTTTAGTTTATCCATATGAAGTTGAGAATTGTCTTTTCAAATTCTATAACAAATGATATTAGGATTTTGGTATGCATGGCCATTTTTTACTATGTTGATTCTATCAAACCAGGAGCATGGAAGATCTGTCCATCTTCTGATGACTGTCCCAAGATACATTGTATTATTTGAAGCTATTATGGAAGATAGTTTTCTTTGTTATCTTTCTTAGTGAATTTGTTATTTGTATGTAGGAAGACTATTGATTTTTTGGTTTGTTTTATTCACACATTCAGTCACATTGCTGAAGGTGTTTATTAGCTGTAGGAGTTTCCTAATAGAATTTTTAGGGTCACTTACCTATACTATCACATCATTTGCAAACAATGCTTTGCCTTCTTCCTTTCCAATTTGAACTCCATCTGTAATCTTGTTGCTCTAGCGACAACTTCAAGTGCTGAATAGATATGGGGAGAGGGGATAGCCCTTTTTGTTTCTGATTTTTGTAGACTTCCTTTCTGTTTCTCTTCATCTAATTTGATGCTAGGTATATTGGTTTTCTGTAAATTATCTTTATTATATTTATATATGTTCCTTATATTCCTCATATCTCTATTTCTTTTATTTATTTGTTTGTTTATTTACATCCCAAACACTGCTCCCCATCCATGTTCCTCAAAGTCCCTCCCCCCATCTCCCTTCCCCTCCTCCTCTGAGAGGTGGCCCTCCTGGGTATTCCCCCACTCTGTCACATCAAGTGTCTGCCAAAATAGACACATCCTCTCCCACTGAGGCCAGACAAGGAAGCCATGGAGACTGAGTTGCTCGTCTGCTGTATATGTGCCAGGGGCCTCTTTCCAACTGTGTATGTTCTTTGGTAGGTAGACTCTGAGAGCTCCCAGAGGTCCAGGCTAGTTGTCTCTGTTGGTCTTCCTGTGGGGTCCCCATCCTCTTCAGGACCTTCAATCCTTCCCCTGACTCTTCCATAAGAGTCTACAACCTCTTTCTAATGTTTGGCTGTTGGTATATGCATCTTTTTCAATCTGCTGCTGAGTAGAGCCTCTTAGAGAACAGTTATGCTAGGTTCTTCTCTGAAAGTGTAACAGAGTATTATTAATAACATCAGGGATTGGTGCTTTCCCATGAGATGCATTTTAAGTTGAGACGGTTATTGGTAAGTCATTTCTTCAGTTTCTTCTCCATCTTTGTCCCTGCTTTTAGACAGGACAAATTTGGGGGTCTAAAGTTTTATGGGGTGAGTTGGTATTCTTATCCCTCCACTGGGGTCCTACCTAGCTACAGGAGGTGATCTCTTCAGGTTCTATGTCCTTACTCATAGGCAACTTGACTAAGGTCACCTGTATTGATTTCTTGGAGCCTCCCATATCCCAGGCCTCTGGGACTTCCTAGAGATTCACCCTCCCCATCCTGAATCTCTCAATCCTGGCAGTTTCAGATTTTCATTAATTCTCCTGACCCCCAAGAACTCTCTTACGTCTCTCCCCACACTATTACACACCCTTCCCCTTTTCTACCCACACTCTGCCTTTCATTACAGTCTTGTTTCCCTTGCTAAGTGTGATTCAAACATCCTCACTTGGGCCTTCCTTCTTGTTTAACTTTTTTGTGTCCACGGGTTACATCATTGGCATTCTGTGCCTTATGGCCAATATCCACTTATCAGAGAGTACATACCATGCATGTCCTCTTGGGTCTAGGTTATATCACTTAGGATGATATTTTTTTACTTGCATTGATTTGACTTCAAAATTCATGGTGTCCTTGTTTAAATAGAGGATTAATATTTCAGTATGTAGATTAACCATATTTTCTATATCTATTCTTTGGTTAAGGGATATCTGGGTTGTTTCCCTCTGGCTATTATGAATAAAGCTTCTTTGAACAGAATGGGATCTCCTTTCTTTTTTATGTAAACACTTATTGGTATGAATTTTCTCCTTAGAAAATTTTATTGTGTCCCATATGTTTGAGTATGTTGTGTTTTCAATTTCATTGATTTCTAAAATGTCTTTAATTTCCTTCTTTATTTATCTCTTGACCTATTTTTCATTCAGCACACAGTTATTCAGTTTCCCCAAATGTGTGTTGTTATCTATATGCAGGTGAGGGCAGGCACAAGATAAGGCAAGGCCTGTGATTGGAAAGTGAAAAAGAGGTGGGTGTAGAGTTTTTGAGAGGTGAGAGTGATAGGAGAAGAAAGAAGAAGAGAAGGGAAAGGAGAAGGATGACACAGCTCTGTGTGGCTTTAAATAATTACAGGTAACTATGAATATCTTATAAGGGATGGAAACTTTGACTTATCTAGGTGAGCAGCTTATATCAGTATCAATTGGCTCTGAGTTTATTATGTGAACATTTTGTGGAGTGAGAATTTACTGATATAAATCTGATTGATAAATTACAAGCTTCTAGAGTTTTGATCTTGCCAGGTTACTGGTAATTATGACTATAGCCACAGGGGGAAATATGAGCAGAGTCTGCAGAAAGAGAACAGTGAGATAGGTGGTCACTGCATGGGACTGGCATTACAGCAACCCACCATGGTATCTAGATGGATACTTGCTCCTGGGGCCAGAGAGTAGCCATGGTATCATGGTTTTATTTTTTAATTTTTTAATATTTACTACTATACCTGAGTTTTTGAGCTTTCTGTTGTTTCTATTTTTGTTGGTATTCAGCCTTAATCTGTAGTGGACTGATAGTATATGGGGGGTAAATTCAATTTTCTTGTATCTCTTGGAACTGTGTGTGTGTGTGTGTGTGTGTGTGTGTGTGTGTGTGTGTGTATGAAAGAGTATTTGGTTAATGTGGGAAAAATCCTGTGAGAAGCTGAGAAGGTATCTTCTTTTTGTTTGGGAGGAATGTTCTATATATAACTGTCAGGTCTATTTGCTTTATAATGTCTGCTACTTCCAGCATTTCTCTGTTTAGTTTTTGACTGGTTGACCTATCCATTGGTGAGAGTGGATCAGTGAAGTCTTCACTATGGTGTGTAAGAATAAATTCGTGATGTAAGCTGTTAGACTGTTTCTTTTTACAAACATTGGTGCCCTTGTGTGTGGGCATAGTTATTAGAATTGAAATGTCATCTTATTAGGCTTTCCCTTTGATAAAGATGTAGTGTCCTTCCCCACTGCTTTTGACTAGTTTTCATTTGATGTCTATTTTTATAAGTATTAAAACTGCCAAATTAGCCTTTTTCTTAGGTCCAATTAATTGGAACATCTATTTTTAAACCTTAACCCTGAGGTAATGTTTATCCTTGATATTGAGGTGTTTCTAGAATACTGTAGATGAAGGGATACTGTCTTCACATCCATTCTGCAAGTCTGTATCCACTTCTTTGACATGTGACATTTTTCTTTCATCTCTTGTATTTGTTGATGAAAATTGCCTCTTTAGCTTCTGTTCGAATTCCTAAATGTTTAAATTCCTAAATTAACTAGGTTTATGTTTTTTAATTGATTATATTTTCAATTTCAAGTCTTGAACAGTTTTATTAATTTCCTTATGTTATTTGTTTGTGTGTGTGTGTGTGTGTGTGTGTATTTTTCTGGATTTCCTTAGGGGATGTATTAATTTTCCACTTTATAGATTATTATCATTTTCATATAGTTGGTTTAAAGTTCCTTTCTTTTGCTTCAGCTATGTTGGAATATTTACTTGAGAGAGACATAAAAGGTTTCTGTGACCACCTTACTCCCCAAAAGGTAGCAACCTAGACAGGAAGCCATTGAAGTGAACTCTTAAACTTTGTGATAAGGATACAGAAGTGTAGCTTTCTACAATAGATGGCTTCTGACAAAACTGGGAGTGGAAAAGAGCTTTAAGGGGCTAAGAATCAGGAGTTTAACCATTCTCCAGTAACTATATGAACAACACAAACTGAATTTGTTTTTGATATTATTTTGTCTTTTATCTTTTAGGAGAGGAAGAAGCAAAAAGGGTGGAGAAGTGGACCTAGGGGGTACTTGGAAGTAAGATTAGTTGGGGTGTATAAGTAGAAATCCCCAAAAAATCAATAAAAATATTATGCTAAAGACCCAAAACTCTAGCAATTTTAGTTGAGATGAAGATAAGTGTATATAACCACCTATGGATTCATATATATACATCATATATATATATATATATATATATATATATATATATATATATATATATATATATATATATATATATGGAAATATATGTTTCTATATATATATGAAAATATATGTGGAAAAAAGTCAGGTTTGACAAGCATAAAAGAATTTCAGTTTACCATAGGAAGTCTGCAGATATTTCAGAGTTCAGTAATTAGGTCAAGACTAAAGATACATATTTGGTTGTTATTCACATTGATAGCATGTCCATAAATCACTATAGGAAGATTAAAAGCTTAGAATGCCATTTGTAAAACACCAACCTGTGTAGAATAAGCAATGTAGAAGAAGATCCCAAGGGATACAAGACAGTAATGATGTCACCAACTTCAGAGTCTTTCAAGGATTAAGATACTAGAAATGTCACAGTTCACAGGGGAAGGAGAAAAGGTTAATAGAAATAATAGTCCTTCTCAATTTTCCTGTTATAAGATTGCCAATGATGACAAAAGTTTCAATATATCAGAAACTGAAGTTTTTTTTTTTCTTTATCTTTTTTGCAAAGAAAGCAAAAGATCCAGACCAGACACAGTAAAAATCGGTCATTATTTCTCACAGTTTGCTCTAGAAGAAATACATGTTCTAGGGAATTAGAAGGTCATTAGTAGAAATGTTCACTTGAAAACATTTAAAACATGGTTTTATTTATCTAGTATTTAAAAAGAGGTATTATTACTTATTTGTAAAAACTACTTTATAGATGTTTTAAAATATATTTTCATGAAATTACTAATGAAGATCATGAGATCCAAAGTTGAGAAAACAGTATTTACCAGACACAAAAGGGCAGATGAGCCAATGAACTCACAGAGACTGTGACACATGGGTAAGATCAAAATAGACAAAATCTCAGCAGGGAGTATGGGAAGTGGGAGAAAGCCCCAGCCCCAGCCCCATAGGCTTCTAGAAGAGAAAATTCCCTTTTTTCAATAGAGAGACAATAGATATAACCACCACACTCCATGACAAATAGTTTATAGTAGTTGGCCAACACATATCAGGCACAAGGGGGTTGGCTTTTTGTTTTGTTTTGTTTTTGCACTTTTCTCTTACCAGAGAGAAAGAACATGATGTTGAAAGGATAGGGGATTGGAGTGTGGAAAGGATCTGTGAAGAACCAAGGAAAGGAAATGATCAAAACATATTGATTAATTATCAAAAAACCCCACCTGTAGTAGGTCAGTCATAAATCCAATAATTAGTAGGAACCATGCTGTTTTTAGGGTAATAGATAACCCAGTTCTTTCAATAAATGCTCTTCTTAGAATTATCTTTAATATTGATTTATAAACTACTCTTGGTAATGCAAGGGTAGAATTAAGCAGGAGTGTCTTTGTAAAGACAGCATGTGAAAGGCCATGAAATCTTTCCTACAATACTAATTGTACCCAGGTGACAGTCAGGAATTTTACCATCATAAAGATTAAAACAAAGGGGGTTTTAGATAATTCAAAATGTATAACTAGGTCACTCATAGTGTGAAATATAAGTGACAAACATTTTTTAATTATTTTCCTATACTTTTTGAGATTTTAATACAATTACATCACTTTTTACTTTCCTCTCCTTCCTCCAAACCCTCTTCTATAACATTTCAAGCTTCCAGTCTACTAATTGTTGTTATATACATATACACATATGTATATGCATATATTCCTAACTACACAAATATAATCTGCTCAGTCTGTATGGTGTTACATGTATGTATAATTTAAAGCTAACCATTTTGTAGTGGATAACTACTTGCTATGATTTTCCTTAGGGAAGACTATTTCTTCCCTTATCAATATTCTTTATTTGCCTGTAATTCTTTGTGTAGGGCTGAGGACTCATACTCGTTAGCACATAAAAGACAGAACATTTCAAGTTTGCTGGATTGATGCATGAGATAGTTTTCATCTCGGAATAAAAATTGCCTGAAGAAATCAAGTACACAACACAGTTGAAAACCAAACCCTTCTACCTTTGAGGAGACCAGAAAGGAACAGAAAAGGGCAGCAAGTTTTAAAGTTAATTATGATTGGCATGAGGAGCCTTTCCACTTTGGACTTAACAAGAGCAACAGCTACAGATTAACCTGCACTGATTTAAAATTCATGTCAGTGGGAGAAAATACTTTTATCTATGAATTGTTTCTATTATATAGTTGCTAAGAGAAAGCAAACAAGTTTTCTTCAAAGGTGAGTAGTACCCAGACTGGTTAGCCAATCCCAACAGAGCAATCCCAAAACTATGTAGATAACACAAATTATTCTCAGTGGGTTGTATTTATAAACACACACACACACACACACACAAAATTAGCAATTATAGTTTAAGAATAAGAGGCTATGAATTTGATAAAGAATGGGAAGGAATGGAAGGAAATGGATGAAAGAGATGAATCATGCAAATATACTGTTCTTATATAAAATCCATGAAAACTAGACAAATATATTTTCCTCAGAGTCTTAAATACAAATATGCTGAGGTGATAACCTGTCAGTCATCTTTGCCTCCTAGACCTAGGTCTTTATCCTCTCAAAGCCTCAAAAAAAAAAAAAAAAAAAAAAAAAAAAAAAAAAAAGCCTAGTCAAGAAGAATGGTATACTGATGGTGGACCACCCTAAGCAATGCTCTCAAGAGCTCAATTACTAATGAAAATCATGTCCTGAGATCAAACGTGAGCAAAAATTGTCCATCAATGAAAGGTAGATGGTACTGCCTATGGTGAGATGATTTCATTAAGACAGCACCCTACTGAAGTCCAAGCTTAGTGTGTTTATCTGATGTTTGTAAAGTTTTTTATCTGGAGGCATTGTACCTGTGCAGTCCCTGGGGACTGGGTGCTCTCATATGCTATGGTTAAAATATGTTCCAGGTCTTTCTGTACGATGTACAATTCATGAGCAGCTATGTGTTGGAAGCAACAAGTCAGAACAAATGACAAGAATATGTCTTCTATCTGTGATATAGAAAAAACAGTTCAAAGCAAATCCTTCTGTAAGTTATTAATTTGGGGGGAAGAACAAGTCACAGCAAGGTTAACTTTTTCAGCATTTGAACTTTACTTGACACTCAAAATTGATTCACACGGTTGAAGTTTACATGCATGGTCAAAATTACACCTTGGTTTAGCAGCTTGTTGGTCTATGGCTTGAAAATTGCAGAGTGTTTCTTTGGAAACTATGATGGGAACTATATAGCTTTGGAGAATTGCCTCTGATTGCCTGACCTTGTCCTCTTCCTCCTCTTCCTCCTTTTTTTCTGTAGCTTCAGAAAATTCTACAGTTTACTGATTTGTTTCGCTAAGTTACTTTCACTACTTCATCTATTTCCAGAGACTTTCAAAAGCACATGCTATTGTTACATTTGAAAAACCTCAACTTGAATAATGACTCATAGAACAGAATGAAACAGCATTGTACCAGACAGAGAACAATTTTTCAATACAAACTAAATTTAGATTAATAATCCATAAAAATAAATGGAAGGTAAACCATTACTTATGGCTTCAGGCTTTTAAACATTATGTAATAGGATATTGGTTAGAATCCATAGAGAAAGAATAATATAATTTTTTAGAGAATATTCAAAGAAACATGCACAGGTTATGCTGTTTTCTCTTCCATTGTGAAGTAACCTCCATGAAGACACTTTAGAAATATTATTTGGAATTTCAAAAGTTATTTTGCTACTATTATTATTCAAAGTAATAAAATAAAAGAATACATAGAGAACTAGGAATCATCATTATTATATAACTCTTGTGTTATTTATAAAATTATAACATCCCTGTTTATTTTAAAATAAATTTTCCTGTTAGTAGCATACTCCAAGGAATTTATTCTTTACCAAAGGGAATATTCTATTGAAAATAAAATTTGTTGACAATTTGTAAAGAGCATAAATGTTTATGACTACTCATGTTAGTTGTTGAAATGCCCATCAACTACCAAATGCAAAAAGTTTTCTCTATTATAGGACAAACTTGACCAGGAAATGAAAAACATAAATCTTTGGGAAATTTCCATGAAGTAAATAGCCATGTGACTACACACACACACACACACACACACACACACACACACAAACAAGCACATATTCCAGCCTCCAACACCAGCAAGCATTTCATGTGAACATCTCAGCAGAGCAGGCCAGGAAAACAGTCAACCCACAGTCATCACCCATTTAAAAAAAATTCAGAGCAGAAACAGAAATCAAGGAACAAAACATCTACTCGATAAAGACAAATTTAGAAACTAGCACATAATTGTATAATCATCCCAAATCTGGATGTCGAGACAGCAACCTGAAACCACAATAACAGCTAGGGAAATATGTATTAAACAGAGCCCAGCTATCCTACTATAGAAGGCTCTAAATATTCCAACATAGCTGCAGCACAAGAATACAGACCTTAAAACCAACTATGTTACCATGTTAGAGTTCCTTAATGAGGAAAAGAGTTCCTTACAGAAATCCAAAAAAACACAAACAAAAAATTGGAGGAAATTAATAAACCTCCTGAAGAAATCAAAAACAGTTAAAGAAAATTAAGGAAAAAAACCTGATCAGTACCTGAAAATAAAAATAGAATAAAGAAAACACAAAATAAGCAATTGTGGTAATAACAAAAATAAATAAATAAATAAATAAATAAATAAATAAATTAAAAAAAGGAATTTGAACAGGAACTACATCAGCAAGCTTCACCAAGAGAATAAATATAAGAGAAGAAAGAAAGACAATCTGATGTTAAAGATACAATCAAAGAAATTGAAGAAATGGATACATAAGTCAGAGTTATGTCTTGACTTATACTATAAATGTTAAATCCAAATACAATGTTAAACACAAAATATTCCAGACACAAAAAAACCCAGAAAAATCTATAACACTTATGAAAAGACCAAACCTAAGAATATTAAGCATAGAGTAAAAAGAAATATAGCTGAAAGGCTGCAAATTTTTTTAGACAAAATCATAGAAGAAAAATTCTTAACCTAAAGAAGGAGAGGCCTATAAATGAACAAGAAGTACTCATGACAGCAAATAGATTGGATCAGGAAAAAAAATCCATTTCACCACATAATAATCAAAAAGTAAATAAGTGGACTTGAGTTTTGTACAAGGCAATAAGAATGGATTGATTTGTGTTCTTCTACATGCTGACTGCCAGTTGAACCAGCACCATTTGTTGAAGAGGCTTTCTTTTTTCTACTGGATGATTTTAGCCCCATTGTCAATATCAAGTGACCATAGGTGTGTGGGTTCATTTCTGGGTCTTCAATTCTATTTCAATGATCTACCTGCCTTTCTCTGTACCAATGCTGTGCAGTTTGGTTTGGTTTTGTTTTTTTCACAATTGCTCTGTAATACAGGTTGAGGTTAAGAATGGTGATTCCCAACCCTGAGATTCCAACTCACACCAGTCAGAATGGCTAAGATCAAAAAACTCAGGGACAGCAGATGCTGGTGAGGATGTAAAGAAAGAGAAACATTTCTCCACTGTTGGTTGGGCTGTAAGCTGGTACAGCCACTCTGGAAATCAGTATCACAGTTTCTCAGAAAATTGGACATAGTACTAACTGAAAACTCAGCTATACCACTCCTGGGAATATACCCCAAAGATGCCTCAACATATAACAAGGACAGATGCTCCACCATGTTTACAGCAGCCTTATTTATAATAGCCAGAAGGTGGAAAGAACCCAGATGTCCTTCAACAGAGGAGTGAATACAGAAAGTGTGGCACATTTACACAATGGAGTACTGTTCAGTTATTAGCAACAATGACTTCATGAAATTCATAGGCAAATGGATGGAACTAGAGACTATGATCCTGAGTGAGCTAACCCAGTTACAAAAGAACACACATGGTATGCACTGATAAGCAGATACTAGTCCACAAAAGCTCTGAATACCAAGAAACAATTCACAGACCTTATGAAACTCAAAAAGAAGGAAGGCTAGAATGTGGATACCTCAATCCTTCTTGAATGGAGAACAAAACACACAGGGGAGGAAATACAGGGACAATAGAGGAGCAGGGATTGAAGAAAAATTCAGAGACTGCCTCACCTGGGAATTCACCACATATGCAGCCGCCAAATCCAGGCACTATTTATGATGCCAAGAAGTGCTTACTGGAAGGAGCCTGATATGGATGCCTCCTCAGAGGCTCTGCCACAGTCATACAGATATAGTTGAGGATGCTTGCAGATAACCACCGGACTGAGCAATGGGATTTCAATGAGGGAGCTGGAGAAAGGACTGAAGGGGCAGAAAGGATTTGCAACCTCATGGGAAGAACAACATTATCAACTAACCAAACCGTCTAGGATTCATAGGGACTAAAAATCTAACCAATGAACACACATGGAGAGACCCATGGCTCCGGTTGTATATGTAGCAGAGGATAGCATTGTCTGGCAGCAATAGGAGAAGAGGTCTAGTGAAGGCACATTCTCCCAGTAGAGGGCAATGGCATGGAGCTGAGGTGGGTAAGGGGGTTAGAAGAGGGAGCACCTTCATGGAAGGAAGTGGAGGAGGACAAAGGATGGAAGTGGGGGAAAGGGAGATAACATCTGAAATGTAAATACCGTGACTATCCAGTAATAATAATTAGTTATCTATGAAAATTCTTTCAACATACTTGAAAGTTAAAAATGGAGTTTTTGTAATTAAGTTAGTAGTGAAGTTTCATATAGATAAATCCAGTCAATATTTTATATTATGTCCTTGTACCTATAGCAAATCCATAGTTTTCTTTTTATGACCACTGTTTAATTTTTTAAAACCTCTTGCAATGTCCTCTAGGTTTAAAATGGATGTCTTAGTTAGGGTTTCTACTCCTGCATAAAACCTCATGAGCAAGAAGCAAGTTGGAAAAAAAGGAGTTTACAGATTACACTTTCATATCGCTGTCTATTACCAAAGGAAGTCAGACTGGAATTCAAACAGGTCAGGAAGCAGAAGCTGATGCAGAAGCCATGGAGGGATGCTTCTTACTGGCTTACTCCCCTTGTCTTGCTCAGCTTGCTTTCTTATTGAACCCAGGTGTACCCACCCAGGGATGGCACCACCCATAGTGGGCTGGGCCCTCCCCACTTGATCACTAGTTGAGAAAATGCCTTACAGCTGGATCTCATGGAGGCGTTTACTCAACTGAGGCTCCTTTTTCTGTGATAACTCCAGCTTTTGTCAAGTTGACACAAATGACCCTTGCTATCTCAGAAACAATTAACTGGTGACACTTGAAGAATGGTGGAGTTCTCATTGTAGTTGTGACTTCAATAAGAATTTAATAGCCATTATAAAAGACCTTAATAATTACTTATATAATTTTAGGAATTCCTTTAGGATCATGATTAAGAATTAAGAAATCATCTATTTGTCTACATAGCATCATTACAAGACAGTACATCTTTACTGTTCTGCAAGATCTGCTCAGAATCGTGAGCTAATACCTAGTGATATTATATATATATAATATAATATATATATTATAAGGAAAATCATATTAATATCAAGAATCTTGGCTAAAATATAATTTTCTCAGCCTAGAGAAGCTAATCCATCAATAGCTTTAACAATCCATAGAGGAACCATCTCAAGAAGATCACCTGCTACTTTTCAGCTTCTACTTGCTGGCTCCTGCCACAAAGTTGAAGAAATTTCCGAGGTAATGACCTACTATGAGCAACACTGTAGGTGATCCTGTTTCCTTGGTGATTTCATTCAATATTTTAAAAGAATTTTCTTTTCAGGGTTTATCAGTATCTCGTCTTGAGCTTTGTGTCCATCCCCACCAGGCAAGGCTTGCATAGCACCGACAATCTAATATAATCAATCCTGCTACCTCTTTAAAGTTTTACTTTTCAGTGTTAGTCTGATTAATATCTCAGATGTAACTACTATTCCCATAAAAAAAGAAACTAACTAGGCATACTGGAAAGTCTCTCCAAAGTCTAATGTTGTAGAGTTAAACGTGGTTATCATTTGAAAATCTTAGCAGTAGATTAGAGACATAAAACATTTCAAAAAAATTTTTAATAGGAAACATCTGTTCCTGAAAAGAAGTTTAATATTAAAACAGAAGTCATTTGATCACGGATTAAGACCTGAAATATGCTTCTGTTCCCACCCAGAGAGGACCTCAGGTCGCAGATCAGAGCCTGGCCCAACCACCAGCCGGAAAGGGGGCTCCAGCCAGAAAGGCAGCTCGTACAGGCTGAGCTACTGAGACCTGGAACAGATCTTAGGAACTTCTGTTCCCACCCGGAGAGGACTTCAGGTCGCAGAGCAGAGCCTGGCCCAACCACCAGCCGGAAAGGCGGCTCCAGCCAGAACGGCGGCTCGTACAGGCTGAGCTACTGAGACCTGGAACAGATCTTAGGAACTTCTGTTCCCACCCGGAGAGGACTTCAGGTCGCAGAGCAGAGCCTGGCCCAACCACCAGCCGGAAAGGCGGCTCCAGCCAGAAAGGCGGCTCGTACAGGCTGAGCAACTGGTGAGTGGGAGACCTAGGCTGCGGGGGAGCAGAGGGACCTCTGCGGAGTGCACACGAAAGGGCACCCCCTGCCCTGATCTGCCCTGTCCTCCCCGATCCAGTAACCGGGAACAGATCTTAGGAACTTCTGTTCCCACCCGGAGAGGACTTCAGGTCGCAGAGCAGAGCCTGGCCCAACCACCAGCCGGAAAGGGGGCTCCAGCCAGAAAGGCGGCTCGTACAGGCTGAGCTACTGAGACCTGGAACAGATCTTAGGAACTTCTGTTCCCACCCGGAGAGGACTTCAGGTCGCAGAGCAGAGCCTGGCCCAACCACCAGCCGGAAAGGGGGCTCCAGCCAGAAAGGCGGCTCGTACAGGCTGAGCTACTGAGACCTGGAACAGATCTTAGGAACTTCTGTTCCCACCCGGAGAGGACTTCAGGTCGCAGAGCAGAGCCTGGCCCAACCACCAGCCGGAAAGGCGGCTCCAGCCAGAAAGGCAGCTCGTACAGGCTGAGCTACTGAGACCTGGAACAGATCTTAGGAACTTCTGTTCCCACCCGGAGAGGACTTCAGGTCGCAGAGCAGAGCTTGGCCCAACCACCAGCCGGAAAGGCGGCTCCAGCCAGAAAGGCGGCTCGTACAGGCTGAGCAACTGGTGAGTGGGAGACCTAGGCTGCGGGGGAGCAGAGGGATCTCTGCGGAGTGCACACGGAAAGGGCACCCCCTGCCCTGACCTGCCCTGTCCTCCCCGATCCAGTAACCGTGAACAGATCTTAGGAACTTCTGTTCCCACCCGGAGACGACTTCAGGTCGCAGAGCAGAGCCTGGCCCAACCACCAGCCTGAAAGGCGGCTTGTACAGGCTGAGCTACTGTGACCAGGAACAAATCTTAGGAACATCTGTTCCCACCCGGAGGTGACTTCAGTACGCAGAGCAGAGCCTGGCCCAGCTGCCACCCGGAACCTGGGCTGCTGGGGAGTAGAGAGATCTCTGAGGAGTGCACACGGAAAGTGTACCAGGGACACAGACCAGATACAAGGGGAAGGCAAGAACATATCACTGACAACAAAATGGCAAGAGGAAAGAGAAAGAGTATATCCCAAGGAAACCAAGACAATCTAGCAACACCAGAACCCAGCTCTCCGATAGTAGCAAACATAGGAATTCCAAACACTCCAGAGAAAGAAGACACAGACCTGAAAACATGCCTCAAGACGCTGATAGAGTTACTTAAACAAGAAAGGGAGGAAAAGCAAAAAGATTCAGAAGCTTTTAAAGAAGAAACAAGAAAAACAATCAAAGAGCTCAAAGAACGAGACGAAAACAGAACCAAGGAAATAAAGGAATGGAAGAGGGAAATTAAAACAGAAATTGACACAATAAAAAAAGCGCTAAAAGAGATAACCCTAGAGTCAGAACACCAAAAAAAAAAATCAGGAGTCACAGAAGCAAGCATTTCCAACAGATTACAAGAGATCGAGGAGAGAATCTCGGGGGCAGAAGACAACATTGCAAACATAGACAAAACAGCCAGAGAAGATGCAAAAAACAAAAAGCTCCTAACCCAAAATGTCCAGGAAATACAAGACACAATGAGAAGACCGAACCTAAGGATAATAGGAATAGAAGAGGGAGAAGAGTATCGACTAAGAGGCACAGTAAATATCTTCAACAAAATCATAGAAGAAAACTTCCCTACCCTCAAGAATGAGATGACCACGAGCATAAAAGAAGCCTTCAGAACTCCAAATAGGTTGGACCAGAAAAGAAATACCTCCCGACACATAATAGTAAAAACATCAAGTGCCCAAAGTAAAGAAAGAATACTAAAAGCAGTAAGGGAAAAAGGTCAGGTAACTTATAAAGGCAGACCAATCAGACTCACACCCGATTTCTCAGCAGAGACTATGAAAGCTAGAAGAGCCTGGACAGACATCATGCACTCCTTAAGAGAACACAAGTGCCAGCCCAAGCTGCTATACCCAGCAAAACTATCAATCACCATCGATGGAGAGACAAAGATATTTCAAGACAAATCAAAATTCACACAATATATGACCACAAACCCAGCACTACAACGAATTACAGGTGGAAAACCCAATACAAGGAGGGAAAATACAGCCTAGTAAAAACAAGAAAACTCCTAAACAAGAAAACTAAAAAAAGAAAAAAAACACGGACACAACTCAACCCAAAAAAGCAAAAATGGCAGGATACAGAAACAATTATTCCTTGATATCTATTAACATAAATTGGGGCTCAACTCCCCAATAAAGAGACACAGACTATCAGACTGGATACATAAACAAAATCCAGCCTTTTGCTGCATACAGGAAACTCATCTCAGAGACAGAGACAGACACTATCTCACAGTAAAAGGGTGGGAAAAAAACTTCCAAGCAAACAGCTCCAAGAAGAAAGCTGGAGTGGCTATTTTAATATCGAATAAATTAAATTTCCAACCAAAAGTTATCAAAAAAGATAAAGAAGGACACTTTTTACTCATTACCGGGGAAATCTGTCAGGAGGAACTCTCAATCCTTAACATATATGCTCCAAATAAAAAATCACCCACATTCATAAAAGAAACTCTACTAAAGCTCAAAAAATACATTTCACCCCACACAATAATAGTGGGAGACTTTAACACCCCACTCTCACCAATGGACAGATCAGGGAAACAAAAACTGAACAAGGACACTGCAAAACTAGCAGAGACTTTGAACCAACTAGAATTAATAGATATATACAGAACATACTATCCTAAAGTAAAAGAATACACCTTCTTCTCACCACCCCATGGCACCTTCTCGAAAATTGACCACATAATTGGACACAGAACGAGCCTTCATCGATATAAGAAGATTGAAATACTCCCATGCATCCTCTCAGATCACCATGGTCTACGGCTGGTCTTTAACAACAACAAAGACAACAAAATGCCCACATACACATGGAAACTAAAAAACACTCTGCTAAAGGATAGCAGGGTCAAAGAAGAAATAAAGAAAGAAATTAAGGATTTTCTAGAATTCAACGAAAACGAAAACACAACATACCCAAACCTATGGGATGCAATGAAAGCAGTATTGAGAGGAAAACTCATTGCTCTAAGTGCTTCCAAGAAGAAACTGGAGAGAGCTCACATCAGCAACCTGACAGCACAGCTAAAAGCCCTAGAACAAAAGGAAGCAGATTTACCCAAAAAGAGTAGACGGCAAGAAATAATCAAAATTAGGGCAGAAATAGACCAAATAGAAACAAAAAAAACCATTGAAAAAATCAACAAAACAAAGAGTTGGTTCTTTGAGAAAATCAACAAGATTGATAAACCCCTAGCCAGACTAACTAAAGGGCAAAGAGAGAGTATCCAAATTAACAAAATCAGAAAGGAAAGTGGTGACATAACAACTGAAACTAAGGAAATTCAAGAAATCATCAGATCCTACTACAAAAACTTATACTCCACAAAATTGGAAAATCTGGAGGAAATGGACGAATTCCTAGACAGATACAAGGTACCAAAGTTGAACCAGGACCAAGTAAACCATCTAAATAACCCTATAACACCTAAAGAAATAGAAGAAGTCATCAAAAGCCTCCCAACCAAAAAAAAGCCCAGGTCCAGACGGGTTCAGTGCAGAATTTTATCAGACATTTAATGGGGATATAACACCAATATTCACCAAGCTATTCCAAAAGATAGAATCAGATGGAATATTACCCAACTCATTTTTTGAGGCTACAATAACCCTCGTACCTAAGCCACACAAAGACCCTACAAGGAAAGAGAACTTCAGACCAATCTCACTTATGAACATTGATGCAAAAATACTCAACAAAATCCTTGCAAACCGAATCCAAGAACACATCAAAACCATCATTCATCATGACCAAGTAGGCTTCATCCCTGGGATGCAGGGATGGTTTAACATAAGGAAATCCATCAATGTAATCCACCATATAAACAAACTTAAAGACCAAAATCACATGGTCATCTCACTAGATGCTGAGAAAGCATTCGACAAAATCCAACACCCCTTCATGTTAAAAGTCCTGGAAAGAACAGGAATCCAAGGCCCATATTTAAACATAATAAAAGCAATATACAGCAAACCAACGGCCAACATCAAACTTAATGGCGAGAAACTTGAAGCAATCCCACTAAAATCAGGGACTTGACAAGGCTGCCCACTCTCTCCCTACCTATTCAACATAGTACTGGAAGTCCTGGCTGGAGCAATTAGACAGCAAAAGGAGATCAAGGGGATACAAATCGGAAAGGAAGAGATAAAAACATCACTCTTTGCCGATGACATGATAGTGTACTTGAGTGACCCCAAAAATTCCACCAGAGAACTCCTACAGCTGATAAACAAGTTCAGCAAAGTGGCCGGATACAAAATTAACTCAAACAAATCAGTAGCATTCCTATACTCAAAAAACAAACATGTGGAGAAAGAAATTGGGGAAAAGGTACCCTTCACAATAGTTACAAAAACTATGAAATACCTTGGTGTGACTCTAACTAAGGAAGTGAAGGACCTGTATGACAAGAACTTCAAACCTCTGAAGAAAGAAATTGAGGAGGATCTCAGAAAATGGAAAGATCTCCCATGCTCATGGATTGGAAAGATCAACATCTTAAAAATGGCCATCCTACCAAAAGCAATCTACAGATTCAATGCAATCCCCATCAAAATTCCAACCCAGTTCTTCATGGAATTGGAAAGATCAATGTGCAATTTCATCTGGAATAACAAAAGACCTAGAATAGCGAAAACCATCCTCAACAACAAAAAAACATCAGCGGGAATCACTATCCCTGACCTCAAGCTATATTACAAGGCAATTGTGCTGAAAACTGCATGGTACTGGTACAGAAATAGGCAAGTGGATCAATGGAATAGAATAGAAGATTCAGAAATGAGCCCTCATGTATATGGTCACCTGATTTTTGACAAAGGAGCAGTAAACATTCAATGGAAAAAGGACAGCCTATTCAACAAATGGTGCTGGTCCAACTGGCACTCAACATGCAAAAGAATGAAAATAGACCCGTTCTTATCTCCTTGTACAAAGCTCAAGTGTAAGTGGATTAAAGATCTCCACATTAAACCTGATACACTGGAATTATTAGATGAGAAAGTAGGGAAAACCTTAGAACACATAGGCACAGGAGAAAATTTCCTAAACAAAACACCAATGGCTCAAGCTCTAAGGTCAAAGATTAACAAATGGGACTTAATGAGATTGCAAAGTTTCTGTAAGGCTAAGGACATCGTCAAGAAAACAAAACGGCAACCAACAGAATGGGAAAAGATCTTTACCAACACCACATCAGATAGAGGCCTAATATCTAAGGTGTACAAGGAACTCAAAAAGCTCGACACCAGAGAATCAAATAACCCTATTAAAAAATGGGGTACAGAGCTAAACAAATCTTTTTCAGTTGAGGAACTCCGAATGGCCGAAAAACATCTGAGGAAGTGCTCGACATCCTTAGCCATCAGGGAAATGCAAATCAAAACAACCCTAAGATTCCACCTCACTCCAGTCAGATTGGCCAAGATCCAAAACTTAGATGACAGCAGATCCTGAGGCTGCGGAGAAATAGGAACACTTCTCCACTGTTGGTGGGGTTGCAAGCTAATACAACCACTCTGGAAATCGGTCTGGCGATATCTCAGAAAATTGGATATAGTACTACCTGAAGACCCAGCTATTCCACTTCTGGGCATATACCCCAGAGACACTTTAATACACAACAAAGATATATGCACCACAATGTTCATAGCGGCTCTATTTATAATAGCCAGAAGCTGGAAGGAACCCAGATGTCCTTCAGAAGACGAATGGATACAAAAATTGTGGTACATATACACAATGGAATACTACTCAGCCACCAGAAACAATGACTTAACCAAATTCTTAAGAAAATGGCTGCATCTAGAGAAGATCATCCTGAGTGAGATAACCCAGTCACAAAAGAACAGACATAATATGCAGTCACTGATAGTGGGATGCTAACCCCAGAGGCTTGCACTCCCCCAGAAACAACTCACAGACTGTATGAAGTCCAAGAAATTAAGAAAACAAAAAATATACATATATTCACAAAACAAGAAGACTTTGACTATTTCCATGTTGCGTTTTGTTTTGCATGTACTTTACGCTTATTGCAACTAGTACGTTTTCAATGCATACTGTCAAGCCCTTGAAAAAAATCAAGTACCGACTAAAAAACATATTCACATGGTTTTATGTAAAATTTATTTTAATGTCTGAAAAAACAGTACTGACAAAAATGTATAATTTTAAGCAAAAAATGTTTAAAATCTTTACAACTATCTTTGTTTTGAAAAATAAAATCGTTTAAAAAAAAAAAAAAAAAAGACCTGAAATATGATTTTCCACTTAAAAGCCAATGTTTGTTGATTTTATGGCACATGTAAAATTAAATTAAACATTATTTGCTCGTCATAGCAAAGCTTAAAATATAACTCTTGCGTTTACAATGTGATTAACATTTCTAAATGATAAACTTTTCTTTGTCTAAATTATGTTACTTTAGTATATAGCCCATTGCTCTGCACTTAACTTCAGAATGAATGAATTATTATTGTATATAATGTTTATTTTCAAAGTATTTCATTTTATTGATTGCTGTTAATGATAGGAAAATATTGAACATGGTGGATTTTTTTGATTTTTTATTTTTTAATTGAACAACTTTATTTTTAAAAACAAAGATAAATTTCTGTAAGGACATTGTAAAGAAAATAAAACGCAGCCAACAGAATGGGAAAAGATCTTTACTAACTCCACATCAGATAGAGGCCTAATATCCAAGATATACAAAGAACTCAAAAAGCTAGACACCAGAGAATCAAACAACCCTATAAAAAATGGGATACAGAGCTAAACAAAACGTTCTTAATTGAGGAATATCGAATGGCCAAGAAACATCTAAGGAAGTGCTCAACATCCTTAGCCATCAGGGAAATGCAAATCAAAACAACCCTGAGATTCCACCTCACACCTGTCAGATTGGCCAAGATCCAAAACTCAGATGGCAACAGATGCTGGCGAGGTTGTGGAGAAAGAGGAACACTTCTCCACTTTTGGTTGGGTTGTAAACTGATACAACCACTCTGGAAATCAGTCTGGCGATTCCTCAGAAAATTGGACATAGTACTACCTGAAGACCCAGTTATTCCACTTCTGGGCATATACCCCAGAGATGCTCCAACATACAATAAAGACGCATGTACCACAATGTTCATTGCAGCTCTATTTATAATAGCCAGAAGCTGGAAAGAACCCAGATGTCCTTCAGTAGATGAATGGATACAAAAATTGTGATACATTTACACAATAGAGTACTACTCAGCCATCAGAAACAATGACTTAACCAAATTCTTAAGAAAATGGTTGCATCTAGAGAATATCATCCTGGGTGAGATAACCCAGTCACAAAAGAACAGACATAATATGCAGTCACTGATAGTGGGATGCTAACCCCAGAGGCTCGGACTACCCCAGAAACAACTCACAGACTGTGTGAAGTTCAAGAAAAAAACAAAAACAAAACAAAACAAAACAAAACAAAAAAAGTCATGCTCAATCCTTACACACCAAGAAAACGTTGACTAATTCTGGGTTACATCCTGTTTTACATGTTCTTTTTGCTCATTGTAACTAGTAAGACCTTAATGCAGAGTATCAAACTTTAAAAAAAAAAAAAAAAAAAAAAAAGCCAAGCACAGACACAATTGTATTTGTATACATTTATGCAAAAATGTTTAAAATTTTTTTCTTTTATCTTTGTTTTTTAAAATAAAGTTTAAAAAACAAAGATAAATGTACAGATTTTAAGCATTATTGCATAAAAGTATAAGAAAACATTTTTGTCAGTACTTGATTTTTTTAAAGGCTTGATAGTGTGCATTAAAATCTTACTACTTACAA
The DNA here is from genome assembly GCF_963924665.1 of Micromys minutus. Classification (NCBI taxonomy): domain Eukaryota; kingdom Metazoa; phylum Chordata; class Mammalia; order Rodentia; family Muridae; genus Micromys; species Micromys minutus. The sequence continues at coordinate 31,676,796 of NC_137957.1, forward strand.
TGAGCATAAAGTACATGTAAAACAAGATGTAACCTGGAATTAGTCAAAGTTTAATTGCTGTGTAAAGATTAAGCATAATGTTTTTTCAGTTTTTTTTTCTTTTTTTTTTTTCTTGAACTTCATATAGTCTGTGAGTTGTTTCTGGGGTGTTCTGAGCTTTCTGGGGTTAGTATCCAATTATCAGTGACTGCATATTATGTCTGTTTTTTTGGGACTGGGTTACCTCACTCATCTTTTTGTTTTTATTTGGTCAATTTCTGCTCTGAGTTTGATTACTTCTTGCCATCTACTCCTCTTGGATGTATCTACTTTCTTTTGTTCTAGAGCTTTCAACTGTGTTGTCAAGTTGCTAGTGTATGTTTTCTCCAGTTTCTTTTTGGAAGCACTCAGAGCTATAAGTTTTCTTCTCAGTGCTGCTTTCATTGCATCCCATAGGTTTGGGTATGTTGTGTTTTCATTTTCATTAAATTCTAGAAAATCTTTTATTTCTTCTTTGACCATGGTATTATTTAACAGAGCACTGTTTAGTTTCTATGTGTATATAGGCTTTTTGTTATCTTTGTTGATATTAAATACCAGCCTTAGACCATGGTAATCTGATAAGATGCATGGAAGTTTTTCATTCTTCTTATATTTATTGAGGCTTGTTCTGTGACCGATTACATGGTTAATTTTGGAGAAGGTGCCGTGAGGTGTTGAGAAGAAGGTGTATTCTTTTTTCTTTTTCTTTTTTCTTTTTCTTTTTTTAGGATGAAATATTCTGTAGATGTCTATTAATTCCAATTGGTTCATAACTTCTGCTAGTTTCAATGTGTCCTTGTTCAGTTTCTGGATCCATGATCTGTCCATTGATGAGAGTGGAGTGTTGATGTCTCCCAATATTATTGTGTGGGGTGCATTGTATTTTTTGAGCTTTAGTAGGGTTTCTTTTATGAATATGGGTGCTCTTGTATTTGGAGCATATATGTTAAGGATTGTCCTCATGACAAATTTTCTTTGTAATGAATAAAAAGTGTCCTTCCTTATCTTTTTTTGATAACTTTTGGTTGAAAATCTACTTTATTCGATATTAGAATGGCCACTCCAGCTTGCTTCTTGGGACCATTTACTTGGAATTTTTTTCTCAACCTTTTACTCTGAGATAGTGTCTGTCTTTGTCTCTGAGATGAGTTTCCGGTATGCAGCAAAATGCTGTATTCTGTTTATGTATCCAGTCTGATAGCCTATGTCTTTTTATTAAGGAATTGAGACCATTTCTGTTAGCAGACATTAAGGAATAGTGGTTGCTGTTTCCTGCTATTTTTTATTTTGGAGGTAGAATTGTGCCTGCGTGTCTTTCTTCTTTTGGTTTTCTTGCTTAGGTATTTTCTTGTTTTTACTAGGATGTAGTTTCCCTTCTTATACTGGATTTTCCACCTATAATTCTTTGTAGTGTTGGGTTTGTGGTCAGATATTGTATAAATTTTGTTTAGTCTTAGAATATCTTGGTCTCTCCACCTATGGTGATTGATAGTTTTGCTGGGTATAACAGCTTGGGCTGACACTTGTGTTCTTTTAGGGTTTGGATGATGTCTGTCCAGAATTCTAGCTTTCACAGCCTTCATTGAGAAGTTGGGTGTGATTCTGATTGGTCTGCCCTTATATGTTACATGACCTTTTTCCCTTACTGCTTTTAGTGTTCTTCCTTTGCTTTGGGCACTTGGCGTTTTGACTATTATGTGTTGGGAGGAATTTCTTTTCTGGTCCACTATATTTGGTGTTCTGTAGGCTTTTTTCATGCTCATGGTCATCTCATTCTTAAAGGTAGGAAAGTTTTCTTCTACAATTTTGTTGAAGATATTTACTGTGCCTCTTAGTTGATATTCTTTGGCCTCTTCTATTCCTATCACCCTTAGGTTTGGTCTTCTCATCCTGGATCTCCTGGATATTTTGGGTTAGGAGCTTTTTGGCTTTTTCATCTTCTCTGACTGTTTTGTCTATATTTTCCATGTTGTCTTCAGCCCCTGAGATTCTCTCTTCTATCTCGTGTAGTCTGTTTGATATGCTTGCATCTGTGACTGACTACTGACTTTTTTCTTAGGTTTTCTACCTTCTGAGTTGTCTCTTTTAGTGTTTTCTTTATTGTTTTCATTTCCATTTTAAATTCCTTCTTCAATTCCTTCATCTTTTTGGTTCTGTTTTCTTCTAGGTCTTTGATTTCTTTGGGTGTTTATCTTGTTTCCTTTTTAAAAGCTTCAATTTCTTTATGGTTTTCCTCCCGTTCTTGTTTAAGGATCATCTTGTTTAATGGGTGAAATTGATTGCTTTCTCCAATATAGGTGTACATCATTTAGTCAGTTAAGGACTTTCTAGAGTTTCAGCTGGAACTACATCTTCATATTGCCTAGTTCTCAAGTTTTTGAAGTAGAACTAGAAATGTATACAAGCTCTCATATGTTGGAGGCTTCCAACAACTGATTATTGCTGAATTGATTTTTTTACTTTGTGCACACACACACACACACACACACACACACACACACACACACACACACACACGCCTTCCCCCTGCTAGTAATTTTCTCTGGAAAACATTTACTGATACATAAATTTTACCACCTAATATTCTCAAATATGGATAACATGGTAACAGTTCAGTGTTAACAATGTAGTTGAAGACATGCCATAGAAGACTTGAAGTAACAAGTTAGAGGAACTTTTCTATGTATGTAGTGAAAAAGGAACTAGTAAAAATAAAACTGCTATGTTTATGTGACTCATAATTTTACTGAATAGAAATAATGTATTTATTAAGCCAGTGATTTTGAAATATATGTTACTGACTAATTTAATGGTTGTTTACAACAGACTTTAAGAAATAATATTTATTTGGATAACTAAATAAATGGAGGTGATGAGAGAAAGTGGGGGAAAGGAGGAGGGAGACAGGGAGAGAGAGAGAGAGAGAGAGAGAGAGAGAGAGAGAGAGAGAGAGAGAGAGAATAAAACTCAGGAACTAGATATAGGCAAGCCCTAAATAATTGTATATGTTAAATGCTAATAATCTATAAATATCAGCATGTAATTTCTGACTTATTAATTTTCACAAAGATCTGAAGCATCTTTTACGTCTTGTCTCCTGAATATATTATCTTTAAATTCTCTCTTTAGCACAGCCACCGATGGTATCTCTCTCTCTCACACACACACACACACACACACACACACACACACAACACACACACACACCACACTACTTTATTATTGATTTTTCAAATCCCTTAAAGACCATATGTCTTAATAACTCATGCACTATGTGGATACACCTTGGGTATTCCAAGTCTTTCCTGCAATATATGCAGAAAATGCATATGGGAAATATTCCTTCTAATACTAAAATAGTGCTGCTCATTTCTTTAATGTGTAAATTCATGATAATTACTAAGCAATTTCATTACCAAGAAATGTGTTGTCTAAAGAAAAGTTATGCTTTTTCTTCAGAGTCAATTTCCTAATAATTTGCCCTTATGGAGCTGACTTTCTAATACTTATAAAGGCCTACATTTGGTAGATAACAGTTAAAAGCGTATTTCAAATATTAGTGTCAATTAAACATTATTATTTATTTAAAATATCTCTAGACTTTAAAAAGCATAGCAATGATACAAAAATTTAACTATGTGAATACCTATAGATAGTTTTATATGTTTATTCATTCATTTTTTATTGTGTGTGCATGAATGTGTATGTCTATGCTATGCTCATGCATGTGTGTGAGTACATCTATATATGTATAGAGCAGACGTATATGTTACATGTCTGACACCTTAATTGTTCTTCACCTTTCTTTTGTTGATGATTTTTGAAACTTGTGTTGATTCATTGTGAGTTTCATGTCATGGACTCTAGTTCCGATCACCTCCTTGTATTCTTCTATCCACCCTTCACTCTTGCAACACCCCCTGCAATAAAAACCACAAACACCCAAGGCACAGAAAGCATTTCATCATGGAAACTGTAGTGCGTCTCAGTGTGTCCCACAGTATATCCCTTCAGCTGCACATCTTCACTGCAAGTTCATTGCAAGTAGTCATGGGTCTGGTTCAAGGTCTCTGGCTTCTGTGACACCGTCAATAATGAATCATCACCAGGGTTCCTCCTGGTTATCCTGTTGTTGCCCTGTGTCATGAAGATCCTGCAGCTTTGTATCAGCAGGTCTGGCCCTTTCAGGAGCCCCTTTGCGTGATACAGATTTGGGGGTAGGCCAACTCTGAGTCCTGGATCTGGGTTGGTGGTAGCTGAGCTAGTCAGCTCAGGCTCTCCCTTATCAGCATAGCCAGGGTAAGCTCTCCAGGACTGCTCTGACTAGACCAGTCAGTGCCACCAACCTCAGGAAGCAGGGTCAGCTTTCTTGCTCTCAGCTCAGCTCACCTTTACCTTCACCATCAGGATCAGCTCCACTGTGTTGCCCAAACCAGGTGCAGGACCAGCTCTCTTGAGTGCTACAGCTGTAAGGGAGCAGCGCTGGCTCTCCTGTTCTTGTGCTCATGGGGGCCTACTCTCCTAACTAATGCAGGTTATAAAGTGGAAGGAAGGAAGGGCATCACCCCACACCCAAGCCACCTCGAGGCACCCAGCTCTCCCTTGCTCTTGCCCTGGGGGCTGGCCAACCTGTGTTCCTTCCATCGACTGCAGCCAGTCCTACTGTGCTGCCCAAGTAAGGTACAGAACCTGCTCTCCTGAGTGAGGGGCAGGGGGGGGAACTCTCCCATACTCATGACCCAGTGGACAGTTTTTCTGAGTGTTGGAGTTGGTAAAAGGTTGGGAGCATCACCTTGGCACCCATGCCAACCCAAAGCGGATGAGTGGTGGGGTCAGCTCTCCCACATTTAGGCCCTTGGAGCCAGCACATCTACAATCCTGCTATGAAGGCTGGCTCCACTGTGGTGCCTGGGCAAGGTATGAGTCCTTTCTGCTGCCACTGATGAGAGAGATGTGGGGTCACCTCTCCAAATCATTGCAGCCAGTGATAGATGGGGCAGTTTTTGCACAAGCCTGTACATCCATGTGGTCCCAGAAGTTGCCTTAACCAGGGACCCATGTTCTCTAGTGGTAATAAGAGCCACAGACACAAATCCCTGTCGCTGCATAGTCATGGACCCCGACCTGGTACCTCCACAGCAGCTCAGGGTGACACGTTACAATGGTCCCAGTTCGCAGGGCTGTCTGCTTACAACAGAGTACTCCTCTCCAACCTCGAGCCTCCAGTTCCATCTCTGCATCATGCCCAAGGGGCTTTGATTCTCTGCCTCTCCCATCTGATTACTACATACTCAGGGCGATTCCCGCTGCAGGCTGTCAGGCCCCTGGGTGACAGTCTCTGGAAAGAGATGTTTACGGTCTGCCTATGCTGTGGGCCTGAGAACAGGCCTGTGGGAATATTTCCCCACCATCACTACACAAGTCAGTGCAGAACACAGGTGTCTGTCTTCCCTCTCCTGAGATGTGCTGCCTAAATTTAACTTGATTTGATTCTGACGTGTCCTAGGCATAGAATGTCTTTGGCCACTTAGCAAGCATCAAGCTAGGATGAACAAAGGCCTGCCATCTGCTCTGCCCCTGAGAAAAACACCACCACCACCAACTCACCTCTGCCCATTGGGGGGGGGGCAGTGCTCTCCACCTTAGTTTTGAGATATGGTCTCTCACTGAAGGTGGAGGTTATGAATTTGGCTTGACTAGCTGAGCATCAGGTCCTAGGAATCCTGCACTGTCAGGGAGCTCTACTGGTCCTGGAATTACAGCTACATGGTGCTCTGGATTTTTTTTATTGATGCTATAGATTAAACTCAGGACACCATGTTTGCCCTGAAAAGGCTACTCATCTCCATAGGCCACAATACAGATATTTGTCTTAATTTCTTTTGAATTTTTTCTCTAACCCCCTTTTGTTCTTTTGAACTTTTAGCCCATGTTTGTATTGTATATTGCATAAGATATCATGTGAAATATATTCTTATGCATCAAAGATTTTTAAAGCATTATCTTAAAGATTTTTCTCTGTAGCCAAATTATGTATGACATTAAAAAGAATATTTGTTCTGGTTTAAAGCCCTAAAAAGGAAAATAGCTTCTGATTTGGTTATTATTATATTTATTACTCATTAACAGTTGATCAAATATATCACTGTAAAATGATCGTATTATAGTGCATGTTTTGGTGAAGTAGACAAGGTCTCTAAAATATTTCTTTGTCACTTACTATGGTTAATATGAGTATATTTATTTGCATATAAGTAGATTTTTCTAAATATAACCTGCTGAGTCTATATAATATTTCTGTATGTGTTTCTAGGGTTGACAATTTGGCATTGATCAACCAGCTGGTTTGTGCCTCTCTGGCAAAGACTAACTTCTCTCTCCACCAGCTTTACTTACTTGCCCATTGTGTTTTGTGTAGGGCTCATAGGTTTGGCATGTCCATTGGTGTCCTCCTTGTTTAGCTCACATTTGGGTGGACATGGACTTTGTGGGATTAGCCTCTTACATTACGAGGAGACACAATCTTATGTAAAAGTATTTGATCTTCTGACTCTTATAATTTGTCTGAGTCCTCTTTCACAATGTTCCCTGAGTTTTATGTGGGAGGGGTGTTTGGTAGATGTGTCCATTTGGACTGTTCTCCACCACTTTATATATGGATTACTTATGTTTCCATTGCAAAGAGAAGTTTCCTTGATGAGAGGTGAGGACTACATTTATCTGTGGGTATAAGTACAAATGTTTATAGATTGTTGTTAGGGATTATGCCAGTTTAGTAAATCAGCATTTGTAGCTGCTCCTCTTGATAATCACAAGTTTGCTAGCACCAAATTGGCTAGGTTTCTAGTGCCAGGCATTGTGTCCTTCTTGTTTAGTGGGTCTGAAATCTAAGTAGAGACAGTTGGTTACTGCCAAGATATATGTGCCACTACTGAACTTGTAGCACTTTTGGGCCAAGCTGCTTGTTGTTCATAGGTGTGCTTCACAAGCATCACAGGTGAGTGGGACTGTTGGTTGTCTTCTTCCTTTAAAATCTTGAACAGAGGCTTCCAATGCAATGAAAGTCTTCAGGATGGGGGTGTCCTGTGCAACCGTCTCGCCAGCAAGAACGACGTGGCACACGAATAGGATTCTTCTGTGGTAAAGCTTTAATGCATCTCGAGAGGCAGAGCATAAGCTTGCAACAAGTGAAGTGCATGGTGTCTTCAGTAATGGAGACTTAACTTCTACCTCTGGCAGTCACAAATATTGTTATTTTGTCTATCTCTTCCCTCCTGTAATCACTTTCTTCTCTTTTCCAAAGGAATATCTCTTTACCCCATTTCTCCTATTGGATGAATTATATCCTGCTGTTTCTTTTTCTCTCCTTCTATCTTCCTTCAGTGTTAGCTCCTCCCTCCGTACATCTCCCTTTTCACATTTCTCTAATTAAACGATTGTACTTTGTTATTTCCTTTGTTACAATTTTCAAAACTACTATCCTGGTAATGGGCGAATTTCACTGTATGTCTGTCTTAAGATTCACAAAAATAATGATCTCTCTGGTTAGCAAATCAAAATATATTTTAGTACATAATACAATGTCTATTGAATGAATAAAGATATAAATAAAAGGAAATTTGTGTATTTGGGCTGAATCACCTTAAAATATAAAAACGTTCCATGTTGTTTTGTTAAAAAATATTATTTTAAGCTTATAACACCGACTTATTGAATGAACATTGCAATTACCCTACAAGTTCCTGCCATCATGCTTCTGACATGGAGATGAAGAAAGTTCTTGTTTGTTGTTTTATGTCAACAACCTCTTATTTGTGTCTTTAGAAGCCTATTTACCCAAACCAGAAAGTTATTGTGTGCTGAAGTCTAGCCTCAGTGTGAGGAGGGTCCTGAGAAATGAGGAAATGAGAGTGGTACCGATTTAATAATGACTTGGAGTCAGTAGTGGGTGCAAGCTCTTTGTTCAAGTGCTTTGTCTTTGCCTGAGGAGTCTCATCATTATTCTGTATCTTTCCTTCCTTCCTTTCTTCCTTCCTTCCTTCCTTCCTTTCTTTGTTCCTTCCATCCATCCTTCCTCCCTTCCTCTCTCCCTCTCTTCCTTTCTACTTTCCCCTTCTCATCTCTTGATTCTCCCTTTTCATTTTTTTGCCTTCTTCTGCCCAGAAAGTCTAAACCCAATCTTTTATTTAATAAAGCTACACTATCAATGCTTTGATCATTGTGAATAATTATTTAGAAATCCATAAATTCTATGAGTCCTGAATCATTATTCCCAACCCCCGTTTTCTTAAAACAGAAACTAAACACCAAGCAAAGGTGGTTTCCTGGTACAGAACACGGCAGTCTTTATAACTATTTTTAAGGAGAACAGAAAAGTGACAGACTACCAAGGTTAAGATGATTTTTTTTACAATGTTTAAAAATGTTTAAATGTTTAAAATCTATGCAAGTAATTCAGCTAGCTATTTATGATCTCTCTTTCTCTAGGTATTGCAATCTCTATTGTTCAAGTAGGCAGAAGAATGAAGTATTAACTTTTCATATACTTCTATATCATATTTTAATCCTCCAATCTTTGTTTCCCATCCTAGCAATTTCATGGCTTCATTTCTCTTTCTCCTCCAGTCTTCTCATTACTCCTTCTAATACTCTTTGTTTCTAGATGTTATACAAGCCTTTCTTCTATAAGTTAAACCCATATATTTGCTTTTTTCTGAGATATTCATGCCTTTTCTTCTTGAGACTACTTTAACTCTCTATCCCTGATGTCCCCAAGTTCACCCTGGGTAATTAATGCAGCAGTCATTGAACCAGAGGGTACATGTATTGCCTGTATCACCTTATAAGTCTACGTTCAAAACCAAGTATCACAAAGAACAATTTCTACAAAGACCATGTAGGCTTTTATGGCCTCTGTTGTTATGTTGCCTAGATAAATTCCAATGTCTCCTAGGTCAAATGGAAGGTCTGTTCCGTGTCTTCCACCGCCTAATGATCACCTCTATTCCTCATTGCTAAGATTTATTGGGGAAGAAAGATTGAAAGAAAAATAAAAGAGATAGTAGATCAGTTTCAGGCCAATAGCAATCATCAGCACATGAGGGGATCATGGAAACCAACAACCTGGTGATGCTCCAGGGGCAAGAATTGTGTCAAACCCCCTTTTACATAGCCATGCCATACCTGGCAATTGTATAATGAGGATTTATAATTTACACATTGTAAATAATTCATACTGAATTCTATCATGCAAATATTTTGTTATAGGGCAAGACTGTACAATGGTCTCTCTATCATGCATTCTCGCTGAAGTCACTTTGGGTTTGGCTAGTATGGAGTCTGTGGAACATTATCCAATTCTATTTCGAAACTTGAGGTCAAGATGCCCCAGCTTTTGTTAGATAAGCTAACTTAGCTTTCATTAAACTGCCTGCTTGTCTAGAAACTTTTCTAACTACCTGCTTATATTAGCTTCTGTTAAACTGCTTGCTCACACAAAACCTTCCTGTGCAGCTGCCAAGTGAGATATCAAGATGTGGTGTGGTAGAAATTTTTTAATCCCAATTTGGGATTTCTACTCTGACTTTAACCATTTAAATTTTAGATAAAAACCACATACAACCTTTATATTTACCATAAGCCTTCAGCAGCTTATATCAGGATATATATAACCTTTTATGCTATTTTGTCTATTTTCCAGCCAATATTTCCATTATATAATTTGCTATGTTTTGTATAGGTTCCTCTTAATTCCAATTAGCCAACCTATATGGCCATTATTTTTTAATTCATCTACCCCGTTGTGGCTTCCTTTTCTATTCACCTTCTTTCTCCAACTCATGGTTCTCCTCTGATTCAAAGACTAGGAACCCTAAACTCCACATGCTCTGCCCAGATATTAGCTGTCAACATCTTTACTTACCAATCAGAAATAACTTGGGGGAAAGGTCACAGTGTGTCACTTGGATCTATGTGTAGACTTTCTTGTCTCTGGGATAACCAGGTCTTGGAAACCTACACTTTGCATTACAATGTAGTTTTGTCTTTAAAATATCCTCACATTTGGACCTTTAATACCTGAGTGTAGTCCCAACTGGCTAGAACAAGTACTTTCAATTGGCTATAAACTGAGTGGTCACCTCTTATGGGCTCCTATAACAACTTAGCAAATTTAAAGTATTTTCTTCAATTTTTGATTGAACTACTAATTTTATTATTTAGGTAGAAAATGCATTTGATTTAATAGAAATTTACAAGAACATTGTGTTGGCAAATTTTTCATTAGTTAAACAAATACTGAGAGAATTAACTTACAGAGATAAAAGGTTGGTTTTAGCTCACAGTTTTGGAGAATGTAATCCATGATTGAGTGGTTTTCTTGTTTTTTGGTCTGTGGAAAAAGAGTACATCACAATTAGAAGTATATAGTGTGTAAAGTCTATTCACGTCATAATTAAAAGGGGAACAGAGGAGTGGGGAGGGAAGAAGAAGAGGAAGAGAAGGAGAAGGAGGAAGAAGAGAATGAGAAGGAAGAATAAAAGAAGATGGTTGGGATTTACAATTTAATTCCAGGGCTTACCTACCAATGACATAAAAGTCCTCATGTCTAGGTTTCTACCTCTCAATAGCATCAAGCTAATGACCAAATACTTAATATATGAAATTTTTGAGACTATCCCAGATCTAAGTTACTTCTGAAATAGAGTCAAACTGTGTGAACCAAGAGCCAAAACAGACCATGACATTAGTTAAAATAACTTCAGAGTTGGGAAAAACTTACAGTTCTTCATTTCACAGATGAGAAGTTCAAGGGTGAAGTAATTTAAGAAGGAGAAAAAAGGTATATCTTTATACTTAAGGGCTAGTGTATGTGGGGAAATCACACTGCTTACATGTTAAGGCTTTAGGATAGAAAAATTGATTCTACTGGCTGAATATGATGCTATATTTTTAGCTTATCCTTCAGTTCTGAAAATAAGGAGCATAAAATGCTTGAATTTCATTCCTATTCCTTGGTATCGATGTTCAGACAAATGTGGCACTTTTGCTGTCATTTTGGGAAAGCTTGGTTATTTTTGTATGACCACCTGTCATTACATAACATTCTTAAGAATTGTGTTCTTTACAGTGTAATTACAGAAAAGAAAAAAAATCCAAACTGAAATATTTGTCTGTTCTATACTTCTGTGGTTGTGGAGGGGGAGACAAAGAGCTGGGATATGAAGGGATATGCTTTAAATATTAAATCGCAAAATAGGAACTAAGGATGAACTTTTGCAAGAATAGTTCTGTTTAAGAGACAGAAGAAGAATATTAGGGTTTTTTTTTTCTGTCAATTTTCAAAAACTCTGCATAGTTGTTTGATCTTACTGTCTTTATATGGCACTGTTTTAACATTGTTGTGCATGCAATGGTATTTAGATTTTTTTCTAGTAATTGTCTACTCACTCCCTGTCACAGAACCACTTAGAGATGACAGATTTTAAAAAAGATAAAACCAAAAGACTCAAAATTTTTACCATATAAAGCAATTTCTCTGATAATTTTCTATAGACCCTTTCCTGTATTACTCTTTCTGTGGAGTCTACTTCTATTTGCCTTGACTGTAGGGACCAAAGGCATACCAAAGTAAAAATTATGTTCAAATCCACCTTGGATAACAATGAGTTGAACTGCTATAATGTGGGTGAATTTGGTAGAAACATCACTGAAAAGCTCATACTAGCATGGGTGGTAGCTCTTGAAAGCTGCATTGCTAGATCTTCCTATATATACAACTTGTAGGCAGCTATGGCACCAGATGTAATTTCTTTTCTCCAATTGTCATAACTCATATAACCTACAGGAGACACCGCCTAAGCTTCAAAAGTCATTTGTGAATAAATGAGTCTAACATAGCTTTCTTCTGCCCTCTAGAAGGGTAGATTTTTACCTGAAAAAAACAAAACAAAACAGCTACTCATTACTCAATTTGTTAGGAGAGATGTTTGAGAAGTTATTGTAACATTTGAAATTCTTCATGGGGTGAGAAACACCTTTATAAACAAGGAACCAGGAAAAGAGAATTATGGAAAATTATCAATTTTTTAGCAAAATACCACCTTAATCTAACTACAAATCACAGAAACTAACTATTTACATATATTTTAATGGGAACTAATTGGTCACACTTACTGGAGTAATACAGGCACAAGACAAAAAGAAAAGAAGTCATATGAGGCTTTACAATTATTTGAAGAAAACATTACTAGAAATAATTTTAAATTAAAGAAATGTTCTGAATCTGAAAGATCAAGAACTGAAAATAGATTAAAACCAATAAATATATAAATAAAAAGACAGATGATGATGATAGATATAGATAGATAATAGATAGATGACAGGCAGATGATAGGTAGATAGATAGATTATAGAATAGTTGCATCTAAATCTAGATTACATTTCTTTTTGCTCAGTGCTATAACAGATAGTATTTTTAATTTTTCCAAATTTTGATTCAAATAGAAGTACAAATTACATAATTACTGGAGGCTACAGATAAAGTCCAACCTCTCGTTTTACCACCAGGAGATGCAGTTTTTTTTTTTTTTTTTTTTTTTTTTTTTTTTTTTTTTGTTTCCTCTTAATTAATTTCTACTATAGCTTTTGCTAGTAAAAGCAATGGAAGTCACATTGTCAATTTAGATTTTAAGAGTACCTTGTATTTCCTCTTTGTAGGAACTGAGGACCCAGAGCCCTGGTCAGTGGGAAACAAAGATCACATCACAACAAACCCACACCACACAGGGAAGCCCCAGGAGACAGCCAGCTACCTATAAATACTGCCTACTGTGTGCATACACTCCCTTGGACAGGAGTTCCATAGACATTGAATTCCAGTTAACATGGTCTAGTACAACCCATCTGAGCCACATAACACAGAATAGTGAGACATAAGATATTTATTTTCTTCTGAAGCTTTGTGATTCTTTTATTAGAATGAAAAACTGTTTTCCTAATTCATTCTTATGACAGGAAAATGCTGACTTTGACATTTTAACAAAACAGAAGCAAAGAAACAAGAAATGGTGACAAACATTATGTTAAACCACAGTAAAGATAATTTACAACTTTATACATAAAGTTTAAAATCACCTGAAGAATTTAATTTGTTATCAATAATTGCATAAGTTCTATAAATTTATTATATTCTTACATTTATGGAGTAATACTACTTGTAATAAAAACACTGTGTTAGGCAGGCCATCTGCCACCAGGAACAGCAGAGATCCAGGAACACAGGTCTGGTCAGACAGCACAGGGAGGAGCCAGGGAGCAGAGAGGTCTATGTGGAGAGCTCAGAAAGTGCGCCCCACCCCCAATTGGTTCAGGGGAGCAGGAACCCTGCCTTAGGGTCTCTGTTTACACCCAGCAGGCCTGTGCCAGCAGAACAGGCACTCAGGCCATCTGCCAACAGGATAATTGGAGATCCAGGGACACAGGCCTGGTGAGACTGGGCTGGAAGTAGCCAGGGCATAGACAGGGCTGGGTAGAGCACTAAGAAAGTGTGCCCCCAACCCATTGGTTCAGGGGAGCAGGAATCCTGCCTTAGGGTCTCCATTTCCACTTAGCAGGCCTGTGCTTGCAGAAGAGGTGCTCAGGCCATCTGCCACCAGGAACAGAGGAGATCCAAGGACACAGGCCAGGTACACGGGAGAGACAAGAACCAATCACTGAAAACAAGACCACATACAGTCACAGACAACAAGATGGCAAGAGGAAAGCAAAAGAATATACCCTAAGGAAACCAAGACAACCAGGCAACACAAGAACACAGCTCTTCCATGACAGCAAACAACGAAATTCCAACACTTCAGAAAAAGAAGACTCGGACCTGAAATCAAACCTCAAGACGACGATAGAGATCCTTAAACAAGAACAGGATAAAAAGCATAAAGAAATTGAAGCTTTTAAAGAGGAAACAAGAAAAACACTCAAAGAAATAAAAGAACTAGAGGAAAACAGAACCAAAGAGATGAAGGAATGGAAGAAGGAATTAAAAATGGAAATGGAAACAGTAAAGAAAACACTAAAAGAGACAACCCTAGAGGTAGAAAACCTAAAAAAGAAATCAGTAGTCACAGATGCAAGCATCTCCAACAGATTACAAGAGATGGAAGAGAGAATCTCGGGGGCCGAAGACAACATTGAAAACATAGACAAAACAGAGAAGATGCAAAAACCAAAAAGCTCCTAACCCAAAATATCCAGGAGATCCAGGACACAATGAGAAGACCAAACCTAAGGATAATATGAATAGAAGAGGGTGAAGAATATCAACTAAGAGGCACAGTGAATATCTTCAACAAAATTGTAGAAGAAAATTTCCCTACCCTTAAGAAAGAGATGACTATTTGCAAAAAAGAAGCCTACAGAACTCCAAATATAGTGGACCAGAAAAGAAATTCCTCCCAACACTTAATAGTCAAAATGCCAAGAACCTAAAGCAAAGAAAGAATACTACAAGGAGTAAGGGGGAAAGGTCATGTAAAGACAGACCAATCAGAATCACACCCGATTCTCAGCGGAGACTATGAAAGTTAGAAAATCCTGGACAGACATCATGCAGACCCTAAGAGAACACAAGTGTCAACCCAAGCTGCTATACTCAGAAAAACTCTCACTCACCATAGATGGAGAGACCAAGACATTCTAAGACAAAACTAAATTTACACAATATCTGACCACAAACCCAGCACTACAATGAATTATAGGTAGAAAATCCAATACATGGAGGGAAACTACATCCTAGTAAAAACAAGAAAATACCTAAGCAAGAAAACCAAAAGAAGAAAAACACGCAGGCACAATTCTAACCCCAAAACCAAATATAACAAGAAATAGCAACCACTATTCCTTAATGTCTGTTAACATAAATGGACTCAATTCCCCAATAAAGAGACATAGGCTATCAGACTGGATACATAAACAGAATCCAGCATTTTGCTGCATACATGAAACTCATCTCAGAGACAGAGACAGACACTATCTCAGAGTAAAAGGTTGGGGAAAAAAACTTCCAAGCAAACGGCCCCAAGAAGCAAGCTGGAGTGTCCATTCTAATATTGAATAAAGTAGATTTTCAACCAAAAGTTATCAAAAAAGATAGAAAGAACACTTTTTATTCATTACAAAGAAAAGATGTCAGGAGGAACTCTCAATCATTACCATATATGCTCCAAATACAAGAACATCCATATTCATATAGGAAACCCTACTAAAGCTCAAAAAATACATTGCACCACACACAATAATAGTTGAAGACCTCAACACCCACTCTCATCAATGGACAGATCAGGGAAAAAGAAACTGAAAAAGGATGCAGTAAAACTAGCACAGGATATGAACCGATTGAAATTAATAAACATGTACAGAACATATCATCCTAAAACAAAAGAATACACCTTCTTCTCAGGACCTCACAGTACCTTCTCTAAAATTGAACATATAATCGGTCACAAAACAAACCTCAATAGATATAAGAAGATTGAAAAACTTTCATGCATCCTATCAGATCACCATGGTCTAAGGCTGGTCTTTAATGACAACAAAGACAACAAAAGCCCATATACACATGAAAACTAAACAATGCTATATTAAAAGATAGCATGGTCAAAGAAAAAATAAAGAAAGAAATTAAGGATTTCTAGAATTTTATGAAAACAAAAACATAACATACCCAAACCTATGGGATGCAATGAAAGCAGTACTGAGAGGAAAACTCATAGCTCTGAGTGCTTCCAAAAAGAAACTGGAGAGAGCATACACTAGCAACTTAACAGCACAGTTGAAAGCTGTAGAACAAAAGGAAGCAGTTACACTCAAGAAGAGTAGATAGCAAGAAGTAATCACTCTCAGAGCACAAACTGACCAAATAAAAACAAAAAGAACCATTCAAAGAATAAACACAGCCAAGAACTGGTTCTTTGAGAAAATTAACATGATTGATAAATCCCTAGCCAGACTAACTAGCGGGCAAAGAGAGAGTATCCAAATTAACAAAATCAGAAATCAAAGTGAAGACTTAATAATTGAAACTGAAGATATTCAAGAAATCATCAGATAATACTAGAAAAGCCTATACTCAACAAAACTGGAAAATCTGGAGGAAATGGATGAATTCCTAGACAGATACCAGATACCAAAGTTAAACCAGGACCAGGTAAATCATCTAAATAATCCCATAACACCTAAAGAAATAGAAGCAGTCATTAAAAATCTTCCCATTCAAAAAAGCCCAGTCCAGATGGGTTCAGTGCAGAATTTTATTAGATATTTATTGATGACCTAATACCAATTCTCTGCAAACGATTCCACAAGATAGAATCAGATGGAATACTACCTAACTCATTTTTTTTGAGGCTACAATAACCATCATTCCTAAACCACACAAAGACCCTAAAGGAAAGAGAAATTCAGAACAATCTCACTTATGAACACTGATGCAAAAACACTCTACAAAATCCTTGCAAACTGAATCAAAGAACACATTAAAACAATCATTCACCATGATCAAGTAGGCTTCATCCCTGGGATGCAGGGATGGTTTAATATACGGAAATACATCAATGTAATCCACAATATAAACAAACTCAAAGAAAAAAAACCACATGGTCAATCTCACTAGATGCTGAGAAAGCATTTGGCAAAATTCAACACCCCTTCATGTTGAAAATCCTGGAAAGAACAGGAATCCAAGGCCCATACTTAAACATAATAAAAGCAATATACATCAAACCAACAGCCAACATCAAACTTAACAGTGGGAAACTTAAAGCAATCCCACTAAAATTAGGTACTAGACAAGGCTGCCCACTCTCCCCCTACCTATTCCACATAGTACTGGAAGTCCTGGCTGGAGCAATTAGACATCAAAAGGAAATAAAAGGGATACAAATTGGAAAAGAACAAGTAAAAACATCCCTGCTTGCAGATGACACCCATAGTATACTTAAGTGACCCGGAAAAATCCACCAGAGAACTTCTACAGCTGATAAACAAGTTCAGCAAAGTGGCTGGATATAAAGTTAACTCAAACAAATCAGTAGCCTTCCTCTACTAAAAGAACAAAAATTCGGAGAAGGAAATTAGGGAAAAGATACAGTCACAAACAATATTAAATACCTTAGTGTGACTCTACCTAAGCAAGTGAAGCACCTGTATGACATAAACTTTAAATCTCTAAAGAAGGAAATCGAGGAAGATCTCAGAAAATGGAAATATCTCCCATGCTCATGGATTGGAATGATCAACATTGTACAAATGACCATCTTACCAGATTCAATGCAATCCCCATCAAAATTTCAACCCATTTCTTCATAGAATTGGAAAGAGCAATATGCAACTTCATCTGGAATAACAAAAAACCTAGAAGAGCAAAATCCATCCTCAACAACGAGAAAACATCTGCAGGAATCACCATCCCTTACCTCAAGCTATATTACAAGGCAATTGTGCTACAAACTGCATTGTCCTGGTACAGAGATAGGCATGTGGATCAATGGAATAGAATAGAAGATCCAGAAATGAGCCTTCACATATATGGTCACTTGATTTTTGACAAAGGAGCTTTAAATATTCAATGGAAAAAGGACAGCCTCTTCAACAAATATTGTTGGTCCAGCTGGCACTCAGTATGCAAAAGAATGAAAATAGACCCTTTCTTATCTCCTTATACAATGCTCAAGTGCAAGTGGATCAAAGATCTTCTCATTGAACCAGGTACATTGAAACTATTAATAGAGAAAGTAGGGTAAACCTTAGAACACAGGCATAGGAGAAAATTTCCTGAACAGAACAACAATGGCTCGTGCTCTAAGGTCAAATATTGACAAATGGGACTTAATGAGATTACAAAATTTCTCTAAGGCTAAGGAGACTGTTAAGAAAACAAAACAACAGCTAACAGTTTGAGAAAAGATCTTTACCGACCCCACATCTAATAGAGGCCTAATATCAAAGGTATACAAAGAACTCAAGAAGTTGGACACTAGAGAATCAGTCAACCCTATTAAAATGGGGTACAGAGCCAAACAAAAAGTTCTCAATTGAGAAATATCAAATGGTGGAGAAGCATCTAAGGAAGTGCTCTACATCCTTAGCCATTGGTGAAATGCAAATCAAAACAACCCTGAGATTCTATCTTACACCAACTAGAATGGCTAAGATCACAAGTTCAGATGATAGCAGATGCTGGCGAGGATGCAGAGAAAGAGAAAAACTTCTCCAATGTTGGTGGGGTTGTAAACTGGTACAACCATTCTGGAAGTCAGTCTGGTGATTTCGCAGAAAATTGGACATAGTACTACCTGAAGACCCAGTTATTCCACTTTTGGGGATATAACCCAGAGACACTTCAACATACAACAAAGACACATGTACCACAATGTTCATAGCAGACCTATTTATAATAGCCAGAATCTGGAAAGAACCCAGATGTCCTTCAGTAGATGAATGGATACAAAAATTATGGTATATTTATACAATATAGTACTACTCAGCTCTCAGAAACATTGAGTTTACATAATTCTTAAGAAAATGGATGCATCTAAAGAATATCATCCTGAGTGAGGTAACCCAGTCACAAAAGAACAGACATAATATACAGTCACTGATAATTGGACACTAACCCCAGAAAGCTCTGAACACCCCAGATACAACTCCCAGACTATATAAAGTTCAAGAAAAACAAAAGCCAAAAAAAAAAAAAGAAAGAAAAATCATTATGTTTAATCTTTACACACCAAGAAACCTTTTACTATTTCCAGGTTACATCATGGTTTACATGTACTTTATGCTCATTGAAACTAGTAAGATTTCAATGCATACTATAAAACCTTTAAAAAAATTATGTACTAACAAAAATGTATTCATATACTGTTATGCAAAATTGCTTTTAAAATCTGTAAATTTATCTTTGTTTTTTAAAATAAAGTATTGAATTAAAAAAAAAAAGTTGATGTATTACCTGGCTAAATGGACATGTATCAATGAAGGAGAAAACAAGAGGTGAAAAACACCTCTCTATCTATCTCTCTATCTCTATCTATCTACATGAAATAGTATGCCAACCAAGTGTTACTAACTCCTTGTTCAATGAGCAAGCATGTGGTCTCAACTTAGAAGACCAAATAGTGGATACTTCAGTTTTTCTTAAAAAAAGGAAATAAAGATAGCATGTTGCACTCTGGGATTAGATTTTTCCAGCCCAGAGAGAGGGTCGGATTACTTACATCAGAACTCTGGACCTGCATGTAGATGGCTGAGTTCCCAGAACAGCCTCACAAGTGCTCTCACACCTGAACCCACTGAGACAGTACCAAGTGACTGCCATCAGAACTTACTGCCTGCCCACAAGGCATCAAACACCCAGGAGCAATCTCCTTCCTGAACCCATGGGCCACAGACCCACAGTAGAAACAGGCTCCAGTCAGAGACAACAAACTCACCTATAATAACAGATAACAAGATAGTAGAAGGAAGGCACAAAAACCTAAGCAATGGAAACCAAGACAACCCAGCAACATCAGAACCCAGCTCTCCCACCACAGCAAATAGTGGATTTCCTAACACACCAAAAAAAAAAAAAAAAAAAAAAAAAACAAGATTTAGACTTAAAATGATTTTTCATGATGATAATTGAGATCTTCGAGAAGCACATGAATAACAGTTACAGGTGAATCAGGAGAACACATGTAAACAAATAGAAGTCCTAAAAGAGAAAACACACACACATACACACACACACACACACATGCACACAAATACACACACTCAAACTGCTACAGGAAAGCACAAACAAACAGGTGAAATAATAAAACAACAGAAATAGAAATAATAAATCCATCACAAAAAGAGACAACTCTAAGATAAAAAACCTAAAAAAGAGATCAGGAGTCATAGATGCAAGCATCACCAACAGAATACAAGAGATGGAAGAGAGGATCTCAGGGGCAGAATACAACATAGAAAACATTGACACAACAGTCAGAGAAAATGCAAAAACCCAAAAGCTCCTAACCCAAAACATTCAGGATACTGGGGACACAATGAGAAGACCAAACCTAAGGTTGATAGGTGTAGAAGAGGGCGAAGACTCTCAACTAAAAAACACAGTAAATGTTTTCAACAAATTATAGAAGAAAACTTCCCTATGCTTAAAAATGAGATGATCATGAACATTCAAGAACCCTTCAGAACGGCAAATAAATTGGACCTGAAAAGAAACTCTTCCTAACACATAATAGTCAAGACACCAAATATTCAAATCAAAGAAAAAATAGTAAAAGCTGTAAGGGAAAAGGGACAAAAAACATATAAAGACAGACCAAACATAATTACACCAAACTTCTCAAGAGACTATGAAAGCAAGAAGATCCTAGACAGACATCATACAGACCCTAAGATAGTCCAATACCATCCCAGGTTACTATATCTAGCAAAACTCTCAATTTCCACAGATAGAGAGACCACAATATTCAAGGACAAAGACAATTTACACAATATTTGTCTACAAATCCTGCTCTACAAAGGATAATACATGGAAAAATCCAACACAAGGAGGGAAACTACACCCAACGAAAAGCAAGAAAATAATCATGCAAGAAAACAAAAACAAGGAATGCATTCAAACATAAGTCTACGTCTAACAACAAAAATAACAGGAAAAAACAATCACTATTACCTAATATCTCTTAACCTCAACAGACTCAATTTCCCAATAAAAAGAAATAGACTATTAGACTGGATACATAAACAGAATTCAACATTTTGCTGTATATAGGAAACTCATCTCAGAGACAAAGAAAGGCACTACCTCAGAGTAAAAGACTGGGAAAAAAAACTTTCCAAGCAAACGGTCCCAAGAAACAAGCTGAAGTAGCCATGTTAATACAGAACAAAATAGACTTTCCACCAAAAGTTATCAAAAAAAGACAAGAAAGGACACTTTTTACACATCACAGGAAAAAAAAATCTATCAAGATGAATTCTCAATCCTAAACATCTATACCCCAAATAAAAAGGTATCCACATCACAAAAAAAAAAAAAAAAAACATATTAAAGCTCAAAGCATGTATTGTACCACACACAGTAATAGTGGGAGACTTCAAAACACCTCACTCTCATTAATGGACAGACACAGCAAAACTAGCAGAGGTTATTAGAAATTGGAATTAACAGCATCTACAGAAGATGTCATGCTAAAATAAAAGAATATACCTTCTTCTCAGAACCTCATGGTACGTTCTCCCAAACTGACCATATTGTTGGTCACAAAACAGGCCTCAAGATATATAAGAATATCAACATACCCCCATGCATCTTATCAGATCATCATGGAGTGTGGCTGGTATTTACTAACAGCAAAAACAACAAAAAGCCCACATACACATGAAAGTTGAAGAATGTTCTACTCAATGCTAACATGGTCAAGAAGGAAATAAGGAAAAAAATTAAGAATTTTTTAAGAATTTAATGAAAATGAAAACACAACATACGCAACTTATGAGGTGCAATGAAAGCAGTACTAAGAGGAAAACTCATAGCTCTGAGTACCTTCAAAAAGAAACTGGAGAGAGCATATGCTAGCAGCTTGTCAACACAGCAGGAAGCTCTATAACAAAAAGAATCAGATAGTCTAAGAGGAGTAGATGGCAGGAAATAATCAAACTCAGAGCAGAAATCAACCAAGTAGAAACAAAAAAAAAAAAAAAAACTATACAAAGAATCAACAAACCCAGGAGCTGTTTTTTGGGGGGTTTTTTTGTTTTTGTTTTTGTTTTGTTTTTTGAGAAAATCAACAAAATCAATAAACCCTTAGACTAACTAGGGAGCACAGAGAGAGTATACAAATTAACAAACTCAGAAATAAAAGGAAAGACATAACAACAGAAACTGAGGAAATTCAAGAAGTCATCAGATCCTATTACAAAAGCCTATACTCAACAAAAGTAAAAATTTAGAGGTAATGGACAAATTTCTAGACAGATACCAGGTACCAAAGTTAAATCAGGATCAGATAAACAATCTAAAAAAGCCCATAACACCTAAAGAATTAGAAGCAGTCATCAAAAGCCTAACGATCAAAAGAGGCACGGGACCACATAGATTCGGGGCAGAATTCTGCCAGATTTTCATAGAAGATCTAATACCAGGACTCTCCAAACTATTCCACAAAATAGAAACAGAAGGAGCACTACTCAACTCATTCTTTGATGCCCCAATTATGCTCATACTAAACAACACAACGACCCTACAAAGAAAGAGAACTTCAGACCAATTTCACTCACGAACATCAATATAAAAACACTCAATAAAACTCTTGCAAACCGTATCCAAGAACACATCAAAACAATCATTCACCATGATCACATAAGCTTCATCCCAGGAAGGCAGGGATGGTTCAATATATGGAAATCCATCGACATAATCCATCGTATAAACAAACTCAAAGGTAAAAAAAAAACACATGATCATCTCAATAGACGCTGAGAAACCATTTGACATAATTTAGCACCCCTTCACGTTAAGAGTTTTGGAAAGAGCAGGAGTCCAAGGCCCATACCTAAACATAGTAAAAGCAATATACAGCAAACCAGTAGCTAACATCAAAATAAATGTGGAGAAACTTGAAGAAATCACACTAAAATAAAGGACTAGACAAGGCTGTCCACTTTTCCACTACCTATTCAATGTAGTACTGGAAGTCCTGGCCAGAGCAATTAGACAACAAAAAGAAGTCAAAGAGATACAACTTGGAAAGGAAGAAGTCGAAATATAGCTATTTGCTGATGACAGGATAGTGTACTTTAGTGACCCCTTAAAATTCCACCAGAGAACTTTTGTATCTGATAAAGAACTTCAGCAAAGTGGATGGATATAAAATTAACTCAAATAAATCAGTAGCCTTCCTCTACTCAAAGGATAAACTTGCTAAGAAAAAATTAGGGAAAAGACACTCTTTACAATATCCATAAATAATATAAAATGTGA
This sequence comes from Micromys minutus, assembly GCF_963924665.1. NCBI lineage: Eukaryota > Metazoa > Chordata > Mammalia > Rodentia > Muridae > Micromys > Micromys minutus. The sequence continues at coordinate 31,699,849 of NC_137957.1, forward strand.
CCCTAACAGAGCAAGTGAATGATCTTTTTGACAAGAACTTCAAATCCCCAAAGAAGGAAATTAAATATCTCAGAAGATGAAAAGATCTCTTGTGCTCATAGATTGGAAGGATTAACATTGTAAAAATTGCCATTTTGCCAATAGCTCTATACAGATTCAATGCAATCCCCATCAAATTTCCAACTCAATTCTTCATAGAGTTACAAAGAACAATCTGCAAATACATCTGAAATAACAAAAAACCTAGAATAGCAAAATCTATTTTCAACAATTAAAAAAAAAATCTTCCAGGAAAATCACCATCCCCGACTTCAAGATATATTACAAAGCAATTGTGATAAAAAGCCACGTAGTATTTGTACAGAGATAGGCAGGTAGATCAATGGAACAGAACTGAACACCCAGAAATGAACTCTCACACCTATGGTCACTATATCTTTGACAAAGAAGCTAAAAACATTCAATGGAAAAAGGACAGCCTCTTCAACAAATGGTGTTGGTTCAACTGGCAGACAGCATGCAGAAGAATGCAAATCGATCATTTCTTTTCTCTTTGTGCATAGTTCAAGTACAAGTGGTTCAAAGACCTCCACATAAAACCAGGTACACTGAAACTATTAGAAGCAAAAGTGGGGAAGAACTTAGAATACATAAGCAAAGGGGAAATTTTGCTGAGGAGAACACCAATGGCTTATTCTCTAAGATCAAGAATTGATGCATGGGACCTCATGATCACAAAGTTCTTGTAAGGCTAAGGATACTGTAAAGAAAACAAAATGGCAGCCAACAGATTGGGAAACAATCTTTACCAACCCCACATCTGATAGAGATCTAATATCCAATGAACAAAGAACTTAAGAAGTTAGACTCCAGAGACTCAAACAATCCTATTTAAAAATGGATTAAAGAGCTAAAAAAAGAATTCTCAACTGAGGAATACTGAATGGCTGAGAAGCATCTAAAGAAATGCTCAACATCCATAGTCATCAGGGAAATGCAAATCAAAACAACCCTGAGATTCCACCTCACACCAGTCAGAATGGCTAAGATCAAAATCTCAGGTGACAGCAGATGCTGGCAAGGATGTGGAGAAAGAGGAACACTCTTCCATTTGGTGGGGTTGTAAGCTGGTACAACTACTCTTGAAATCAGTCTAGCAGTTCCTCAGAAAATTGGACATAGTACTACCTGAAGACCCAGTTATTCCATTCCTGGGCATGTACCTCAGAGATAACAAAGATACATGCTCCACCATATTTATAGCAGTGTTATTTATAATAGCCAGAAGCTAGAAAGAACCCAGATGTCCTTCAACAGAGGAATGGATACAGAAAGTGTGGTACATTTACACAATGGAGTACGACTCGGCTATTAGAACCAATGACTTCATGAAATTCCTAGGCAAATGGAAGGAACTAGAGACTATGATCCTGAGTGAGGTAACCCAGTCACAAAAGAACACATATGGTATGCACACAGTGATTAGTAGATACTAGCCCCAGGAAGCTCTGAATACACAAGAAACAATTCACAGACATTATGATGAGCTCAAAAAGAAGGAAGGCCAAAATGGGGATGCCTCAGTTTTTATTAGAAGGGAGAACAAAAGAATCACTGGAGGAAATATGAGGTCAAATAGAGGAACAGGAATTGAAGAAATAAATCATTCAGAGGCTGCCTCACCAGAAGATTCACCCTATATGCAGCCACCAAACTTGGCACTATTGCTGGTGCCAAGAAGTACTTACTGACAGGAACCAGATAGAGATGCGTCCTCATTGGCTCTTCCAGAGTCATATAGATACAGCTGAGCATGTTTGCAGCTAACCATCAGACTGAACACAGAGACCCCATTGAAAGTGCTAAATAAAGGACTGAAGGATCTGAGAAGGGTTGCAAACTCATGGGAAGACAACATTATCAACCAACCAAACTCTCCATAACTCCCATGGACTAAAACATCAATCATTGAACACACATTGAGAAACCTATTGTTCCAGTTGCATATGTTACTGAAGATAGCAGTGTCTGGCATCAATGTGAGAAGAGGCCTTTGGTCCAGGGAGAACATGTTTTTTTCAGTGTAGAAAAATACCAAGGCACTGAGGTGGAGAGGGTGATTAGGAGGAAGTGCACCTTCCTGGAGACAAGTGGATGGGGAGGGAGAATGTGACAGTGGTCAGGGAAGGGGATAACATTTCAAATATAGCTGTGGATGGGCACAGGGGAAGCCACACTACCTCATACAGCAGGGGGCTTCCTAGGATGAGAAACACTGGAAATTAAGCCCTTAGTAGGCTGCTTCATAAAAGGATTCCCAAACAAAAAGGTGGGGGGAGAAGCAAAGGGAGAAGGAGGGGGAAGAGAAGGAGGGAGAAGAGGAGGATAGCGAAAAGACCAATATTTTCCTCTAAAAGATTTCTCTTCACAAATCATAATTTGCCCTTTTTTCCTTTCATTATTCAATGCTTTCTTCACAACTACAAAACATTGGAATTGATTTTGAGAGCGATTATGGTAATGCAGGCAAAAGAACCATAATCCATGCTGTGAAAATCTAAATGAAAGTTATTATTGCTTAACTCACGAGGTGCAAAGCTTCCCGCTCGCATGCTCTTTGTGTTACTTTATTCATAGACTTACTTCTACCCAAATGGGTGAAAAAAAATAGGAAAAGATCTCACAGTGACAGACTCTGCAAGTCATTTCCTGTAGCTTTAAAGTTTAGTCATTTAAATTACAAATTGTTCTGGGAAAAAAACTATAAATAACTGTGACATTGTAGGAATGCTTGGGAAATCAGTAAATAGAGAATGTTCATTTGTGGGGGTGTTCAGATTAAATGACTTTTGGTCTTGCGTGTTTGGTTAAATGGTGTCAGGTTATGCATAAGCTTGGGGATGTCTTGATGCTGTAGACTACACTCCCTCTATGCTTTGGCATAAGGGCAGCGAAAGTTGGGAGCAGGAGGCTTTCCCTCCGCCTTTGTTTGGGGTAAATACAAAGTTTATTTACTTATTCATAGGACCTGTCAGAAAGACCCAAATATAAAGATGAACACTTTGCTCCAGATTAAAAATTTTAAAACAGAATTTAAGTTTAAGAATCCTGGTAGCCACGAATGGCATCACTGGGAGGGGAGCCCTTGGTCCTGTGGAAGTTTGATGATCCAAGATAGGAGAATGCTAGGATGCTGAAACGGGAATGGGGGAACACCTCGTGAGTGAGGTGGTGCGTTGAAAATGGAAAAGGGGGCTGGTGGAGGAGAAACTGGGAAGAGGGATAATATTTAAAATGTAAATAAATAAAATAACTAATAAAAACTCGACAATACAGAGGTTATCTATTAGAAAAACATCCATACAAGTTCTGAAGTGGAGTGGATGGTAAGGTTTGTGACTATAAAAACTTACTTTTCCTTTCTACTTTCATCTCTTATTCTCTGATACTTTAAGTTTTTGTGTACTTACTTGATTATTGTTTTACCAATTCTAGAGAAAGAACTAGACAATCCAGTCTCATTTAGAACAGCAATTTTAAAATTTGGGACCAGTGACTTTCATACCCTTTGATGGCAAGTACTTGAAGAATTTCAAATTATCGGTACTAAATCCTAAGCTTTAACAGGAATATGTTGTTCACAACCATCCAGGCACATCCATAGGTGTCCAGGATTCTTTCTATGAGAATTTGGACTTTCATGGCAAACAAAAGCATCTTGCCAGGTCATTTCTTCCTTCACGTTAAATACTTTAGCATGTGTTCATTACTTTATAGTTTCAAATAATAGGATAAATTTCAAGCTAGTAGAATAAAGATGTTTGGAGATATATGAGAAAATGATCCTTGTCTGAGTCTTTCTAATATCTTGAGAACCTGGAGAAATCTCACAAAGACCACAATATAGTACCAACCATTCCCTTATAGGCTTATATAATTCTTATAGACGGTTGTGCTTAAGACTCTTGGATAAGTACTGCAATGGCTGATAAAGTAGATTTTGTCATCAAGTAGAGGCTGAAGTATTACTGGATCAGGAATTGCCTTGCCCTGCATTTTCTCAGCTGTCTTCACCGAACCAGGAAAAAAAAAGCATAAGGCAAATAAAAATCAATCATATAGTGTAATAGCTTCAGCAGTGTGGGCTCTTAAGAGAAAGGACCTGACAATATTTCTGAAATATTTTCTTTCCTGCAAGTCAGATCGATTTAAGCTATTCCAGTGCAATCAGCTGTAATTCCATCTCCTGTGTCATCCAGGCACTGAGCTCAATGCTGGAGACATAAATCGGTGACTTCACCAGCCAAGGTTCTCTGGAGCAAGAGAACTAATATAAATATTTTACACACACACACGCACAATCAGAATAAATGTTTATCTCAATGATTTGATTAATGTAATTACAAAAGCTTAGAAGTCCAAAATCTTTACGGTAGATCAACAGACTAGAGACCCAGGAAAGAAATGGGGGGGGGGGAGAATTGTATTGGGTGGGGGGAGGAAGGATTGTATTAGGACAGTTTTCTAGCAGAATTCTCTTCTCTTTGGGGAGTTTTTGGAGAGCTCTTCTTCTGTTTGGACAGAGATGCTTTCATGTTATGGAGGACATTCTACCTTACTGATAATCTACTTATTTAAATGTTAGTTTGAGTTTAAAAATAACTTCAGAAAAAAATATAGAAGATATCTGGGTACAGTGGTCTAGTCTACATGGCACATGAAAGTACACATCAGTGTGACCAATCGTTAAGTAGGGAACAAAAGAAATGAAAAGGAGACAGAGAGTTGACTAGACAGAGGAACAACAGGTCCAAGGCTTGATGACATTGGTAAGAATTCAATCATTATGAGCCCCGAAAGCCACCGTTAGGAATCTGATCTCTTTGCTCTTTGCTCTCTAAAGTAGGCTGGCTATTTTTCTCTCTGTCCCTTGCACCATCCATGAAGACAATTCAGCTTCTGGGTTTTGCTTCAGTGGATAAGTTCTGTTAACTGTCAAAAAGCACAGGAGCAGCCAGATCTGCACTGCAGTTGCAAGATGCCTGTCATAATCATGCTCCAAAAGTCAACAAAAGAATTCAGCCACACGCCAAGGGCAGCTAATGACCAGTGATTTCTAGCATCTAGGCAGGAGTAGATAAAATAAATGGTAGCAAATGCTTTTCAGGACTAAGTTATTGTCAAATCTGAATGAGCACCTGAAAACAGGAACCCAGTATTATTTACTGACTTTCTGCTTTATGCAAAGCAATGAACTGCTAAACATTCAAAGATTTAAAAAGATAAATTAAGCTGTTTCTGCCAAAAAAAAAAAAAAGCTTTTGGATCATATAGAATGACACTTCTGACTAACTATGGTAGAAAACCATTGAAATTTGAAGACAAGTAGGAGAATTTAACCCTTCTAGTGAACAGAATGCCTGCTGCACAGCTGGTGTTTAACAGATGCTCTTGCATTTCAAGATTATGTAGAATATGGAAGCACCAAGGAAAACATTTCAGTTTTAATAAATTGATTTATTTATTTTTATGTCTATGAGTATACACTGTAGGTGTCTTCAGACAGCAGAAGAGGGCATCAGACCTCATTACAGATGGTTTTGAGCCACCATGTGGTTGCTGGGAATTGAACTCAGGACCTCTGGAAGAGCAGTCAGTGCTCTTAACCTCTGAGCCATCTCTCCAGTCAAAGACATTTTTTAATTAAATTTTTTCATACAGTATTTTAATCATACTCTTTTCCCTCTTGTTGAAAAGTCATTCCTCACAGCAAGGAGTATGTGACATTTGGTTCTTTATGTGGAACTCTAAAGGCTGAATAATATTTTGTAGGATTTGCCTGATTGAGCAAAGGAGCAAGCAGGGTTAGAAAATGCATGAGGAAGGTTGCATCTCAAGAAGGATAAGAACATGGGTTTTCAGAGGACATGGGGAACTCCTTGGGCAGGGCTTGTCACTTTGTGTAATGCTTTTATTGTTTTGACAGTTGACACAAAGCTCAGCTAAAATGGTCAGCTTACACTTGCTACATTAAAAGGAACTTTGATCACACTCAAATATCCTGCCTTGATCCTTTTAAACGTTGAGGTGGAGCTTAAATTTTTTAATAACATATGCAAACCCATCAGAGTCCCAGACTCTTGTTTATCTGCTATTTGACAAACAAATGCATGTTATAAGAGAAGGCCATGATATTAGAAATACATCATTTGGTGCTGATTTTATACTTTATGAATTGGAATGTATTTCTTTAAAAAAAAAAAAACCTTTAAGTTATGTTTTGCTTAATTGAATCTTCATTACAGGATTTTCTTCTGATTTTTCTGGGGGTGGGGTGGGTGGGAAAAACCCTTAGAAGCTGTAACTGATGTCACATCTAAGTCCACTATGTAGCTCTCCATTTTCTTAGTGCAAATTGGATTTTAATATAAGATGTGTAGTAGGAGGCTTTCTCCCCTAAGAGATTTCCTGGCTTCACTATTTGAGAACATCTGAAGTAGTCATCCCGAAACTTCCTCGAAAAAGTTTTATCTGGAAGTGTCCTTGGAACTTGGAAAGGAATGTGTTGACACCAAATACTTGAAGGCAGTGATTAATGGAATGGTGTTTTAAGACAGCAATAAGGCTTTTCACTTTGTAAGCAAACTCTTTCGGCCCGAGGCACTGTTTCATAAGAGATTTGCTTCTACACTGACAGTGACATGTGCCCCTGTAGCCTCACAGACCCTGAAAGCATTACTGCTCATCTGGAAGGAAAGGTTTTAGGGAACACTCTAACAAGGCTGAGGGAACCAATCAGTCCAAGCCAGCTTTCGCAGTGACTTGTCCTTTACTGCTCCGAGTGTCAGCAGTTGAAGCCTTCTTAATGTGTTAACTTCCAGGAAATCTTTGAGAGTTTCAACAATCACATTAATATTCGTGGAAGAGGGAATATTTGTGAGTAAATAAACTTTTCTATATCAAGGTTAGTAATAATTATCCTCTTACATTTTATTCTAATCTTTCCCATTATATTATAGGAAGCTATATTAAAATGAGTCATAGCGTATTTCTTGAACTTTTGCTTTCTGACATGGGGATTTAGTATTTCTCCCTTCTAAAGGATAACAGGTTCAAAATGTCTTTTTCTTTCTTTTTTTTATTTCTGATTTTATTTGATATATTTTGTTTACATTTCACATGTTATCCCCTTTCCCAGATTCTCCTCCCCCTGCTTTTATGAGGTGTTCACCTACCCACTTCCCCCTCCCCAACCTGACATTCCCCTACACTGGGGCATCAAGCCTTGACTGGACCAAGGATTTCTCCTCCCACTGATGCCCAAAAAGGTCATCCTCTGCTACATGTGCATCTGGAGCCATGGGTTTGTCTATGTGTACTCTCTGGGTAGTGGTTTAATCCCTGGGAGCTCTGGTTGGTTGTTATTGTTGTTCTTATGGGGTTGCAAACCCCTTCAACTCCTTCAATTCATTCTCTAACTCTTCCATTAAAGACCAGGTTCAGTTCTATGGTTTTCTGCAAGCATCTGCCCCTGTATTTGTCATGCTCTGGCAAAGCCTCTCAGGAGACAGCTATATCAAGCTCCCGTCAGCATGCACTTCTTGGCATCAGCAATAGTGTCTGGGTTTGGTGGCTGTATATGGGCTGGATCCCCAGGCAGATCAGTCTCTGGATGGCCATTCCTTAGGACAAAACAGCAACCAACATATTGGGAAAAGATCTTTGTCAATCCTACATCTGATAGAGGGCTAATATCCAATATATTTAAAGACTCAAGAAGATAGACTCCAGAAAATCAAAGAACCCTATTGAAAAATGGCAACAGAACTAAACAAAGAATTCTCAACTGAGGAATACCAGATGTCTGAGAAGCACCTAAAGAAATCAACAGCCCTAGTCATCAGGGAAATGCAAATCAAAACAACCCTGAGATTCTACCTTACACCAGTCAAAATGGTTAAGATCATAAACTCAGATGACAGCAGATGCTGAAGAGGATGCAGAGAAAGAGGAACACTACTTAACTGTTGGTGGGGTTGTAAGCTGGTACAGCTACTCTTGAAATCAGTCTGGTGGTTCCTCAGAAAATTGGACATAGTACTACCTGAAGACCCAGCTATTCCTCTCCTGGACATATACCCCAAAGATGCTCCAACATATAATAAAAACACATGCTCTACCAGGTTCGCAGCAGCCTTCTTTATAGTAGCCAGAAGCTGGAAAGAACTCAGATGTCCTTCAATAGGAAAATGGATGCAGAAAGTTTGGTACATTTACACAATGGAGTATTACTTGGCTATTAAAAACAATGAATTTACAAAATTCCTAGACAAATAGATGGAACTAGAGAATATCATCCTGAGTGAGGTAACCTAATCACAAAAAATCACACATGGTATGCACTCACTGATAAGTGGATATTAACCCAAAACTTCGGAATACCCAAGATACAGTTCACAGACCACATGAAGCTCAAGAAGAAGGAAGACCAATTTGCAGATGCATCAGTCCTTCTTAGAAGGGGGAACAAAAATATTCATGGAAGGAAATATGGAGACAAAGTTTGGAGCAGAGACTGAAGGAAAAGCCATCAAAATGCCCTTTCAGAAGTGTAGGTGAACCACTAACTAGCTCACCCTGCTGCTGTTGCTTCTATCACAGACTTCCTAGGATTGAGAACTATAAGAAATAAAATAATTTTTGTTATACATTACCCAGTCTCAGGTAGTTTTTTAAATCAATGGAAACCCGTCCATGACAATTATGGCTCAGATCCAATGCATATTTTGTTTTCGTTCATCACAAAATGCACTTTACCTATAAAGCCATCTTGCCAGTACCCCAGTTTTAAACTAATATGAAGAACGAACAGTAACAACATTGAAAACTCTGGTAAGAATTACATTGAGGGAAACTGTTCCTACTATAGTTATTGGAGTACATTAAAATCTTAGTAATTTAAAGGATGATCCCAACCAATATTTGTACATATATAAAGTATATTGTATGTATACAATATATATGTACACATATACATATATATATGTTGTTAAATTTAGGCATCGTCTATAATTTACAATAAAGTGTCAACAGTTTGTTGTTTTGTGAAAAGAATGAATAAAAGGAAAGATAAAATTTTAACTACATGCTGACCAAAATATGTATGTATGTGTGAGGACACACACACACACACACACACACACACACACACACCTAGGACATGAGAGAAGTCACAATATATAATTTAGGTGTTCGTATGAAGAAAAGAAACTGCCTAGGAGCAGTATAAAATTTCCAAGGTGCACATGCATAAGATAAAGAAAAATTTGTGGAAATCGGTTCTCTCCTTCTCCCATGTAGGTCCTGGAAATTGAACTAAGGTTAGCCTTGGTGGCAAGGGCACTTAATTAATAAGCCATCTTGCAAGCTCCAGAACAATATAAAATTTGAATATATCAGAGTCTTAAATAAAAAAATGAGTCATGTAAATACTATTTAAAAATTTTTAAACTGTGTCTAGTAGCACACACATTTAATCTCAGTACCTAGAAGAGACAGACAGATCTCTGAATTCCAGGTTAACCAGGGCTACAAAGAGTGACTCTGTCCCAGAATCACCCCCCCCCAACTTCTCCTGTGTGTATGTGTGTGTGTGTGTGTGCGTGTGTGTATCGATGTGTTTGTGTCTCTGTATCTGTGCTGATGCAGTGAAGGTACCTGCAGAAGCGAAGATTATCTCAGAGTTAGAGATAGTTATGAGATGTCTGGTCTGGGTGCTGAGAACTGAACATCAGCCCTTTGTAAATACAGCAAGCACTGTTAACCACTGAACCATGAGATAGATTTTTAATCTTATTAATCATCTTATAGCATGCTTTTAGTGGCAGCTATCCTGCATGCTAACACTATTTAAATTTATTTTTAGGGTGACTCAGTGTTTGAACTTTGTCAGCTTTAAGAAGAGAGGAATAATAATTCTGACTTGCTTTCATAGATCTTGCCAAATCTATAAGATACTTTAATAGATTGATGATCATTAAGAATGTCCCTTCACTGAATCATAATGGATATATTTTTGCCAAGCATTTGCTAAGTCTTTTTATGACCTTACATGATCTTTACATTTTCTTGTTGTTTAGTTTAGGTTCTGTAGACTTCTAAAGTATGTCACTCTGCACTGTCTAAAATTTATTCCTCAAAAATTAAAACAACGTTAAAACAGCTTTGCTTCAGAGCCATGGATCTAATCTGACTCTGTCAGTCTAACTTTTATGCCCTCGGATGCACTTTATATCAAAATTTCTACAGGGTCTGGTCATATTTTTTTTTCTGATGATAATGCATGTATGTTCAAATACTTCCTGGAGGCAATTTCCCTAAACTCTCTTAACCAATGCTTTGCAGTCCATTCATTGTTAGGGAACAAAGTTGTTCAGCTGCAGCATCCCACACAGTGTGAGCTCTTTGTAAGCAAATATAACACAGCACTGACAGTTTACAACAGTTCCTACCAGCTAAGCAGTCAGAAAACCACTTACCCAGGATCATAACCAAGCATATATTTAGAAATTTCCAAGGAGACTGCAAGTAGAAGTTGCTGCAATCCCAATAGAAAAGAACTTTTTTTGCAATTTCATGAAAACTCTTTATACATATTATTATCAAGTCTAACAACTTTGGATATGATTTTTCCATACAGCTATTCTTTATTTAAAAGTAAAAGCATATTCATAGGTGCATAATTTCAGAAATGAATTAAATGATAATAAATTGCTTAGGTGATTACACACACACACACACACACACACACACACACACACACACACAATCTTATATATAAACTGAGGATGTCATTCCTCACGTGTTATCCACCTTGTGTTTGGAGACAGAGTCTCACTAAGACCTGAGGCTCTTGAATAGTCAGGCCAGTGAGATTCAAGGAACCTCCTGTCTCTGTTTCCCCAAACACCAGCCACCCTTGCCAGTTTCTTCCACTCTTTCTGGAAATCAGACTCAGGTCCTCATGTTTCATGGCAAACAATTTACCAACTGGGTTTGTCTTTCCAGCACAGGCTGACTCTTTTCCACCTAATAACATTATTTAACATGTTAAACCTACCCATATCTATTCATTCTAGTAGCTAGAATATATATATATATATATATATATATATATATATATATACACACACACACACACACATATATATGTAAAATCATTCCTGTCATTTACATCTCAAATGATAATGCTCCTTCCTAGTTACCCCTCCACAATCCCCTCATCCCATCTGCCCTTTCCCTCTCCCTTTTGCCTCTATGAGGGTGCTCTTGTACCCACCTACCTACTCTGGCCCCACTGCTCCAGCATCCGCCTACGCTGGGGCATCAAACTTCCACAGAACCAAGGGCCTCCCCTCCCTTAGATATCAGAGAAGCCCATCTTCTCTTCTGATACATATGGATCTGGAGCCATGAATCCCTCCTTGTACACTCCCTGGTTGGTTGTCTAGTCCCTGGGAGCACCGGATGGTCTGACCAGCAGACATTGTTCTTTCTATAGGGTTGCAATCTCCCTCTGTTCCTCCAGGCCTTCTGCTAAGTCTCCCACCAGGGTCCCTGAGCTTAGTTTGGTGATTAGCTGTGAGCATCTGCATCTGTATTCTTCAAGTGCTGGCAGAACCTCCCAGGGAACAGCCACATCTAGTTCCTATCAGCAAGGACCTCCTGGCAACAGCAAATGATTCTGCAGACAGGATGGATCCCCAAGTGGGGCAGTCCCTGGATGGCCCTTCCTTCAGTCTCTGCTCCATTTTTGTCCCTGTCTTTCCTTCGTACAGGAACATTTCTGGGATAAAACCTTTGAGATAGCTGGGTGGCCACATCCCTTAACGGGGGTGGGGGGTGCCTATCTACTGTAGGTGGTCTCTACAGATTCTCTCTCCCCTTTGTTGAGAGTTTTGGCTAAAGTCATTCCTGTTGGGTCCTGGAAGCCCCTTGCTTCTCTGGTGTCTGGGACTATCTAGTAGCTACCCTCAGTTCCTCTTCCACCACTGCTACTTATTTTTATTTGATTTATCTCATCTGCTCATACTCAAGTAACAAAGGGAAAAGACACTATGTTTCTGAGCAATTAAACACCAAGACACCTTCCTTGCTTCTCCCCTCTTCTCTGGCACCCTGTGCTAACCATGACTTTCCTCTCAACTACTGTGAAGTAGCTGGTGGCTCCCACAGTGACACCGTGCATTGCCTGTCTCTTTGTGCCTGGGCTACTTTGTGTAATAATCTTTATTTTTGTTCATGCTGTCTCAAATGACAAGAATTTTATTCCTTATTGCTGGATGGTGTTGTGTAATCTGTATTTGTCATATTTCCTTGATCCATTCATTGGGTAGTAGAAATGTAGGCTGTTTCTGTTTCTTGTCTACTGTGACTAAGGTGCCAATAATCATGGGATACATAAATCTTTGACATAGTCACTCCTGGCTTTGGATAGTACTGTACTCCACAGCAGCATTGCTGGAGCACTTGCTTATTCTATTTTTAATGTTTTGAGGAATTCCCATACTACTTTTTTTAACAGTGGCTATAGTGACTTATATTTCCACCAACAATGTTCAAGAGTTCCGATTCTCCACATCCTCATTAACATTTTACATTCTGTAAATCAAAACAAAACAAAACAAAAAAGATCCTTACTAGAGGTAATATCTCATTAAGAATTTGATGTATGTCTCCCTAGTAATTGCTGATATTGAATGTGTTTCCATATATACTGATCCTGTTTAAATCCATTGCTTATTTAAATTAAGGATGTTGTTTTAAGGCTTTTCTCTCTTCATTGTTGTTTTTGGTCTCTTCCTCCTTTTCCTTCCAACTCTCCCTCTGCCAGACTTCTTCTGAATAAGTAGGGACATTGGTCCTTTGTTTGATACACTTTCTCCTGTTACCATAGGTTGTCTTCATTATGTGGTTTCTTAACATTTAAATACATAATCTGCAACGCCCTTCAAAAGAGTTTCTAGATAACTGTGGTGGTTTGAAGGAAAATGGTCCCCATAGGCTCACAGATAGGAAATGGCACTATTTGAGAGGATTAGGACATTTGGCCTTGCTAGAGTAGGTGTGGCTTGTTGAAGGAAATATGTCACAGAAGGTGGGCTTTTTAGGTTTCAGAAGTTCAAGCCAGGCCCAGAGGCTTTTTACTCTTCCTGCTGCCTATGGATATGGATTCAGAACATTTCATCTACCATGTCTGCATGCATGCCACCATGCTCCCATGCTCTCATTATTATGAGAATAATGACCTGAACCTCTGACACTGTAAACAAACCCCAGTTACATGTCTTTCTTTGTAAGAGATGCCAAGGTCATGGTGTCCATTTACAGCAATGGAACTTTGACTAAGACAGTGCTTTTAACCTGTAATCTCCATTCCCAAATTTGAGTACAATAAGCATTATATACAGCTATTATTGAGTACAGTACTCAGATTCTGACTTTCTTTACCTGTGTCCTAGTCATCAGCCTATCCTTAATTAGCTCTGTTCTCATTCTACACGGATCTAGGCTACAAAGAGTTGCTAGTAGAAGCCCGTGTTTTCTTAGACACTCTTGCTGCAACAGTCATGAAAGTAATGATGTTTACCAGTTCTCTCAAGAGAGAATGTGCCACAGGGAAGCCAAAGAACTGCACACAGCAGCAGGATCTATCCTAGTTTTGAAGCTGAGCATCTTCACTACTATGCACTCTCAGTCCTGACTGGTCTAGAAGACCCTTCTATAGATAGTCTATGTGCCTACACAAACTGTTGATGGGGGTGGGGAGTCTCTGAAAACTATGGCAGTTGAGGCACTTACTGTCTAGCTCTCCGTTCTACTTCTTTGCTCTCATAATCTTCACTTTAGCATTGACCCTGAGAACCTTCTCAACTTAGCCTCTTTCCTCCCCATTTTTACCTGTCACAGGTGCTACCCCCAAGAAATCTCTTGGACTTCTAGATTCATCTTTATATCTACTTCCCAAGGAACAGGAGCTTACACATCCGTAGTTGCTGCTGACTACCTGCAGCCAGTAGACCATATTGGAAGGAGATGAGAGACAGAGAATATAGAGAACCTGGGACATTGCTTGTTCCTTCCCTCTGCTTTCAAGGCTCCAGTGGTATCAGCAGCTTACCATATTGTAAGAAGCTGTTTTCTTCTTCTTCTTCTTCTTCTTCTTCTTCTTCTTCTTCTTCTTCTTCTTCTTCTTCTTCTTCTTCTTCTTCTTCTTCTTCTTCTTCTTCTTCTCCTTCTCCTTCTCCTTCTCCTTCTCCTTCCCCTTCCCCTTCCCCTTCCCCTTCCCCTTCCCCTTCTCCTCCTCCTCCTCCTCCTCCTTCCCCTTCCCCTTCCCCTTCTCCTTCCCCTTCTCCTCCTCCTCCTCCTCCTCCTTCCCCTTCCCCTTCCCCTTCCCCTCCTCCTTCCCCTCCTCCTTCCCCTTCCCCTTCCCCTTCCCCTCCTCCTTCCCCTCCTTCTTCCCCTTCCCCTTCCCCTTCCCCTTCCCCTTCCCCTTCCCCTTCCCCTTCTCCTTCTCCTTCTCCTTCTCCTTCTCCTTCTCCTTCTCCTTCTCCTTCTCCTTCTCCTTCTCCTTCTCCTTCTCCTTCTCCTTCTCCTTCTCCTTCTCCTTCTCCTTCTTCTTCTTCTTCTTCTTCTTCTTCTTCTTCTTCTTCTTCTTCTTCTCTTCCTCCTTCTTCTCTTTCTTCTCACTGTCTTTTATTTCTCCAACTAGTCATTTGATGACCATGGTTAACAAGCACATTTTTTTACATAGTTAGTGGGCTCCTATTGCCTTCCATGAACTCATAGAGGGAAATATGGTTGATCTGCTATTCAATAGTTTCCCTTCAAAATGGTTTCTGAAATGAGCTCCTTTAAAGATGACCATCCTGTTCTGCTAATACATTAATAGCTTCTATGGCCATAACAACATATCTGAGGCTAGGCTCTCCAGATATGACAGAGATTTACTAACTTTCTTTTGAGACATTTCCCATGAAAACAAGTTAATCCCAAGAGAAATGGTACAGTATATGTGAACACTTTTACTATGAAGTTCAGTCCATATCACAAAATTTTCCAATTATAATATTTCTTTCTTGCATTATCCTTATGAATAAGAGATTTGGGTAAAAAGAAGTAGAATTGGGTTCATACACTAAGCTTTGTACCATGATATCAGGAGGACAGATCTGGGTGTGAACACTTGCTGAAGTGTGAGGAGTTTGAAGACTATGAGAGCCAGCATAAGCTGCCTTGCTTCTGTCTATTTGGTTCTGAGCTCTGGCTCACTCTGATGATGTCCATCTTGCCCATCCTTCTTATTTTGTTGTACATTTCTGACTCTTTAAAACCACCCTTTTGCTTTTCTACCGCCCCATCTATCACTAAGGTCTCTGGCTTAGTTAAACTCTGTTCATAAATCAACATCATTTGTAGTAGGAAATAAATGAGATTATAAAGGCCTGTGAATAATTTTTGGAAATATCAGTTAAATGGTCTCCTGTGGTTTGGGATATTTTGAGTGAATTGCTTGAGTGTATGATTTTTTTAACAATACTGTTAATGTTAGTTTAAGTTATAAATACAGCCATGGCATGAACAGAGAGCTCACTGATAGGTGCCAGCAACTGAGTGACTATTTTTTCCCAATTTTGTACATTAAACTTAGATTGGAAAGATTTTCTTTCAGATACCATCTTCCAGTTTCTAGAAATTAACTGGCCACCCACATCTCTGCTTCAGTTTTCTAATGTATTTTGTGAATTGTCATATACTGTTGCAGTGGCAGTCCACTCTTGGGAGAACTAGTCAGGGATCCCATAATAACTGTACTACTCTTTACCGAGGATATATCCCCCTGTCTGAGTCATCATCAAACACTAACATGTCTGCTACCAAGTAAAGGTTTGCTCAATTCAGTTGGAACTTTTGAAAGGAACTACAGAGAATTGAATGCTCTGCTTGCTCAGAATGGGTTATCTCAAGTCTCAATGGAGTGGGTGATGCCACATGACTTTAATTCCAGAACTCAGGAGGCAGAGGCAGAAGATCTCTGAGTTCTAGAACAGTATGGTTTACAGAATGAGTTCCAGAACATCCAGGGCTACACACAAAAAGCATCATGGCATACCCCCTGCCATGTAGTGTTTGCATCTCCTGACTATCAAAGAGCACGAACGATTTCTTGTCTTTTAATCGTGACTAACTCATAAACACCAAAATTCCTGGTGACATTAAAATAGATTTGCATTACTGTTTCCGTATACTTTGATTGAGAGGTTAATTTCTCAATTAACTTTTTCACATTAAAATTATCTGAAAAGAATTTAAGATAATAGAGATAAGGAACTATGATCTCAACATAGATCACCTAGTACTTTGTGTCTTAGAATCTTCTTCCTATGGAATGACTGACTAAACGAGACATGGACATGCACAGAAGTGTCTACTCCTGCTGAGCATGGTTTTGTTTTCCTAACCACTGTATAGATCATTTAAATTCCCCTGTTTAATGATGATAATTAAAAGCCCAAGTTTTGTCACCTTTAAAATATAGGTTCAAACATCTGTGCTACAAAAGACTCAAACACAAAATGACCCATTCAAAATGTATGATCTGAAAGCAGAGTTTTCAAAAACAAAATAGCTGAGAACTATCTTAAATGTTTTTTGTCCCTAGCAATTAAGGAAAAGCAAATCAACCCAACTCTCGGATTTTTATCTTACCCCAGTCAAAATAGCAAATATCAAAAAAAAAAAAAAAAAAAAAAAAAAAAAAAAAAAAAACCCAACTACAGACAACAAATGTGGTAAAAGGGAAACCTTTATCCACTGTTGGTGAGATTGCAAACTGGTCCAGCAACTCTAAAAGCCAGTGCAGAGAACCCTCAAAAATCTGAGAGTAAATCTAACATATGACCCAGCTATACCATAACCAAAGAAATCAACAGCCTATTTCATGGATACTTGCTCATCTATGTTTATTGCTGCTTTACTCACAATAGACAGAAAATGAAAACAACCTAAACATGCCTCCATTAACAAAAGTCTAATGACAATGTAGTACGTGCATATTATGGAATATACATACATATTCTTAGCTGTAAAGAAAATTAAATCATGAAGTTTGCAGGTAATGGCTAGAACTAGCAAGGACCATATTGATTGAAAAAAAACACAGCTCCAAGAAGACATATGTCTCATGCTCCCTCTCATCTATGAATCATAGTTCCAAATCTTCAGATGTGATTACTTAACTACAGAAACTAGGGAGGTAAAGCAAACCATGGGGGAATGTATGGGAGCAATAGGGAGAGGAATAGTAGGATAAAAGTGATTGGAAGTTGGAAATGGAAAAAATGGAGGGAGAGGTGTAATTAGAAAGGTATGTGGAAAAATACAGAAGAAGGAGGAATAAAAGCAAAATAATAAGAAACTGTATGAAAAAGTAAAAAAAAAAATCCTATTATTAACTATTTACCTAAAATTACATAAGTCTGTATATGCATATGCATTACACAGTGACCCTGACTGGGTAGCAAATAATGAGTGATCAGCTCTGATATTGGATACATACAGGTAGAATTTATGGTCCAAGCAGATTATATTTGTGATGTGTTTAGGAATATATGTAAAACAACAATTAAAGAAAAATACTCTGTAATTTTGAAAGAGAGCAGGGGGCACCATGGGATGAACAGGGGGAAGAAAAGAAAGTGAGAAAATGACAGACTTAAATTAAAATCTTAAAAAATAAGAAATATATTATTAAAAACAATATATATTTGCATACTGCTACCTTAAACTGTTAAAAAAAATATTCTCTGTGCATCTTCCCCCTTGGAAAAATTTGGCACAGTAAAGGCTGTTTGGTTAGTGGGATTGCTAGAAATTAATATAGGTATGTAAAAGACTTTGTGTGTTTTATTTGTGCCTGGCACAAAAGACATAGTGATGGCCTTTGTCCTCACCATCAACAGCAGCTGTAGTGTGCCTATTACTGGCTGGAGCTCCTTATGTGCATAAGTGCACAGTGATTGTACAGACTCCCACTCCTCTTTGGATAAAGTCTGAGACGTTGGGTAAACCAGCTTACACCTAGTGTCTCTCTGTGTGTGTGTTTATGTTTTGAAACTACATAGGTAAAAGTGTAAATTTCCCATTCTTTTCATAATTTTAGACACGTTCATTATAATTAGTGTTGATATAAGGGTTATATTTTTCTTTATCAGCAAATAATGTAGGTATACCTTTGCTCACACAAATTACCAAATCAAGCGACTCATTTAGGGAGAATGAATTTTTTTTGAATTTTTAAACTTTTATTCTTAGTAAATGTTACAGATTATTTTTAGCAAATGAGTCTGGTATCATTTGATGGTGTTTTAAAATAAACCCCCAGAAATGTATTTATAATGAGTTTGCAGCAGGGCAAATAAAATAAAAATGTCCACTTGCTTCGCTGGGAGATGGCTAAATGGTTAAGAGTTTTTGCCACTGGATTGGAGAATTGGGGCCACAGAGATAAATACATAACATATATGTACCAGTGAAGTACTGGACACACACCCATATAGATATGGGCACAAACCCATGGTTAAGTATGTATTAAAGGACTTATTTTATTATGTTAATAATACATAATTTAATTTTGAACATCAAATACTATGTTAAGTTTTAAAAGTAGTAAGAAAACCTAGTGACTCTACTTTCTTATCCAGTAGTGTATGTGTGTGTGTTTTCAATTTTTAAGTTTTTAACCTTCTGTTTAGGCTTGTATTTCTCTAGAGGATTTGTTGGTATGATTAGGATGTTCTATTTTGTTGAAACATAAGAGAGTATTGTATAACTGTCCTCATTTATATAACAGGAGTCTCTATGTTTTACACAGGGCAATGCCTCAAGAAACTGTTTTAGAATCTGAAGCAGGCATTGTGCCAATTAAAACAGAGCAAAGTTACATGTATTTTACATTCCTTCCTGGGGTTAGTCAGTATCATTACACCTCTCAGAAAAATTAAGATCAGATACACAAGCAGAATTTGAACATACTTACAATGGTAGCCATAATTTTATACTCACCAGTACAAAAGAAGTTTGATGTTTTCAAAGTTTTATATTTTATTTATCACATATATATTCCCCCAAAAGAACATAAAATACTAGTGGATAAGTAAAAAACAAAGCAAAATATCACTTATATTTATTTCATGCAAGAGAGAGCAATGTAAGACACTTTGGTGTCTTTTGTATATAGGTCAATTAAATTTCAGTGCAATATTTTGCGTGTGCCTGCATGTGTCTGGTGTATGTGTGAACTATTTTCAACAGTTCCAAGAATACAGGCAGAAGGCAACAAGAAAAAGACTCTTATTTTTGCCAAGCTTTGCAATGGCCACTCGTACAGAAAAGTTGGTAAATATACAACCAGGAAGCATGTCCTTTGGTTCTCCTGAAAGTATTCTTAGTTGCTTTGTCAAACCTTCTGCATCTTTTCCTAATTCAGGATCTGCCTGGAGACCTCAAAATCAGCATGGGACATTGAAAATATAAAATCAAGGCATGCTACATTAAATCAAATCTTTTTTGAAGGAGCTGATTTGAAAAAAAGATCCCTCCAAAGCCTTAGTTTTTCTATGGAGAGCCACACTTACAAACCTGTCCGCTAAAACTCTCTGAAGTACATGCGAGGACTCACGCTTGTACAGCTGCCTGAAAAAATCTTTTTGCTTCTTTATGTTATTTGCACAAAACTAAGAGAACAGCTTTAAGTATGAAGTTTGTAATTGGCGGGCAGATGAAGTTCAAATCTACAAGTCCCTCTCTATAGCACCAGGCATGTCCTTTCTTACATCTTAGTTTGTTTTGGGTTTTTGTTTGCTTTGGTTTGTTTATTTAATAAGGAAAATAGTCACATAATCTTCCACTTTAGTTTATAAAGAATATGACATGTCAATTTGTTGAAAGGTTTAATGAAACATATAAGTTGATTGTTCAATTGATGGTTCAATATAAGGAAAAAAATGATATAAGGAAAGAAAGGAAATTTGGGCTTCAGCTTTTGTTTGCAGTTTAATCACAAACAGAGGTTGTGGCAGTTGCAAAAAAGGACGTTTCCTAAAGATGGAATGTTGATGGATGGATCTTAATGTTCATGGATGGAATGTTAAAAAGCATAGGGCAAGCACAAACGATTAAATATTTCAGATCCTCATAAAAATTACATAACACAACCATGAGGTTCTAGAAGTGGGGTAATTTTAATTTCTTTGTCTTTCTCTTCTTTAAATAATTAACTCTCAGGGATCCTAGTAATTTTTCAGGCATAGAAACCAAGCTGAAGAGAGTAGATCTCACTTTCAAAAAGAACACATAGAGCTATGCCAATTATAACTAGATTTGCCTGGCACCAGTCTTCCAAAACTCCTCCTCCTTGTAGATCAGTGCTGAAGGAACCCCCAAGCATCCAGGTACTGGGTTCCTTTGCTCTGAGGAATGTTGTAGCTTCGGTGCCTCCTGTTTCTTCTCAACTGGAAAAGACATTTATTTCTGCCCTGCTCAAAGTTTATCTCCCTCACATTAGAATGTGTATCCTACCATTAAATCTCAAACTGTCTGGACAAGTTGTCATAATGCCTCAGGGACACGGAATGTTGACTGCTTCCTCACATGAAGAAGACATAACACAGGGAAATGTGTGGTGTGGTGGCTTCCCGACAACATTTGCTTCTGCCACAACAAATCACTTTCTGTGCAGTGAAAAGGATCGCAAATGAATTTATTAGCTCCCTTTGCTCTTACTCTGCCTTTTACATAAAGCAGGCTTGCCAGTTTTATTTAGAAATTATTGAGATTGGCTTTTCTTTTGACTTCCCACACAACTAAATTCTGCAGGGGAATTGCAAGAAAATACTCTACCATCCTACTAAAAACGCATGCCAGCAAATACATTTTAGCTTTTATTTCAAACCTTTAAAATTGATATGTAATGATTATATTGGATGTGTTGTTGTTGTTGTTGTTGTTGTTGCTGTTGTTGTTTATCAAGACAGGGTTTTTCTGTGTAGCCCAGGCTGTCCTGGAACTTTTTCTGTAGACCAGTCCGGCCTGGAACTCATAGTTCCACCTGCCTCTACCTCCCTAGTGCTGGGATTATAGCTGTGTGCTACCACTACTCAACAATCACATTGGAGTCTTAAAGACAAGTTATATGATGTGACACAACAGTGATAGCAAAGAACTACAGTGTGTGACTTCTGGGGACTGACCAGATGGCAAGAGTCCTGCTCAGTGTTTATCTAATCACAGTTAATCCTTAGGACAGCCATAGAATTCTGTAAGAAAAAAAAAAACATGAGTCTGAGCAATATAAGTTAAAATTTTAGAGAAAATAAGAAAGGATTTGAGGTTTCAAATACTACCTTAACACAAAGTGTTGAAGGATGTTTTCATTTAATAGTATTTTCATGTATAATTTAGCATATCACAGACAGATTGGTGGTACTTTGGCTGAAGTATTGTCCAAGCGCAAAAAATAGTCCAGACAAGAGAGTGGACACAATTCCTGCATTCAAAAAGACACTTAACCATGAGGGCGACAGACATTTACAAATCACAATTAGGAAACTTGCAGTGCAACTAACGGGGCCTGATTTGCATTCCCAGCATTTACATAAAAAGCTGGGTGTGGTGACAGGCACTTGTGATCTCAGTGTTGAGAACACAGAAATAAAAAGATACTGGATTTACTCCTAGGCACTCTCTCTGGTCAATTGGTGAAAGCCATTTTCTTTGAAAATCATTGTCTCAAAATATAAGGCAGCTGCAACTGAGGAAGACATTTGATATCAGTCTCTAGCCTCCACACAGGCATACATACATATGCACACACGCATTCCCCCCCCCCACACACACACCAAATAACAGTTCATGAGGTATGCCATGTATAAGTGCTCAAAGATGACCAAATGGAGAAACAGAAGTCCAATTTTTATGCAACCTCCATCAATAAGAAGAGTCTTCCAGAGACAATGAGTATCAATACATGTACAAAAACAAATTTCTAATAATTTTAATGTTAAATGTAATATTACTATAAATTATGTGTAAACATATATATGTAATGATAAAATATATGCAAAATCAATACAGAAACTCTATGTTATGGAAAATGATTTCCATTTTTAAAGTTGCTTGATTTATGTCAAGTGACCATTAGAATCATGTGGCTTATTGTTTGGATGTTCCAGAATAATGTAGTCGCATTAATTTTAGTTGTGATTTCACCATCCTCTTATAACTGAGACATGCATTTACTGCAATCAGGTTTTATAGGCTAAATATAAAATGAACTGCTTAATCCTCATGACCATGTTTGTACGTTGGATATCTTGAGAGTCTGAAACATTCTAAAATCTTAAGTTGGATGTGTTGAGCCAGAGATAAGTTTGGTGAGGTAGGAGGCTGTCTTAACAGGCCCATGCTGAGGCATCTCTTCCCCCTGAGGTACCAGCCATATGATGGGTATAGTGAAGAAAAGCGTTTACGTAGGGGACAGAAATGGGTGTTGAGAAGAGAATAGAGAGAAAGACACAGAGAGACACAGAGGGAGGGAAAGAGCAAGGAGGGGAGGGGAACAAGGGAAGAGAAGAGGAGAGGAGAGGACAGGAGAGGAGAGGAGAGGAGAGAGAAGAGACCAGCCAGGAACTCATGGAAGGAGGGAAGGGGGCAGAAAGAGGGGAGCAGAGAGAGCGAGGTGGGCCCAAAGAGCCCCTTTTGTAGCAAACCAGGCTTACCTGGCTATTGCTAGGTAAATCTAGGGAAGGGAGGGGGAGCCTAGAAGGAATGCAAACAGAAAGCAAGCCTTTATAAGTAATTCACCTGAGATGTCAGAACCTTTGCCAGTTCATGATATATAGACTTGAGAATTTAAACGAGGCAAAACTTGAAACTTAAGGAAGCTTAGGCAAACAAGACTTGAAAGACCAATAATTCAGGAAATAGAGGAATTAAAGGGAAGTGAGAACAATATTTGTTCTCTTTTATTTTCCAGAATTTCGGCTTCCTCTCTCTCTCTCTCTCTCTCTCTCTCTCTCTCTCTCTCTCTCTCTCTCTCTCTCTCTCTCTCTCTCTCTCTCTCTCTGTGTGTGTGTGTGTGTGTGTGTGTTTGACTGTCTGTCTCTCTGTGTATGGACCATTTCAAGCTATGGGATGGGAAGAGTAGTCATGAGAAACTAAAAACCATGACTGAAAAAGAATCTGAACAAAATTTTATCAGCTAGTAAATTTAAAGAAACAAAAAATGTAATGTTGGGATATTCTAAGTTAAAAGAGGCTTAGAAAAGACTTGAAAATTTTTAAGTTTTTATTTTGGAATAACTTATTTAAGAATAAAAATTTCAGAAAGATTAAGAGAAACATATTTCTACACATAAAGGCAATATAAAACAATCCTACTTTCAACATTCATGATAAGTGAAGACAAGCTCAGAGTATTTCAACTGAGATCAGGACAAGACAAAGTATGTCTGTTGCCTACTCTTTCCTGTTCAGTCTTAGAAGCAATGTGAAAACCTAGTCATGTAAGAAGCTCCCTAAAATATGTATGTATCTATATATAGGAGGAGTTAACATGGAGTCACCCTGTAAAAGGGACAATACTCTCCTAGATCACATCCACTATCAAATAAACAAACAAAATCCCATGAGAGGTGTGATGCCACCTGGCTGTTCTTTCTTGGATTTCTTTTGAGGTAAGCCAAGGGGGAAGAGCATCCAAAACTTGGTCCTGTGAGATATTTAGAGGTGCCTTTTTCTATAATAAAGCATATACCTGTCTTAAGTCCAAGTTACTTTTCAGTGGTAGCTGACCTGCCTGGGTTCCTCTGAGGACACAAACTGCAATTTCTGGCATCCAACATCTCAAAGTAAAACTGGGGTCGGGGTAAAAGGAATTATGCTGGTGCTCCTTTCTTTGGTGAATCAGCCAGAAGCCTCTCTGCCTAAGCTGATGAACTCTTTTTGAACCAGAAAGGAAGGAAAGGAAAAAAATTAAGATGCTTTATGTCACATATGCACAGACAAACATACATTCAAACATTCATTTACCCACACTTTGGCCCAGCATGACCGTCTATCACAAATCAACTCCACAGTATTTATGCATGTTTACATATATACACATATACCTACACATGTACATATAAACAGACATACATATTTGGATGGATAGATGGGGCAAAACTCCCCAAGTCAAACATTCAACCAACAACTTTATTTCTTTTGTCTGGTCTTTTATACCTCCTTGGAATAAAATAGTTCTGTAGAAACTTATCTCAGAGATAAAATGTTACATAGAATGGGACTTACAAAGGGTTGAGGATTTAGCTCAGTGGTAGAGCGCTTGCCTAGCAAGCGCGAGGCCCTGGGTTCGGTCCTCAGCTCTGAAAAAAAAAAAAAAAAAAAAAAAAAGACAAAATAACAAAAAGTACTTTTTAATTTAAAAAAAAAAAAGAATGGGACTTACAGAAAGATGCTGATATTAAGTTCAAAGCAGTGTTTCATTATAATATGCTCATCATAAGTTCAAAGTAACAGTTTTACATGGCCTTGCCTGATTATCATGCACACCCGTGACTTTATCCTTGGACCTAAATGTTTTTCCTTGGACACAAATTTGTCCCAAGTCTAATTCTCTTTTTAGTGTAATTATGAAAGCTCATTGTATTTCTTACAGTGCAGCAGCCTTTACTTATTATTATGAGGTGTTTAACCATACTATGCTTGATTCTAGGTTTATTACATCTTCCTAGCAACTAAGATCATCTTTAAAAACTTTATTCCTAAAATTATTTGAATCAAATCAGGAAATTCTACAGGAATACTATCTATTTGTCCATATAGCATCACTTTAAGATTGTACATCTTTGCAGGTCTGTAGAAATTTGATCAAAAGGGTGAGTCAATATCTAGTGATTGTTACATTCTTAATAACAACAAGAAAAGCATACTAAAAACAAGAATCTTTTCTCAGATATAATCTTCTCAGACTTGCCTAGTAAAGCAAATTCATAATAGATTTTAGTCCATGGAGGAACCATCTCAGAAAGATAACCTGCTAGTGTTTAGCTTCTCCTACATGGCTGTTGGCAGTATGGAATACATCCTTTTGAGCTGTTGGCCAGTGAAGATTTGTAGGTTCCCCAAACAGTACAAGTTATTGCTTTTGCTCTTGGCTATTCTACAAACCTAGATAGGAAGACTGTATTGCTGCCCTGCTATCTGAGACTTCTGGGCCAGCCCAAGCTGGCTTGAGCTTCCTGCCGTCCCAGTGGCACCTCCATTCTCCTGCTTCCTCTCCTCCCCCTCCATCAAACCTCTGAACCATCCAGGTCAGCTTCCATTTCCCCACCCATCTTCCTTGATCTCTATGCCCTCTGGGCTAAGCCAAGCTGCCCTGAGTAGGCTGCCATCCCAGGGGGACATCCATTCTCCTGTCACTTCTCTGCTCACCTTCATCAGAACTGAGGCTCTTGAACCATGCAGAACAGTAGGTCCAGAAACATACAGCCCAAGGCCCGCTGCACCAGGACCATGAAGTCTCATCAACCTCCCAGTACCTACTACAACAAGAACATCGGAGCCGAAAACCAGTTGGCTAAAAGCCATGGAAAGAATGTTATCATCAAGAGCCAGGGTATTGTGATGGCTTTCAAGCATAGATACCTCACTAAAGCAAGCCCTGGATATCCTAATACAACCCAAATACAGAAAAATGACCTTAAATCCAATCTTATAAAGATTATAAAGGTCTTTAAAGAGGAAATGAATAAATCTCATTAATACAGGATGATACAATCAAACAGAGCTCTTTAAAGAGGAAATAAATAAATTCCTTAAAGGAATTTATTCATTTAGGAAAATATAAGTAAACAGGTGAAGGAAATAAATAAAATTTGTGTAAAACCTGAAAGTGCAAATAGAAACAATGAAGAAAAAACAAACTGAGGGAACCCTGGAGGTGGAAAATCTAGAGAACAGGAACATCAGGTGCAAGCATCACCAACAGAATACAGGAGATAAAAGACAGAATCTCAGGTGTAGAAGATACAATAGAAGAAATTGATACATCACTGAAAGAAAATGTCAAAGTTAAAAATTTTTCTGGCACAAACCATCCAGGGAATCTGGGACACCATAAAAAGTCCTAATGTAAGAGTAATAGGAATAGAAGGTGAAGCATCCCAGTTTCAATATTGCCCAAAAGATATTTTCAACAATATCATAAAAGAAAACTTTTCCAACCTAAAGAAAGAGATGCCTATAAACATACAAGAAGCTTATATAATACCAATTAGACTAGACCAAAAAAAAATCTTTCTTGCACATAATAAAAACACAAAATCTACAGAACAAAGATAGACTATTAAAAGTGGTAAGGGAAAAAGGCCAGGTAATATACAAAGGCAGACCTAACTGAATTACACTTGACTTCTCAACAGAGACTCTAAAAACTAGAATCGCCTGGACAGATATTCTGCAACCTCTATAAAACCACAGGTGCCAACCTAGATGACCCAGCAAAACTCTCAATCATCATAAAGGGAGAAAACAAAATATTTCAAGACAAATTTAAATTCAAATAATATTTTAATGACTGCTTCTATTTCTTTAGGGGATATAAAGCTCTTCCAACAGTTCATGAAGCTTCCACCCATAGTTCCAGTAAAAGTTACTAGGAACTAGAATCATTTTTCTTCAAGGATGTGATTGTGAAGAGGTTCCACATGCACCAGTAGATGGCTCTACACTCATGCCCATAGAGGCAGGACAAAGTCAACTCTTAGTTTAAGATGGAGCGCATGATATTGGGAGGCAAAAGGGATTGAGGGATAGAGAAAGAACTAAAGGAGGGAAAGACTGTAGGAGTGGATTTGATCAAAATACATTACAACCATTTATAAATATGCCAAATATATTTCTCAATTGTTATAAATGTTAATATATTACATTATGAATATAATAAATATTTTGAAATTGATTTGTAACTCATAATTTTATAAAAATTTTGCAAAGTTCAATTTTAATACTATAGGAAAAGAAAAACTACACACATTTATCAAAATCTCTTCCTCAGGAGTGCTGACACATCTGAGAGCACCACTACCTGAAGCCTTCAGAACACAGAAATTGAAAAGTAGTTTGGGACACAATCCTTCCAGTTTCTGTTTGTGCCCTATGTTAACCCTGTGCCACAGCTCTCTGTACCCAGAAGCTGCTGCTTGAGAACTGGTCCCCCAGTAGTGCTGACAGACAGACTTATGGGAGGGTCAAGCCACTGTCATAATCAGCAAGAAAAGCTAACACCATAAATAAGCAGATAGCAAGAGGCAAGTTTAAGAACCTAAGCAACAGAAACCAAGGCAAATTTGCATCAGCAGAACCCAGACCCCTACTACAACAAGCCCTAGATACCACAGCACACTGAAAAAGCAAGATTCTGACTTAAAACCACAACACATGATGATGTTAGAAGACTGTAAAAAACATCATAAAAAACTTTATTTAAGAAATACAGGACAGCACAGGAAAATAGGTAGAAGCCCTTAAAGAAGAAACACAAAAACCCATGAAAAGGCTTTAGAGAATTACAGGAAAACATGAGCAAACAGGTAAAGGAATTGAAAAAAAATCATTCAGGATCTAAAAATGCAACTAGAAACAATAAAGAGATCACAAAGGGAGACAACTCTGGAGATAGAAAACTTAGGAAAGAGATCAGGAGTCATGGACACAAGTATCACCAACAGAATACAAGAGTTGGAAGAGAGAACCTCAGGGGCAGAAGATACCATAGAAAACATTGACAAAACAAAGAAAATGCAAAACACAAAAATCCCTAACCCTAACCATCTAGAAAACCTCATACAATAATGATCATGATCAAGTAGGCTTAATCCCAGGGATGCAAGAATGTTTCAGTATATGGGAATCCATCATTGTTATCCATTACACACACACACACACATATATATCAAGGAAAAAACACTCATGATCATCTCACTAGATTCTGAGAAAGCATTTGACAAAATTCAACATCCCTTCACGTTAAAAGTCTTAGAAAGATCAGAAATTCAAAACCCATACTTAAACATAGTAAAAGCAATATACAGCAAACCAGTAGCCAACTAGAGAAAAACTTGCAGCAATCCCACTAAAATCAGAAACTACACAGGATGCCCACTCTCTCCCTACCTATTGAATATAGCACTGGAAGTTCCAGAAAGAACAATTAGACACAAAAAGAAGGTCTAAGGGATACACGTTGGAAAGGAAGAAGTCAAAATATCACTATTTTCAGAGGATATGATAATGTACTTAAGTGGCCCTAAAAATTTCACCAGAGAACTTTTACAATGTTACAGTGTTTGGAAAGAATTAGATCTATTGGTCATTATTGGAATTAATATGCATGTACATTTAGCACTATATTTACAGAAGCATATGTAAAAATAATGAATTGGATTAAAGTCTTTATTTTAAGTGGAAAAACAAACAAGTTCTGGAAAATTTGTATAGTACACTTTGATTTTTATACAATAGCAAGATGTGTGTGTGTGTGTGTGTGTGTGTGTGTGTGTGTGTGTGTGTTAGTGACTAGACATTGTATGGTCCACAATATAATAACCGAAAGGTACATATGGGCAGTTACATTTTTATTAATTAAAACTAGATAATAGTCATAAATCATAGGATCTCTTTATAATACATAAACATAGGCAAAAGAATAATTTGTCAGTTTATAGTTTAAAATTAAAACCTAAATGAATAATAAATGCATAAAGTTTCTATTTTAAGTTAATCTTGTCAGTCATGTTAACCACGTATTCAGTGATCAGTCATAGCATCATTCTGCATCACATCAGATAATTTCTACCACTTACAGAAATTTCTGTTTGACATCCCTGCATTTCTGCCCTAGAAAATTCTGGAAATTGCACACTAACCCCACAACATCAGGACCAAAGAAATTTACGAAGTGATTATATTAGTATTTCACTGTTATATTTTTGAGTATTGGTTTATTTAAAACATATGTATGACTAAGCAATTTTAACTAGGTGAAGTTCAACTAAATTTTTTTGTTTGAAATCTACACTTGGGCTGTGTCTTTTGAAGCTTTGTTACAACAATTTCTTCTATTCTTTGTAAGCCATGTATTTGGCAAGTCATTCAAGGTCTCCAGTTTAAAGTTTTAATCTTCACAAAGTAGTAGGATATGCATGTGATGGAGGAGTGATGTTCAAATACTTGAAAGATATGAAAACACGTAATTAAATTCTAACCTCTACTTTTATGTTCACCCTGCCAACATCACTCATAACTGATGACAGAGCTGTGAAAATTGTGGTTGTTCGGAACTATTTATTAGCTGTCTTTAGTTTAGTCACCAAGGGATAGCTAGACCTCTGCCCTTTCTTTACGAAAATGATGCTAAAAGAAAAGCATTCAGCCTCACCCTCTGCTCTCTTTGATTATCACTTTATCAAGTTAGTTTATTTATGAACTTGCTCCAGGAAAGTATAGGTGAAAGAATTGAAAGATAAAATGACATATCCAGAAAATATCCCTGACTTCTCTACTCTGATCTGACCTCCAGAACAGAGCTCATAATAAATTCAGATCCACTGATGTTGCCTTGACTCTACTTGGCGTCACACATCTCCTGTGACAATATTATGACTTCAAAGAACTACAAAGTAAATATGGGACAGAAACCTAAGTGTAATACCTACTATTCTGTAATGATCCCTATCAAAAATTGTAAATACACATTTTCACAAGGAAAAACAGGTCTGTTTAAAGATTTGCATACAACATACAAATATTTAAGTCCTGTGCAGGTTCAAGCCTTTTAAAAAGTGCATGTAGAAACCAAAAGACTGTAATATTAGTGTGTTTGGTTAAGAAACAGTCAAAAAGCTGGCAGCTGACATCAAAGATACACACTATAATAAAACCAAGAACTTTTAGCTTGTTTTGCAATTGAAATAAATTATTTTTAATGGAAAAATGAACTACCAAAAGTCATAGTAAACAATTTTATACACTTTTACTTCTATAGTTACTGTTAACGTTGACAAACTCACAGGAAGTTATCTTGGATTTGCTTCCAGTATTATATTGAATAGGTAGTGGGAAAGTGGACAGCCTTGTCTAGTCCCTGATTTTAGTGGAATTGCTTCAAGTTTCTCTCTGTTTACTTAATGTTGGCTAATGGTTTGCTGTATATTGCTTTTACTATATGTGGGTATGGGTCTTAAATTCCTGATCTTTCCAAGACTTTTAACATTGAAGGGGTGTTAAATTTTGTCGAATGCTTTCTCAGCATCTAGTGAGAAAATCATGTGGTTTTTTTCTTTGAGTTTGGCAGATTGCGTTGATGGCTTTCCCTATATTGAACCATCCCTGCATTCCTAAGATGAAGACTAATTGCTCACGATGAATGATCATTTTGATGTGTTCTTGAATTCAGTTTGCAAGAATTTTGTTGACTTCTATGGCTTTGCTGAAGATTTTTACTGTACCTTTTAGTTGATATTCTTTGCCCTCTTCTAAACCTATTATCCTTAGCTTTGGTCTTCTCATTTTGTCCTGGATATCCTGGACATTTTGGGTTAGGAGCTTTTTGATTTTTGTATCTTCTCTGACTATTGTGTCAATGTTTTCTATGTTGTCTTCTGCCACTGAGATCCTGTCTTCCATCTCATGTAATATGTTGGTAATGCTTGCATCCTATGACTCCTGACTTCTTTCCTAGGTTTTCTATCTCCAGGACTATCTCTTGTTGTGATTTCTTTATTGTATCTATTTCCATCTTCAATTCCTTCACCTGTTTAGTTGTATTTTCCTGTAGTTCTTTGGTTTCTTCTGGTTCTCCTGTAACTGTTTACAGGAATTATTTGTGCACTTTTAGAAGATCTCCATCACCATGATGAAGTATGATTTTAAGTCTAAATCCTGTTTTTCTGGTGTGTTTGGAGATACACTACTTGTTGTGGTGGGAGAACCAGGTTCTGATGTTGCCAGGTTGTCTTGGTTTCCATTGCTTAGATTTTTGCATTTCCATCTTGCCATTTTGTTATCAGTGATGTTAGGTGATCTCGTTGTCTCTGACTGGAGCCTGTCTCTCCTATGGTTCTGAGGGCCCATGGGCTCAAGAAGGAGTTTGCTCTTGGGTTTTTGACTCTTTGCTGGGAGGCAGTGAGTTCTGATGGTAGTGACTTGGTTCTGTCACTGTGGTCTCAGGTCTTAGAGCGATTGCCAGGCTATTTTGGGAGTTCAGCTGTCTGCCCCCAGGTCCTGAGTCCTTCTGTCGCTCACACAGCCCTCTCTGTGGCCCAGAAAGGTTTGTTTTATTTAGTCAATAAAAGTTCTTTTTATTTAGCTCATGCCATCTTCTAGTTCACAATCCTCTGATCTGTGTCCTTTGGCCTCCTCAAATTCTAGGGTTATAGGTATATACCCTGGGCTTAAAAGGATCTATTCTATATGGGGATTTGCTCTGCCCCATTTTGAAATATTGACTCATCTGCCTTTTATTCTGGGGTGCTGAATGTATAGTATTTTTTGCAGAGTAACAAAGTAATCAGAGAAAAAAATTAAAAAATGATTTTAACAAAATTGTATTTCTCTCAGAGCAAATTACTATTTAAAACTTGAAAAAGAGTATTTGTATTTTGATGCACCATGCACAGGAAGGCTTACTTTATACATTCATATTTCACACCTTTAGTTTCTTATTGACAAATAAAAAACATTTGTATTATTTTTGTGCAACATAATATAAAATCTAGTAATAGAACAATCATCACTTTAGATATCATAAGTAATCTAGATATTTAAAATAAACAATATATGGAAAGATGTATGTTAATAAGTTATATAAAATGTTATCTTTGATTTAAAATAAAATTGATCATCTATGAGGTTTGATATTTTGAATGGTACTGTACCCACCACCATGGATACTAAAGGATAAAACCATGTGGGATAGGTGTCACTTATATAAGAACCTTAGCTTATAGTTATAAAATTGTTTCTGTTAAAAATTACATTTCACTTTAAACTGTGATTTTTCTTAGCTAGTAACAGATTTTTTATTTACTTATGGACGAAATCTATAGACTAGTCCTTGGAATCCATAACAAATTAAGTTAAATTTGAACTGCTAAGAAAGAATGAATAGAAAAATCCAGTGAACAAATATAGATTTACTGTGAGGGAAATACTATGAAATAGCAGAGAGGAGCCAACCACAGATCTTGATGAGTCTTAGTTCTGCTCAAATTTGAGACTGGTTTTGTTCAGGGTTATACTCTCATCCAGTCTTATTCATTGGAATTTGGAAGAAAAGAATGATCTTTGGCTGGAGATGTTTCATGTGTTAAATGCTTACAACACAAACTTAAATGTCTTACATATGCTTCCTGTATGTGAAACACTGCCTTTGGAAGCTTCCACACTTACAATAGATTCTTCTGTCACTGTGATTAACAATATCTAGGAAGTAAGCAACTAGTCATTGTACTTTTCCCACCTTGCAGTAGTCTGTCTAATGGTGTGTAGTTATTTATTTTTTCTTGGAAGATAAATTTATAGCTTGTATTTGTGAGAGGGAAATCTAAGTGAACCAAGGTGACCTGAAATTCAACCTTTAGAGTCCAGGAAGTAGGAAACAAAAGAACATTCCCAGCTAAACACAGTTAAGCTAGAACAAAGTTAGAGACTCTACTGCTATAGCATCTTGTAGAGCCTGTTTTGTTCTTTTTAGAAGAGTTCTCCAGGAAATACCTACAGGAAAATCCTGGAACAAAGCTTCTCCCACCATTGTGCTTTGAAATCACACAACAAAGAGTAAACAAACAATGCTCTCCCTCTTTGATAGCATTAGCTGTTGACTCTGAAGGAGGAGGCTGCTGTGGATGAACAGATTCCTGGAGGCTTTGTCAGGGATGGTCAAATGAGTTCTAAAACAAGGTCTTTTTATCTCTGTGTCATACGATACTCGGCTCTGAGATATGAAAGATCAGAGCAAGAGAACAGCTGTCCCTCTGTCCTGAAGTACAAATGTATATGTGTCAGCTTATAAAGACTGTGGTCTAGGATTAAACTCCCTAAGACTTTGCAGCTAAGAATATACATCAACTGCATGAGAAAGAGTCATGCTCACTTTAGGAAAGTAAAGATCTAGAAACTGGCAAGCATGAAAATCTTGAAACAATTAATATACGATCTAAACAAAACAGAGCAAAACAAAGCACAGCCTCAGAATTGGACCACTTGAGTAGAGTCATTGGTGTTGCCATCCAAATGCATTGAGTTCAATACCTAGAACTAGGGTAAAGGTGGAAGCAAAGAGTTGACCCCACAAAGCTGTCTTCTGACATCCCAATGTGTGCTTTGAAACACCCATTATCTGCACACGCAGGCAACACAACAACAACACCCTTTTAATAGAGTTTATCTCTGTTGAGGTAAAGTTGTAAAGCTACTCTTGTTTTTTTCTATCTTGGCTTTTGGAGAGTTGATTATTATATTTGACCACGTTCGTCTTGGAGGTACCATAGGCTAAGGGACAACTTAAATATTTATATGTATATGGACACATATGGTTCTATGTGTATTTTATTATGTCCATTCATGAATAATTATTGTGTTGTCCCAACAGATCCTGTGAATGACACCCATCTCTTTTCACGGTCAGCGAGACAGACTCAGGCATCTATGAGCTCTGCATCATCTTTGGTCTGGTGTGGTCTGTACTCTCATTGGTCTCCTAACTCACCGATCCACGAGATTTGTGTTGGAATGCCTGCGTCATACTTTCTTGCTTTGCTTTAAAAGTTTCTTCATGATTTTTCTAGGCATAGCTTCTAAGGCCTTTGTCATCATCAGCCAATCTTAGTGGAGTCTTACTGCGTGCCTAGAATTTTACAAAATGTGGGAGGCCCCAGTTTCTACATTTAGTGACCAGCCCTAGATTCTTCAGGGCTATAGCTCAACTCTAGCTCCCCCTGACTCTGATAACTTTGTTCTTTCTCCAAGGTCCTTGCTCATGCTAATTCTCTCTGCTGCTGTAGCAACTTGAAAACGCTGTTCTTTAAAAACACCAACCCTTGAGTACGCATGGAGGGACCCATGGCTCCAGTTGCATATGTAGCAGAAGATACCTTTGTTTGGCATCAATGGGAGGAGAGACCTTTGGTCCAATGAAGGCGTGTTTTCCCAGTGTAGGGGAATATCAAGGCACTGAGGTGGAGAGGGTGGTTGGGAGAGGGAGCACCTTCATGGAAACAAGTGGAGGGGAAACGGATTGAAGGGGAGGAGATAACGTTTGAAATGTAAATACAGAGAATATCCAATAAAATAATTAAAAAATATTAAGTATTTTTTTTTTAACAGCAAAAAGCGTTTACCTCCCCTGGGTAAGACAGATTGAGGAAAGGGAGAGATGCAACCAGCATGAACAGTAAGTCCGTATCGCACATCGCAAGAGAATCCAGCCGGAAAAGACACCGAGACACCATTTACTTTATTAAAACTGCAAGACATAGAAAATGGAAGCTTTTACACGTCTGTTTTCCCATCAGGGCACGTGACCCCAGAGGAACGCCTGAAATGGAAAGCAAGCGGCTTTCCTTGCTGGGTTTAGCTTCTGCTCTTGTTTGTTTGTTTGTTTGTTTGTATACTTACTTATTTTTGGATTGAGCAGTTTCGCTATATTTTAGAATTGGGAATTTACCTAGTGGACAAGAGCCAGCGTAGAGTGGGAGAAGGGCTGTGAGCTGGCCCTCCATTCAACACTCACGGAAGCAGAATGGCCAGGAACGGTCTGCGGTCTGTGAGCACTTGATGTATTGTGCTGGAAATAGAAGCAGGAAGGAACTAATGTTCTGAAGAGCTCACTGAACGGAGCACTGCAGGACAGACAGAGCCCGCTGCTTCTCTACCCTACACCCACGTTTCTCCCAGCTTCTCTTTTGCCGCAGGGCCTTTCTTGCAAAAAGAAAGAAATGTGCGCCACGCACTTTCACAACTCTATTGCGGCTGGGAAATACACACACATGTTACCCAGACCAACCAGAAATCAGAAGAGAAGTTTGTGCATCTTCTGGAAAGAATTTCTCCTTCACGAAAGACAGACATGTCAAGAGAAATGGCCACCCCCTTCTGCTTTGCAGTTTCCCATTTATGATACCTGGGGCTCCCACAACACAGAACCACACACACTGACCCGCCCAGATCTTGCAGCTGCTGAGACTTGACCACTGCAGTTACTGGTCCTGAAATAAAATAAGTATGTGGAGTTAAAGTTATTTGCATCCGAGTGTGCTGTTCCTGGAGGTCATGTCCATCCTAACTGAACATGCTGGTAACAGGTACCACAGTCTGATTCTTTAGATGCTTACGGTTGTCTTGCCGCCAAGCATTTTTAGAGACATGTAACTTTGGCTCGGAAAGATTTGTCCAGAGTCTAGAAAGCTCCCTGAGAACAGAATCTACCTGTGCACCTGGGTGTCACGGCTCTTCTTTGCTTCTTGTCTCCATCCCTAAAGTTTTACTTAGACCGGAACAGTGCAGGCAGGAATATCTTTGTTCTGAGACTATAGAAAGCACTAGAAGAGATAAGGATAGAAAAAAATGGGTGTATGACTTTAAAAATTTAGACTGATGTTATATACAATTCTTTTAGAATTGCAGTTACAATTGAGGATGAGTTACAATGAACCCAGTTACAATTAACTATGGGTTTGGAATAGAATTTCCATTGTCACGAAGGACTTCTTTTCTGGTACTCTATTCCTTACTTGGGTGGAAGTCTGACAACTTAACAGGAATGGTTTTCAAATCTGCCTCTGGCAAACATCCCCAAGCCTTCTCGTTTGAAAAACAACAACAACAAAAACCCACCACAGGCCATATTTAAGGCAGGAAAGAAGAACTGAGTAAGAATAGCAGCACATTTAGCTCCCTCCCCTTTGTGAATCTTACCTGATAATTCAAAGGAAATCAGTTCAAGATTGTATGAGGCCCTTGGACAAGTGATCCTGGTTATTGATGGAACCTTGCTACAGAAATGATTTAGGAAGCTCAAGGATCCTCTTCCTGGTGTTACCTTCCTGCTACCCGAAGGAACAAACCATTGACATTAATCTGAATTTTGGTCCCCTTTTGATTGCAGGAGTCATAACTTTGATACACAGGATTCCCTCTCTGGGAGATTTTCTCTCTCCCTCTTTCCTTTTGTATCAGTAACAGTCTCTGGGAAAACTGACATAAGGTTTCAAGTTGAGTTATTAGAACATGCACAAGTAAAGAATAACAAATTTACAAAGCTCTCATCCAGACAAATAACATCTGTGTAGAAATTTCGGCCAAAGTCAGATGACACCAAATGAGATAAAATTATGCCACATGGAGTCTGCCTTCTATGCCAGGCAGCCATAGGGGCAAGCCACTTGCCTGGTGACCCTAAAATCTGGAATGTGAAAGGGAAAATATTGTGATACCCATCCAAATAGAAAATAAATTTCTGGGAAACAGTTGACTTAAGAAAGACTGCATGGTAATGTATAAAAGGTTCAGCCAGTTACCGTTGCTCTTCTAAATATACCTGGATAGTATAAGCATCCACAGTGGAGAAAATAAATGAATATATTCAACCTTCACTATCTTCCATCCAAGCCATGAATGTCCCTGGATTAGAATGACTGGGACTCTCAGCCTCTGAGAGTATGACACACCTGCCTTATCAGTCTCAATCTCTTCTCACACTAACAGCTTGGCTACACTTTTTCTCTAAGATTTATTTATTTTGTATATGATTACACTGTAGATGTCTTCAGACACTAGAAGAGGGTATAAGATCACATTACAGATGGTCATTAGCCACCATGTGGTTGCTGGGAATTGAACTCAGGACCTTTGGAAGAGTAGTCGTGCTCTTAACAGCCGAGTCATCTCTCCAGCCCTTGGGCTACCATCTAGGAACTAAACTAAATAAACATTCCTGCTCAGAATTCCCCAGTAGTTCTCATGATCACTAAAAGTAAATGTCATTGTCTTGAGGTTTCATTTCTGTGAGGAAACACCATGACAAGAGCAACTCTTATAGAGGAAAACATTTAATGGGGGCCTACTTACATGCAGTTTAGAGGTTTAATTCATTACCATCATGACAGGAGCATGGTGACATGCAGGCAGACATGGTGCTTGAGAGTAGCTGAGAGTTCTACATCTTGATCCAGGCAGCAAGAAGAGACAGTGGGCCACTAGGCCTTTCTTAAGCTTCTGAAACCTCAAAGCCTGCCTCCCCAGTGACACACCTACCCTCACAAGGCCACTCCTACTCCAATGAGGCCACACCTTCTAATAGTGTCACTCCCTCTGAGCCTATGGGGGCCATTTTCTTTCAAACCATCACAATCATAGTTATAAAATTATTTTGAGGCCCTTCATTTATCTTCTCATTTACCTTACACCCATCTAATTGTCTCACATGTCCCTCCAGCTAAAACAGTTGTCCCTTGTCAGACAAACCCACAATGCACCCTGTATTCAGTCATCTTATGAATCTTTGCTCAAATGCATAATCTTAGGATGCTAGAGTCACCCTGCTTAAATTTCAAATTTTCCAGTGCCCAAACATTTTCCCAAACATTATCCTCTCCTTTGCTTATCTCATAACAGATAAAATACATTGATTTTGGGCGGTATTTTTTGAGACAACTTTTCAATATTGTCGTTCAAGCTGTTTGGGAACTCTGGGTCCATCTGTCTCTTCCTCCCACATGATAGAATGGCAGGCATGTGCCACCATGTCTATCCAGCTCAAAACATTTCACTGTTAATTTTTTTAATCAATTTCTTTCATTTTGCTTTTGTATTGGTTCAGCCTTCCCTAGACTGCTAGATATAAAAGGGCATGAGGGTTTTGTCCTGTTTTTCATTTATGTAATTAATGCTCCATCTAAAGAATGTGCAACCAACATTAACAGACAAACACTGGGGGGAAGTCTATTTTGGATGCTCCAGCCCCAGTGAAGGCACTGGTTGGATTCAGTTACATGATGGGCTCAGCTCTCATGTTGCAGAGCAGAAAAAGAATACTCCTGAGGCAAGTTAATATTCAGATAGTAAGAACTAATCAAGTGTATCTTTCTTAAGTCACAAATAATAGAACTAGATAACTAAACTACTTAACATATAAAAGCCAGAACACTTACTTAGGTAATAAGTAAATTAAAATTTTTCTTACTACATACTTAATAAATATCTGCTAAATAAGTGTTCTCCCAACTTGCCTATTTATCTGAGAAATTTTGTATATACCTATAAATTTTTCTGGCTCCACATAACTTGAACAAAAATAGTTTATTGAAATTAGATCAAAACATTGAAAAATTAGACTCAAAAATGATTAATAACCAAAGAAGGAGGCTATAGAGATGACACGGTGGTTAAGACACTTAATGCTTTTACAAAAATCCTGGGTTCTTCCCAGCACCCACACGGTGATTCACACCTGTCTGTATCTTCAGTTCCAGGGGATCCAATTCCTTCTTCAGACCTCTGTAAGAGAATACACACATGAGGTGCACATGCTTACACTCAAGCTCTCACATACATGTATTAAATGAATAAACATATCTTTAAAAGGAGGATGGGATGCTACATTGCAGAATATGTTGGCAGGATGGGAAGTGCTGACTGTCTTTACTCCACCTCCAAACACTTGAACCGGTTCTAAACATCGTCACCTTTGCACATGGTCTCCAGAAAAGATCATCCAGCCAGACTGTTCTAGAGTATGAGACAATAATCCAACTGCCCAAAGGCAGGAGACACAATGCTTCATGATCCCAGCTGTCCTGTGGGTTAGAAGTCTTGTTCTGACTCCATTAAAATTGTTATTCACTAAAGGAGCTTAAATATGTGAGTGGATCTAGACTATGGGCAACTAGATATGAAGAGGCTTTTAAAAATTAAAGCTGGGGAAGTCCAGATTGAATCTATAATTTTAAAGCAAAAACGACTGTGATTTGTTTCTATTTTTGTTGTTGTTATGTTCTAGATTTCCCCAGTGATACGAATAACCACATTAGCTCATATAATGACTTTGGCTAAAGGAAATTAATGCAAAACCATAGTAAGTTAATAAAAATTCTAGCCAGACATAACACAAAACCATAATAAGTTAATAAAAGTCTTAGCCAGACCTCTATCTTCCCCTTGAGACGAGCTGTGCTCTGTGGTCTATCAGGACGCATGCAGTGCAATAAGAGATGAGTGGCTTGGGAGATCTTCAATGAAGTGCTGCCTTCCTCAGAGTAACTTTTATCCAAAGCCCAGCACAGTGTTGGCCTTGTTTTCCAGTAAGTCATACAATAAAATGAGGAGCACCAATGGAAAGCAGATGTTCATCTGACCAAACCATTATTTGTTCTTTGTCCCAAAGAGAAATTGTCACGCATAGTATTAAACTAGACTTATAATTTATTATTCAAATACTTTCATTTGGGGTGGTGTGCAAGCCACATGCCCTTCTGTCCTGTAGGCCATTCTGCAATGTGACTTTTTTTTTTTATCATCAGACTTGCATAGTATTAGCTGGTCTCTTCACGACTTTCAATCCTATTCTGTTAGATGCAGTATGGTTCTTGATTTGGTCTTTTTTGAATGCCAGCTTCAAGGTAAGAAAGTCAGAGTTACCTAGTTAAGAAACAACAAGAAAAGCTAGTCCCTGCAGAATTAACGTCCATATGGAAATCACGGGGCATTTTAAAGAGCAGCTAGCATTGAGCCTAGTGGTGCTTGAATATTCCTAAAGAAGAGATTTCTACAACCACCTCTAAGTCTCAAGAACATTGTGCAAATAAGATCTGGAATGCTGCAAATACCATCTTCTGAACATGACACGACATTGTAATTATGAACTTACAATTAATTATGATCACTTGTACTGGGCGTGCATAAGAATGGGTTAGTCAATCGTCACCTGTGGGCAGGAAAGAGATTCAGGCTGTCCTACCCTTACTTCTGAACTATTGGCCATTGGCAGATCTAGGGAGAGGGCAATCACTAGCTTAAGCTGTGTACCCATTGGTGAGGTCACCATGTTGCAACATGGAGTTCCAAACTCATGGTCTCACACACAGTCCTGGTTAAATCTACTGGGCCCATGAAACAAAATGTAGAGCATGAGTCTGAGAAAAGGGGGTGAGCTTGTAAGGAAGAGGAAGTATTAGAATATTCAGGTGAAATATTCAGACTATACAATAGGAAAACAAAAATTCTTGAGTAATGGCCTTATTCTTCTGTTCTTTACAAAACAGTTGAAAATTAATCAGCATCCTTTGGAGTTAAGGCATAACGCACCAGGTCAAATTATATAGCTCTAGCTTTACCAGTGCACTCCAAAGCACCCCATCCCTAATTCCACTGTTCCATTGTGTCAACTACCTTGTTAGAAAAGACACCATGATTTTTCCTATAGTCTACAGTAGTTTATTTGACTAACTACTCTTTCTAAAATTTAATATAATGCCCAGATCCTCAGTTGCTAGTGCAAAAGGGACAAAGGTCTGTTCTGATAGGGTCCCTCTGATAAGGTCTGTTCTGTTTGTCACTAAGAGACACAGATCTCCTTGTGTTCATCCATGCCAAGCTTCCCAATGCTATGGTGGAATCTTTCAGTTATAGTATATAGGGAGCATTTCAGTCTAATTAGATGGGGCATACATGACCACAGCAGGGTGGTGAAGAGGTTTGGTTTCATGGGATTCTACCTTCCTGGCATTATTTTATGGTTCACTTTATAGCAAGCTTCTCAGTAGACCTACATTTCAGGTCTCTCATTTCAATATGATTTGAATACTATAAATTTAAAATTGACTATTATTATTATTATTATAAGATAATCTTTGCTTCTGGAATTTTGCATGATTCATTTTTATTTCTGTGGTCTGGAAATTGAAGCAAGGGTTTGGATACTTTTAAAATTTTATTTTAAGTTGCTTAAAGTATTTAATTTAGTCTCTTTCACTTTTTGCCTCTTTGTGTGTCTGTCTTTCTTTCTTTCTTTCTTTCTTTCTTCTTCTTCTTCTTCTTCTTCTTCTTCTTCTTCTTCTTCTTCTTCTTCTTCTCTCTCTCTCATGTGTGTGTGTGTGTCTGTGTGTGCATGTATATTCAAAACTGTTAACATAAACATTTCCTTCATCACTATATTCTTTAAATCAAGTTTTACATCTACTTTTTCCACTGCTCACTTCTGAGAAGCCACTGAAGTTTACTGTTTGAAGTGACTTTTCACTTTAATCCCCAATGGACTTATTGTTCCTTTGCAAAAATTTCAATTTCACTTCTACCATATATGAGGTCTGGGATAGCAGCTTGAAAACATATGTTAGGAAAATGCAATCCACACATTGATTTATGCCTATAATTCTAGCCTTTAGAAAAATAAGGAGGGGAATTGCAGAGTTCTGGGTTAGCCTGTGCTTTAATGAGTGATCTTGTATAAAAAAATTATAACTGAACTAAACAGCACTTGGTATGAGTCATCCCACAAAATGCCTACCATCTTATTCAAAGGAGATGGTGTCTTGTTCAGACTTTACTCACGACATTAAGAAATGCTATTAAGGGTCATTGTTTTCTTCTGTGAATTTGTGTAAATATTAGAAACATCCTCTACACAATAAACCTTCAACTCTGTGTGCTTTGATTGCTACTACATACTCTTAGCTCCTGAGAAGTGCATATTACCAAAGGTTTTACTGTGGGTCAAGGAACATGTTGTGACTTCACACACAGCATTTGAAAATCATTTTTGAGAACAAAAAACATAAAGTGTATTATTCTTCCTTATACAAAATTATAGCTTTTGTTTTATGGTGGTATCATAACTGACAACGCTGAAATCATTCAGTCATCTGACCACCTTAAAAACTAAGCACTTTAGGGAAGAGTGAAGGCTCACCAGGTAGAGGTGCCTGTATATAGGCCTGAAAACTTGAGTTCAATCTTTGGATCCCACAAGGTGGCAGGAGAGAACAGGCTACCAAGATTTCTCTGATGTCCATACATTAGACATACTGCATGCAATGCAGACATGCATATACATGGATATCCAGATATGTACATGTGTGTTTCCATATACATCCACACAATGAAGAAGAGGCCATCTTTTAATAAATT
This sequence comes from Micromys minutus, assembly GCF_963924665.1. Lineage (NCBI taxonomy): Eukaryota > Metazoa > Chordata > Mammalia > Rodentia > Muridae > Micromys > Micromys minutus. The sequence goes on from NC_137957.1 coordinate 31,742,149, forward strand.
AATAATCAACTAAATGTACATGTGCTAGTTTATTAGTTTATTGATAGAAGTTGTTTGGTGCAAACTTATTTTAAAGCAGGAGTTAAAAGTGTTTACAGTCCATTAATTATGTGCCTGTAAGAAGCTGATTTTTCAATCTTCAGTGATGATTTTGTTTTTATTAATATTGTGATTATTAAGTGAATAATCCTCCCTCCATCAGTGAGCCCTGTTATATGTGTGCTATACCAAACAAAGGGTTATTGTTCACAGCCATTTGATTTAAAGTTTTCCATTTTTATTTACCATTGTTTGCTTTTAGATGAATAATGCCCCTTCCCTGGAAACAAAGCTCTTTGAGGAATGGGCACAGGGAAGGATTTGTATTTATTTTATCCTGTGTTCAAAGTCTAACAATAGTGTGTCTCCATTGTAATTTATCAGAGATATTTTCAGAAAATAGTCCAACTGAATCACAGGTTAATGAATAAACAGCTCTTATGAGCTTCTAGTCTTTATAGAACCAAGCATCTGAAAAGAAAGAGAAGGTCTTTGAAGTTTTTCTATACTGGTAAGCTGATGAATCACTTTATCATGTGACTGATTTGTTTTTATCTAGTAATTGACGTGTCTTATCTAGTGTTTTGAAATAAATAGAATTACAAAAAAGTATGAATATGTACATACATATTGAACTAAAAAGATTTCTTTGCTCTAAAACTTCCATTATTCACAGAAACATTAATACAAAATAATGTACCCATCTTTAAAAGAAAAATCAAATCCAAAACAAATCGTTGAGGAACAATGAGATACTTAAGTGTTTTAGTTGTAAGGAATTTTTTGTCTAAGGAGTCACCCTACCTAGGGTTGGGACTCAGTAAGATTTCTATTACTGTGATAATGTACAATGACAGAAAGCACCTTGTGGAGGAAAGGATTTAGTTCCATTTACACTTGTAGTTCATCAGTCAGGGAAGTCAGGCCAGGAACTCAAGCACAGCAGGAGCCTGGAGGCAAAAGCTGATACAGAAGCTATGGTAGAGCATTGCTTACTGTCTTGTTCCTCGTGGCTTGCTCAGTCTGCTTTCTTATAGCATGCAGAACGATCAGCTCAAAGGTACTACCCACAAAAGGTTGAGATCCCATCTTCCCTACATTAATCACTTGTTAAGAAAATATCTCTTTAGATATTACAAACAGGCACAACCTCACAGTAAATTTCTTTATCCTCTGGCCTTTGCAGTCTTTTCTCTCCTTTTTGCACAGAGTTCACTGAGACTTACTTGGAGAATTGTTTTATAGATGTATCCATTAGGACTGAGCCCTAGAACTCAATATTTTCTGTGGTGGTCTCAATCTATTGCAAAGAGTTTTCTTGATGAAGAATGAAGACTACACTAATCTGTGGATACAAAAACACATGTTTATAGATTGTTAAGGATTATGATGTTTTAGTACATGAGGGGTTACAGATTCATCTCCAATAACAATGATTTTACTAGTAGTGAATAATTGAGCAGGTACCCAATATCATGCATAGTTTCCCTCTTGTTGAGAGGTGTTACATCCTAATAGAGAGTTGCTGGTCACTGCTAAGGCATATGTGCCACTACTATACCCTCTGGGTTATTGTGCCATGCTGATCATTGATGCAATTCATAGTCATCATCGTTGGGTAGAACTATTGGTTGTTTCCCTCCTTTGGAAGCTTATGTGACACCTTTTGGTATTGTAAAAGCTAATTATCATGGTGGAAGCATTCATGTCAGTTCCAGCTCAGTGGTCTCTAGGCCATATATCCATAATCCATGGTGTCTTCAGAAATAGAAAATTGCCCTTCACTTTTAGCAAGAACAATAGGCTGTGTCTTTTGGGCATCTCTTGTACAGCCCTGGTCAACTACTCAAAAGAGGACTCCTTATATCTGCTCTTGGAGCTTGTGTTATTAATGTCAGAAGCTACTATCATAAAGTCTCATCAATATAACTGCCAAAATATGAAATTAGCAAGAACATTAATGGACATGCCAAAGTGGATGGGGAAAACTGACAAGGCCTTGACTCTATGCAATGAACTAGAGACAACTGAAGAGAGATGAGAGCAGGAAAGGGGGTCTTACCCAGGGAAGATTGGTGGTCCACCACCAATCTGTCAACCCTGAATACATACATGCAAGTAATATCAAACAGACTGAGAAGGTTATATTTAGGAACATACATGTATGTGTGCATGCATGTGTATATTTTCGAGCCATAACAATTAATGAAAAGGCAAGCCATGAATTTGGAAGGGTAAGAAAGGATATATGGGAAGAATTGGATGGAAGAGAGGGAGGAAGAAATGTGATTATATTATAATATCAAAAAATTAAAAAAGAAGTAAAAAAGGAAGAAAGGGAGAAAGGAGGGGGAAGGGAGAGAGAGAACACAGTGCTCAGTCCACTCTTATGTAGGCATTTCTTCAACTGAGTTTCATGACTCAGATGAGAGCTGACACACACTAGCCAGCACAGATTGATACAGTACATTCTCTGGCTTTAAAGTGCCATCTTTTTAAAAATTGCTTTAAAATAAGAATTTTAATTTTATAAATTTTTGCATGATAAAATAATACATGATGTTAAATCTGGACATTTTATAAAGTGATGGAGAAATAACTTTAAATTGTTGTGAAATTTCATGATAAATTGAGTGTGGTTTCTAAAGGCATCAGGAATTCTAAGACACCAAAATTTGAAGTTTTGAGTTACTAAACCTGGTTGTCAAATTTTAATTTTTAAAGATGTGCCAATAACTTCTTATATGTGCTACAGTTTACAGACAAAAGCAAACTAATGAACCAAGTTTATTTATAACTACATTTATGCCAGAACATTGTACATTGAATAAAAATTTGAAAAACATTTTAAGAAAAATAAAGTAAAAGTAATTAAAACTTTTTTAAATTGTGCCTTACAATTATATAGTATAGGTGTGTGATAAAACACTCTGATCAGGGAAAATCATAAAAGAAAGAGTTTATTTGGGATTATGGTCCCAGAGGGTTAAGAGTTTGTCTCCTTGGGAGACAGGACAGCAAACAGAAGGCACAGTGACCAGGACAGTAGTCTAGTGTGCACATCCTGATCTGTAAGCAAGAGGCGGAGGGAGGAATAAAAGGTAGGTACAGAGGAGATGTAAGTAGAGGGGGTGTATACTGGGAATGGATAGAGGCTTTGGAACCTCAGAGGTCACCCCCAGTGATGCATTTCAACAAGGCCACACATCCCAAACCTCCCCCAAAGCACCAACAAGTGGGGATCAAGTGTTCAAACTCTCCAAGCCATGGAGGACATTTCATTCAAAACACCACAGTAATCTAACTATATAATCATTTTTTTAAAGCTCTTTCTGAAGTCCTTGGATTTTATTAGTTTATAATAGTATAGGCAATGCCCAATGCACTCAAGTAACAAAAGCCGTACTAATTTTCAGGTCAGTACTGGTACACTAGATAAGAAGATAATGACTCTGATTCCTGCTAATCATGGAAATAGTTTTAACAAAGGTTTGTAAAAGCTTGGTTTATTTTGTGAGTTGTACAAATGTCAATTTTGTTGCCCAATGATTTTGAAATAATTTTATTTCATTAAATAAAGTTCAGTCTCTGTAAAGACTTAAGGCTACAACAAATTTATTTTTATGTGTATATTATATTTATATGTAAATAATACACACAGAGACAAAGACAGACAGACAGACAGACACACACACACACACACACACACACACACACGTTATTTTAATTTGTTAAAACTGGGAGAAGTTGTCCTGAAAGAGTAAAACCTGTTTGTATAGTAGAGATGTATGTATGTTTAAAGTTATAACAAAAAATTAAAACATCCGATGAAAGAAACATGTGGAAATAGTAGAACAGCAAGGCTCATGACTACAAAGCACCTGGACAGATCTCCAGAAACAATGCCATTGCGTGGCAAAGAAACCATCAAACATCGCAGGGCTGTATATTCAGTTCTAGCTGCAATGCCTCGCATGGCACCAATTTGATCTCAAGAAAGACTCCAGCTTTTAATTCAATTCCACAAATATTTGCGTTCAATATTTGTTGTACAAGAGAACCCAACACCCTGCCAAATGTCTGCGTTAACAAAAAGTTAAAATCTCCATTTAATTTTGAGCAAATATTTAGCCAGCGCAGGTCTCGATTTCTTCATCTGAAAACAGGAGGACTGGTGGATTAAATGATATCGGAGGCTTCCAGCTTCTTTAACTGTGGGCGTGGCTTGGGCCTGATGGTGGCAGATTATTCTTTGCTTTTAACCTGTTCTTTTACCTCTCAATCAGGAAAGGCGCTAATAAGGAAACTGCCCATTTGACTTTGCAGAGGGTATATCAGCTAGAGAAGAATGTGCTTTGCAAGTTCATATTAAAAGGGTGCTAGGCAGGACAATGGTAGAGTATACACTGTCTCCAAAGACATGCCCTGGGTTGGAGCTATTCCACCATACAGTACATGATTTGAGAAGTTAATACCTCTCCTGGGGTTTTAGTTTCATTTATAGGATAGTTATTAAATTTACCTACAATTGGCCAATGAATAAATAGTTCAATTTGGAAAACTATGGAGAATATGCAAATTAAAACAGCATGGAAATTCATTGGTTTAATTTAGATTTATTTATTAATTTTATGTATATGAGTACACTGTAGATGTCTTCAAACACACCAGAAGAGGGCATCAGATCCCATTACAGATGGTTGAGAGCCACCATGTTGTTGCTGGGAATTGAACTCAGGACCCGTGGAAGAACAGTTTGTGTTCTTAACCACTGAGCCATCTCTCCAACCCTGAAAGTTCATTCTTATGCCTATGATTTAGGAAAAACAAACAACAATAAAAACAAATGCTGGTGAGCATACAGTTAAAAAAGAACTCATATTTCCTGCTAATATGAATATAAGTTGGTGTGGCCATTATGGAAGATTTTCAGAAAACTAAAAAGAGAAATCCTATTGATTGGACAATCATATTTGCGCATACATACTCAAAGAATTCTCAGTCAGCATTCCACAAAGATACTTGCAGGTTTATACTTCCATTTTTATTCAGTTCACAATAACTGAGAGGTGAATCCAACCTAGATGTCTACCAACAGCTAGATGGATAAAGAAAATGTGATACATATACACAATGGAAATGTACAGGGTTATAAAGAAAATCAGCTGTAGCATGTGCAGAGACATAGCTGGAACTGGAAACTAAGCAAAGTAAACTAGACTTGGAAACACAAATATTGCATGTTTTTTCTAATATGTGAATTTTCTGTGAAATTTAAATGTGTGTGTGTGTGTATGTGTGTATACTGACAGGTTTTGTGTGTCGATTTGACACAAGCTGGAGTTATCATAGAGAAAGAAGCCTCAGTTGGGAAAATGCCTCCATGAGATCCAGCTGTAAGGCATTTTCTCAAATAGTGATCAAGGCGGGAGGGCCCCGCCCATTATGGGTGGTGCCATCCCTGAGCTGGTAAACCTGGGTTCTATAAAAAAGCAAGCTAAAGCAAGCCAGTAAGTAACACCCCTCCATGGCCTCTGTATCAGCTCCTACCCTTAGGTTCCTGCCCTGTGTGAGTTCCAGTCCTGACTTTTTTTGGTGGTAAACAGCAATGTGGAAGTGTATGCTCAATAAACCCTTTCCTTCCCAACTTGCAACTTGGTTGTGATGTTTTGTGCAGGAATACAAACCCTGACTAAGAAAATGTATATGTATATGTATATGTATGTGTATGTGTATGTGTATGTGCATGTACATGTGTATGTGTATGTATATGTATATGTATATGTATGTGTATGTGTATGTGTATGTGTATGTGTATATGTATATGTATATGTATATGTATATGTATATGTATATGTATATGTATACACACACACGTATTATACTTATAAGAAGGAGCAAGAGAGGTTAATGAAACGGACATATGTGCCACAAAAACAAAAGAAGGTTCTATATGAGGACATAGGAAACAGCAAGTGAGAGGCTGGAGCAGAAGCCCTGTGAAAGCAAGCAAATAGGAATACTGAGATTTGTATATGAAAACGTCCCAGTGAAGCCAACTTCTTTGTATGCTAATTCATATGTTATAGTAATGCAAAGAATAAATGAGTTGCTTTACGTAAAGGCCTTTGCTCATTGAACAGAGTAGGTATTTCAACAGGACTCATGGTTAACTTGTATTAAGCAGAAAGGCAGAGATACCAATAGTCTAGATTTCACCCTATATATTCCTGAAGGAGATGCTTACTTCAATTAATAGCAGTCATACTGTGGGACTCGTCATGGATTAATAAAAAAATACCTATAGCTCACCAGCAATAATACATGCCATAAAATACATATGATTATTTTTTCACTTAATCAATGGAATCCCCTAGCAAGTTAACTTTCTTAAAAAGTAACTTATTTGTCCGCTGAGGCTGCCCACACTCTATAGAAATCAGTGTAACTGAGGAGGGAGAGACTTCATTTTACTTGGCTAAATATAGAAATTACAAGTAGAAGTTAATATGTTGGTGAAGCCGGAATTACACAGAACTTCAGTGTCCTGCAGTGAGCCTAGGAATGGAGATGTCTGCTCATGGGAATGTTCAGAAGTCTTTGGGTTTATAAACTTAATCACAGTGAGCGTCTAGAATATAAGTATTCAGGACAATCAGTAACAATCTTCAACAGCATAGCTACCAGGCCATATATGCCCAATAAAAGTCACTGTTTATTGTCTTACATCACCCTTCCTACCCAGCAGAAGCAATCTCCCTCAGTTTTCACTGAAATGAACTTTACTACGCAAAAGTCACATCCAATAGAGCAAGAAATTTCTAAATGATAAAGGAGACCATTGTTGTCTCACAACACGGCAGGAATTATGTCACAAATATGGTACTGACTTAAAGGATTCGGGAAAATTAATAGTTACCGCTTAACAATATAAAACTCATTGGAATGAAGCAGCTATTCTCCCTCAGTTGTGTGATCTTCGTCAATTGAAGTCTCAGGAGGTTCAAAGAGAGCAATTTATGAGTACTTTGCCTACTAAGATCCTCTACACTCTGGAGAGATTGGAATCCGAAAGGACTTGATTTTTACTTGGCTAAAGATTAAAGTTACGAGTGCATCAAATCATTGTCTAAAGACATTATTGTCTGTTAATTAGCACTCAGAGAAATGGGAATAAATAAGTGTCAAACCCTATTAGTAGGTCTTTACATAATATTTTTTTTTTCTTGATTGGGTTGATAATTTTTGAATCTAGACAGAGAGCTGTGGCAATATTTTATAGAACAGTGTAATGTGATTTCTACATGAGACGATCTAAATAAGTAAATCTGATATGCCTGTTAATTCCATTACCTCCCTTTTCCTTAGTCCCGGCATGGAGTCTGTGTTTCTGTTCATTCTCTTGGAAGTGTCAAAAGAGCTGCTGCATTTCTGGGTAGTGGTGTCCACTAGTCAGTGTTTAAAAAAAATCATCCCTTGCTTCTTTAGACTATCAGAATCTGGATGTCAAAGTCATATTTTACCTTAATTTTATTTACTTACTATTGTATTCATTCATTCATTCATTCACTCACCCACTTAGTTTCTTATTTCCAGGCTAGGAACTGAAACTTAGGGCCTTAGATATTCTAGAAAAACAGTTAATCTCTGACCTCCCTCCTGAGCCCTCCTTTTCCTTAAAAAAAAAAAAAAAGCCACAGGTCTCACTAGTGCATAGGCTGGCCTTGTGCCAATCTATGGCCCAGGCAGGCATTATACTTATGACTCCCCAGCATCAGCAGCCTAAGTAACTGAGAGTACAACCATGCTCCACAATACCCAAATGATATTTTATAAAGTAATATAAAATATCTATTGTTTTCCAGTTTATGCAAAATGGTAAAACAATTCATTCAAAACAGATAAATAAAAATGATAAATTTCTAACAACAAACATGACCAGTTGTATTCTCATGAATGTGTTTCTGTTTAAAGTAGTTGTGGGATTTGCATGTGGCATGATTCTATACAAATCCATGCTAGTATTGTATCTTACTCTGGTCATTAATATGTCTCCTAATACAGGATCTCAGCTCTGACTTCTTCTAGGCTTCTCTTCTCTCAGAGAGAAAAGGACAAAAGACTTTGTGTGGTCTTCAGATGATATTTGAACACGAAAGTATGGAGAGGGCATTTGTGGCCATGGAAATAGCAGAAACAAATAGGCAGCATTACCAAATATCAGTCCATTGCTTTAGAAATATATGTGAGAATTTTGAAAATACGGTCAATCTCTTCTACGTATATTTAATGTAAATAAAATGTGTTCAAGTAGACTTATACATATGTTTAGAGAAAATGCATGTTCAAGAGAGGAAAAAGAATAAGAGAAGGGATCTGAAAGTCTTCACGTTTCTGGTAGGATTGTTTTTTCATAACAAGTAAGAGGTCTGGTGTCATGTGCATTGGTTTGTTCTAGGAACTTCTTGCCAATGGCCTGTGTCTCAGAAGTTCTGTGAGGCCTGTGACCTCTAAGCAGAATGACATGCCGAGGGAAGCAAACATCTGCCAAGCTCACTTCTCTTTTATGAAGTTCTTTCCCCTTCCTCAAGCGCTTCTGCCTTTCGCCTCCCCCCAGCTCTGTCTTTTGGTTTTTTGTTTTCTTGGTTTAAGAACTCACAAATGCTTTTGGGAGAAAATTGCTGTTAAGCCTCTCAGAAACTCTGTAGTTACTGCTCAGACAGTAACTCAGAGCATTAATTCTTCATCAGTAGAGGCAACCAATATGGTTATTTCAACTAGTATAGCTCCTGATTCAGGGAATTATTTTTGGGTTATTATTTATATGAAAAATTCTACCATGAACTAGGTCACCTGCCCTCTAATCTCATGGTTTTGGTTAGTGCTGCAAATATTATATAAAAACAATTTTCTACCAATTTTTTGGTAAAGAAATTTGCTACTTCAATTTAATCTCACACCCATGCAGGAGATAAAGAACCACCATGGCAGGACAGACTAAGTGAAAGCTCGCAAGCTGGCTCTTCAGTTAGAGTGGCACCTATATTGTCAAGTGGTAATAGTTGTACACAGCTTACATTTAAAGGTAAAGGTTTTTTGTTTTGTTTTTTTAAGTAAACAAAAGAAGTGATATGTAGATTTGTGTTAAATCAATACGTGATTGGACAGTTGAGAGGTAGGCACAAAAGGTAGGAAAAGGAAGAGGAACAGAGATTGAAAAACAGAAAAATCAAGATGGAGCTGGGGAAAGCAGACTTAGATCCTGGTGGCTGTAATCAGACAAAGGTAGATATAAATATTTTAAAAGATTCTACAGGTCTTTATGTCATATCGAAGGGCAGTTGTATCATTGTCTATTGGATGTAATCTTATTGTATAGAGGTCTCTCCCCAACCCACAATGGGTGCTAAATGCATGGACTATTGGTTACTGGGTCACATAGTCAAGCAACTAAAACCCAACAAAAATATAATGGACTTCTGAAATTGGCAAAGCTGGGAAGGAAATGTACAAGAGTATATCTAGGCACTGGATGGAGTGGTAGGCCTCTTTGTAAGCAGTATGTGATCACTATTAGATGAAGGCTATGCATGAGACATGCTACTAATATCAGAAGTGACCTCCACCACTGTGGCTGCAAGTCCTCTGTAAAGAAGCATTTGTTTTACTGGGTAATATTGTAGGAAAATAATGGAGTGCCTCTTACTGAATATTTTCCTTGTTCAAGTACTAGGTTTGGATTCTTACACATCAACACATAGACTACTTCCATGACCCACCGTGGGGATGAATGAGTATTAAGCCTTTTTACAACACTAAAAATCATTTGCATTGTACTCTTTCCATCCGGATTATTATCTTTTCCATTATAATAAAAAATAAGGCACAATAAAATTACCTAAGAGATAGCAAGAGACAACAGTTCTAAAGCTGGTGATCTTTAGAGAACTAGCAAATTCTCTAATTGCATTCTAAATACTTATATTTATACCCACAGATAACTGTATTCCTTACCCCTCATCAAAAAAAATCTGTTTTATTCTTTTACTGAAAATAGCTGTGGGGTGTCTAAATCTAATGGATACATCTACAATACAGACCCTACACCCAAGGCTCAGGGCACATCTAGGACTGGGGGTAGAAAGACTGTGAGGGCTGGAGCATAACACATTGTAGTAGTAAAAATAGAAGTAGGGCACCATGCAATGCTTCCTCCTGCTAGTCTGTTCCCATTGGTCTCTCCACCTCCATGGCTAACCCCATGCAGGAGCTGCCTATTTATTTCATGGCTCTCTTCTGTGGATTATGCTCATATTCCCAGCATCAGCTCCCTGTGGTTATAGTCACAATTCCCAGTAACCCATTAAGACCAAGACTCTAGAAGCTTGTACTTTATCAATCAGATTTATATCAGTAAATCTCACTCCACAAAACGTCTACACAATAAACTCAGAGCCAGTTGATATTGATATAAACTGCCCACCTAGATAAGACAAGTTGTCTTATAATTATCCACCCCTTGTAAGATATTCATAGCTACCTGTGGCTATTTAAAGCCACATGGAGTGGGTCATCCTTCTCCTCCTCCATCTTCTCTTCCTTTTTTGTCTCTCAGGCCTCTCAAAAACTCTGTGCCCACCTTTCTTTTTCACTTTCCAATCACAGGCCTTGTCTTATCTTGTGCCTGTCCTCACCTGCATATAGACATCAACCCACAACTCATGACTTTCACATATGGCATTGAAGCTGCATCCATAAAATCTCAACAGTACTGGTCTCCCAAGTGAGCCCTGAAAAATGACAACATCAGTTGACATGCCAGTAACAATGAGGGAAGTCTCACAAGTCCCTGCCTGTAGACAACAAGCTACAGGCAGTTAATGGCTGTTAAGAGAGGGAGGTCCAGTCTTCTTTAGGATGAGACCCCTTAAATTTTATCCATTCCCAAATGGTCAATTCTAATCACATATACCTATGGACAATGCTAAATGTACTTAGCAGGTTGTATTTACACACACACACACACACACACACACACACACACACATACACACACACTCACAAACACACACATACCACACCAATAATAATTAAATGAATAAGGTTCTTAAATTTCAGAAGAAGTAGCAAATAATGAAGGAGTTGTGGGGTGTGAAGGGGTAGAAATGATATAAAAACAGGTGTCACATATATAATTCTTTAAAAAATAACATAATAAATTAAGTATTATTTTAAATACTTTTTAACAAACTGCAAGAGAGACAGACATAGTGCTTCTCTTGGGGAAATCTGTACCCTGGAGGCTGAAGCAGGAAGACCACAGGTTTCATAGATAATAATGAGTTTAGTATGGGGTCATATTCATGATTATATCGGGATAGTTATAAAGTGCAATTCGTACTGTTTCGTTTTTAGTGGGGGACAGGGCATATTAGCTCATGGCCCAGAAAAGTCAGGCTGTACTTGTGCACATGGTGCTGACTCATAGGAAGTGTGAAATGACTGTGCATAAGTGAGGACTAAGGGGAATACCTAACATCATTTTTAATGAGCTACTTTAGACACTGATTAACCCAGTGGCCATTGCAGTATAAAGAAAACCAAAGACATTACAAATAAAATCTTAGAAAAGTCAAGCGCATCTACAGCCATGGGCGTGTGGTAGGGCTGGGGTTATAAATTCCAGTCAAATAAAATGGAAGTTTCTTGACTCTAGATAACAAACACATACTTGGACTTTCTTTGGGTTCTAATATTTTTTAAAAAATAATAAAACAGTTGTATTTCTCAAAACTTATAGTGATGTTGAAAGGGAAAAGTCTAAGGCTCCAGATTAGGAAGTGCAGACAAACCAGAAGCATGTCCAAGAATCAATGGCATGGCAGGATTCAAATAAAAAGAAAACAACTTAGCATAGAAAGTAGCCAGTACAGTGGTTCTTTAAACCTGTGGGTCACAGCCCACTTTGGGCTTCTAACAACCCTTCCACAGACATCACCAAGACCACCAGAAAACACAGATATTTACATTCTGATTCCTAACAGTAGCAAAAGTACATTTTTGAAGTAGCAACAAAAACAATTTTATGGGTGGGGGACAGGGATTTAACCACAACCTGAGGAACTGTATTGAAAGGTTGCAGCATTAGGAAGACTGAGAACCACTGCTTTAAAAGATTCTAAAACAACTGAATCAAGTCTATATAGCTGGCAGGCTAAGACATTTGCCTCCAGTATATAAACTGATCTTAATGGTTTTCAAAGCAAGGTGACCATCTGGGGGTAAATAAAGATGCTGGTAAAGAGAATTGATAAACAGAACATGATCTTGACATTGAGAAGAACATGTTGCCAAGCGTAATGGACTCTAAGCCCAGAATACAGTGGCAGGTAAGATAAATGGGTCAACACAGCAGAGCGATGTGCTCCAACATTCTAGTTCTTTCCCTGCTTTACACATAGAAGTCTAGTCCTGCTTGCCAATCTTCTAATCTTCAACTTATCAGCCAGCACAAAACTGGCCATTTGAAATTGGTAGTCTCATCTTATCCCCATGATTAGGACTGGTGAGCTATTAAGAATCAGACATAGACACTTTCAAGCCAAGCCAAATGTCAATATAAGATAATCTTCATCCTTTGCCTTTCTGTAAGATCAGATGTGTTCTGTAAATCTATGCATTCAAGAAAAGGGAACATCATTAAAATGTTTCAACAGAAGAGTTAACCAGTAAGAAATGAAAACAAGATAAATCCCCCATGTAAAAGTTTGAAGAGGTTACTAAAGTCCGAACTTCTAGAAAAAAAATGGCACAGAGAGCTTTATAGTTCTTAGAAGAACAAGTACAAGTTCAAAAAACAAATGACCACACATACACAAGCAGACATTGGGTCAAACAACAAAACTGATAGAGCCAAGGAGCACATTAACAATGTGTGAAATGAATCCCAATCACCGGAGAGAGCATAACTAAAAATGTTAAAGACAGAGAACCTAATAGAGAAGAAATGGGGCCAAAAATTCAGTAAGCCAAGGATTTGTGCTGCAATTTAATGGATTAGTCAGAGTTGTCTTCAATACTGACATTGGCTGGGTTTCTAGATGATGCTAGAGGTTGGGGTTATAACTCTTCAACCCTTGTTTGGATTGCAGATCCTGATGAAACTATTTCTGCCTGTGATTTAGAATGAGATCATTCTAAAGGCTTCATTTCCTATGAGAATTACCGATAATGTTTGGTGCTGGAAGAGTAAGACACTAGTAGAGTCATACACATTCTAGTTGGCATGTTTAAATGCATGTGGGAATGCAAAATTTTTATTTTTTCCTGTCTTTTTTTTTCATCAGTCCCAGTCTACCTTTGAAATTGCTTTAGCACCAAGGATGACTTTGAACGTCTGACCCTTCTGCCTCTACTTCCCAAAAGCTAAGATTACAGGGACGCACCACCACACACAATTCTATCAGGGAATCAGACTGAGGATGTAATGCATGCTTAAAAGTACACACTCTCCCATCTGAGATACATCCCCAGCCTTGACATGCTTCCATTGTATGTTTAATACGTAAAAAGGAGTACTAGCAACCAGGAAAGTGGAGCTGGATGTGAAGTGATTCCTAAATCAAATGCTAACATAAAGCAAAGAGGTTTCCAAAGGTGAAAGCCCAAGTTAGAGTTATAGTATTACTCAGGCTGTTCACAGGGTGGCAGGGTCAGTACACTGTGAGTGATGTAAAGATGCAGGTTGAAGTGATCACACGGTTAGTTACTACAAGATTAAGGTTTTTAAAGTCGGGGACCAAGGTATGTATAGAGACCTGAAAGTCATACCAAGGACAGTGGCTTATGAGAAAAGATGGCCTGAAATAGAAATTAATAGACATTAATCCAATTAATAGAGATGAGCCAAAATAAATAAATAAGCCAATAAACTTCAACTCAGAATAAATACCAAACTTCATTGTTGTAGTGGTAGAGGTAAAGCAAAGCCAGAGACACAGAAAGACCAACGTGCTTGTCAAGGCGTAAGAAATGAATGTTTAGTGCATCCTGTATATAAAGTAGAAAAGTATGCTCATCATTGTGGTACTTTTAGCAGAGCAACAGGATCAGAAACCATTTTGTAATTACATGGAAGTACTGAGCTCCACTCCTCTTTTTTTAATCCCCCAAATTCCTTTGCTTCCATTCAATACCTCCTTAACTTTTTTTTTTTTTTTATATTTTGGCTCAGAAATCAGACTTTTCTGTTCCAGAAAAAAAAAAAATTTGTGCAGCTGTCTGGAAGTACCTGATTGACATGAATCAGCAGAAGAGGGGGATCTGAGCTCCTCTGGATGCTGAGCGAACAGCAGCAAACATGAGTGCCCTGTGTGATCACTGCACACAGAAACATAAGGGATGTGGGAAAGAGCAGTGCAGGGTCAGAGTGAGGCTCACGGGGGGGGGGGGGAGGCTATTTCCTATAGGAAAGCTGATAGCAGCCTCTGCTGAGATAGATTTTCAGTGCATATGCTATCTATCTAGGAAGAACACTCCAGTGAAAACCTGAGGAACTGGCTTGCTCAAAGACTTGTTCTTCAGGAGCAAAAGGGATGAGGAGCAGGGATGCTCTTTTGTTGTTCACTCAGTGAACTGTCCTTCCTTGGTGAGTTACTTTGCTCGTGTTATCAAAGTATCACAGACTGACATAAAAGACAGAAATGTATCTTCTTATCATGCTACAAGCCAGAAGGCCAACATCAAGGAACCAAAGTTTGGTTACTGATGACTTTTAAGTTTATAGATGTATGCCTTTCTGTGGCAAGCCCGCCATGTAGGTCTATTATATTCTTCTTCTGTTCAGAAAACATATTGGATTAAAAACTGCATTAAAGTCATCATTTTGATTTATTTTCTCAAAAATCCCTTTTGCAAATATAAATTTCATTACAAAGATTTGCAGATGGGAGGATACACAATTCATCCGATGATGCTCAGTATTAAAGGTAACTGGAATACTTTATTCATCCATGGACTACATTTCCCAGCCTCCCTTTCAGCTAGTGATGGGCAGGTGGCTGCCATTTTACTCTTACATGTTTAGAGATAACCCTTTCATTCATCTAGTCTATCTCATATAAGAATAGAAACATTCTTCTGCTTGATATATTTCTGTCCTGGAGTAACGGACCTACACCAGAATCACTTCCTGCTCAGTAGGAGGAGAACCAGAACACACATCCTATATTGTTATATAAAAGAAAAGAAACCTGATTTCATTGAGACTTTAAATCATGGTTGAACTCCTTCTCATATCCTTACAATTACACTTGCATACGTAGTGTTAACTAAAGATAAAGTTGGACATTAACCTTTAGTTTGAAGATAGTTTATAGACCTAAGACCAAAATATATTAAAAGATCTATAGTCCATATTGTAAACTTAAACTAATTTTTTTCATTGTTTTTTTTTTTTTTTGTATTCGTTGCTGTTGTAGTTTTTCAAGACAGGATTTCTTTTGTTTTCGTTGTTTAAGTTGTGGTTTCTTTGTGTAGTCCTGGCTGTCCTAGAACCAGCTCTGTAGAGCAGGCTGGCCTTAAACTCACAGAAATATTTCTGTTCCCTAGTGCACTTGAGGGCATTTGAGGGCACTTCCCACTGCCCAGCTTTAAACTTATTTTATTCTTGTCAATAATATAGCCATTTATTAAGTTGATAAAGTTAATTTACTGAGTCCTTTCACTCTATCCATAAAGAATCAGAAAAGAAGCAAGCATTGTGGATGCATACTGTGACCTCAAGTTGCTCAGTTTTATGAGATAAAATTTAACCAAAATCTACCATATCTACTCTGTTCAAAGGCAAGCACACAGGATCTGCCTGGGGAGACCATAACAAAACAAAGCAAAAAGCAAACAGAGCAAACTATAACTTAGAGTTGGATGGCCCTTGAGTATGTGTAGATGATACTACAAAGGAATATAAAATATGGATTTAACAGGAACAGATGCAATTTTTAGATGACATAGACACGGAAAGGGTAGAGACAGCTAGTTATACAGGCAGGTAAATGATACTAAGTATCAATGAGTTTGAAATCACCACAGAAGGCAGACCTGGGTGAGAAGCCTTGACAGTTTTCCTCTGAGATAGTAACAAATCAGTAAGGAAGGTACTTCAATGTTGCAGTAAATATTTAAAAACTGACTCCAATGGTTCCCCAAGTACCACTCTGTGACTTCTCTGCACCAGGTCCCTCTGACTCCCCATCTCTATGTTTTCACTCACAATTCCCTTGGTGGGTTGTTACCATGCCAGGCCCACACATCCCATTTCTGTGGTGGGCTTAGTGTACCCCACCACCATACTTTCTCCTGAACTCAATTAAGTCACCGCATGAATGAACACACCACACAATACCTCTGATCCAACTGACAAGATCTAATTTTCCCACCTAGACAGCACAAAATCCTGTACACACACATCTCATTAAAATATTCATAATAATATTAACATCTGCTTCCATGGTTGCTCCCAGCTCCTCCTTGCTCTGGCTCCTCTCTCTCCTTCTGAACACCCCCCACTTCATCCTTTCTTCTTGTCCAATGACAGGCGTCGTTCCATCTAGTACCTGCCTTCATGCATAAAGATGTCATCTATACTTAAACATTATTAGGAACCTGATTTCCCTGTGCAAGGTGGATGGTCTCTCTGTTCCTGGCAAACTTAAGGCTACATATAGCACTGGACTCAGTGGCTAGATTCCTTAGGTGGAGTATGATGTCCAGGGGTTCTCTTGCTTGAGGAGAGGTGAGAGGAAACATCAGACAACTAAATGTATGTTCTGTAATGTCCATTTGGAATACGTGTCTACCTATGGTTCTTCATGGAAATGCTTATGCTGATCCAATTTTGTACAAGATGAAATAGATCCCCAGAACATAAACGTACACAATGTACTGGCTGGTTTTGTGTGTCAACGTGACAGAAGCTGAAGCTATCACAGAGGAAGTCTCCCTTGAGAAAATGCCTCCATGAGATCCAGGTGAAAGGCATTTTCTCAATTAGTGATCAAATGGGGACGGCCCAGCCTGTTGGAGTTGTTGCCATCCCTAAGCTGGTAGACCTGGATTCTATAAGGAAGCAAGCTGAGCAAGCCAGGAGAAGCAAGCCAGTAAGTAGCACCCCTCGATGGCTTCTGCATCAGCTCCTGCCTCCAAGTTCCTGCCCTGTGTGAGTTCCTGTCATAACTTCCTTTGATGGTGAACAGCAATGTGGAAGTATAAGCTGAATAAACCCTTTCCTCCCCACTTGCTTCTTGATCATGACGGTTTGTGCAGGAATAGAAATCCTGACTAAGAAAGACACACAGTCAATGAAGAAAAAGAACTGAATTCTATCTGACTCTGATGCCCATTTTTTCATTTTGTTTTTTACTTTGCTTTCTGAAACCCACTTGCTGAAGGGACTTCCAGAACCCTCACCTGCGGCAGCTTAGGTCCTACAATTCCATCACAGTGGCTGAGCCAATGATCTCTGGATATGGGAGGAAGTATTTACCAGATTACCTGTGTAAGAAGCCCCATCCGCTGAGAACTCTGTGAACATGGAAGCTTGTTTAAATACTGCTACTCTCCCCTTTCCTTCCTCCCTTCCCCCCTCTCTCTTCTTTTGTACAATACAGTTGTAACATGTGTTCTCTGCAGAGAGCAATTCACAGAGCAGTGATGACAAAGAAAGCCCCTGCAGTTTTTACCTACTCTTGGCTGAAACCCAGAATAGATTTTTTTTTCTTTCATCAGCTTAGGTCTTTAAAGATCAGTACTTAATCTTTCAATTTCTTTCTCTGTGTGCAATATTAACCTTCACAATAAAATACAGAAGCTGGAATCTATTATATAGAAAACTAAATGTTTTTAAAGATGATTTTAGGGCTCATCAGTCCTAAGTGAAACAGTATGGCACTATATATGTATGTATATATATATATATATATATATATATATATATATATATATATATATATATATATATCCCACTAATAATGTGGTTACATAAGGTTGAGATACTGTGTATTCATGCTTTGGTTGTTAAATCAAATGAATCTCACCAACTCCCTTTTTTATTTTCAAGATGACACCGTTTAACTCCAGGACTTAACTCCCGATAAGGAAAACAGCTCAGGATGAATTTTCCCTTGCTTATTATACCACAGAGTCTAATCCTGAATCGATGCTAAAGTTGATTCTGGTTTTGTTTTGTTTTGCTAGCTTTTTGTGTCCTCTGTTTTCTGTGTTCGTGTGACCAATTTTTTCCACTGATAATTAATAATCTTAGGCCTGGAGTTTGTTCCTCTCTCCAAACGACTCACATCCATGGCTGTTCATTCTGTGCTCAGGCTAGACAGTGTTTCATTGATCCATTCTTGTTTGCAACTTTAATACTTAACATACAATGCAATGATTGCCCAGACTGGGTACACTGCACAAACCACACAGCACTGAGCAACCATTCGTTAGACTTCAGCTCCTGAAGTCCAAAGGGATTCCCGCTCACTCTCTTAACTAGAACTGCGTTCTCTTTGGCATTGTAGTTGTAATAGAAGATGTTCAAGTGTCTCTAATTATCCTAGGTGGCCTAATAGGAGAGGGGAATGCTAATAACAACTAAGCCAAGACCACAGAGTTTGGGATCTTCCTATTCAGCCCCAACCTTCCCTGACCATTCACAGAAAAGGAGCTAGCATTGCAGATTAGGACTTACACTCTGTTTCTGCTGTTTCCATTCCTCTCAGTTGTTTGTGTCCTTGGGCCTTAAAATGTATCATCTTACAGCTACAATCTAATGAAATTTAAACTTAATAGTACTGTTATAATATTCCACAGCTTTAGTACTTTCAGTTTGAGATTTAAGGTTACAATAATCGAAGTAATAAAATGGCAAAGGATTTTGGCCTTAACAATATCTGTAAGCTAATGGTTTGGTTCTGTGCATATAACCAGTTAAAATGCATGCATATCTTGACACAGGTGTGCAACAGCATTCAAAGCAGCACTGTGTTACAAACATCTCACAAATAAATGTGATAGTTTTACTCTGCAGTGCTACCCAGCCAGAAGATGAACAACTATATATATAATCTCACAAGCATATTGTTGCATGTTTAGACACTGGACTCAAATCAGTACAGAATGATTTTCTTTGCATACCTTCAGAAAGGGATTAAATTAATCCTTGATATTACAGTTAGTCATGACAATGACTATCTTTTGGTGGGGTATAAATCATGTAATGAAGCATGCTGAGAATGTGAAACTCTAAAAATATTTTTGTAGGATCCTGATTAATTGGTACATTCAACTTGTGAAAATTCAACACAATTTTTATTATATTCATTGCATTTTGAGTCCATTTTAAACTTTATATATGGGATCACTTTATATATATAAACATTTTTTCTTCCAAAACCTAGCAACAGCAGTTTTATGGAAGAAAGTCTGCTCTTAGCAACCCACAAAAGGAATGGAATTTTAATAAATTCATTACATTTAGTAAACTTTCAATGGAAACTCAATGAAAATATTGAAAAATACCAACTGCAGCAGTCAGATGTTGAGTAAAAGAGTATAAGGCTGGAAATGTAGCTCAGTTGATAAAGTACATTACTAGTATACAGAACACCAGAGGTTAAAGACATAGCACCCTGTCATCCTGTAACTAAAACATTTGAGGGGGGGAAGGAGGGAGGGAGAGAGGAAGGAGGGGGAGAGAAAGAAAGAGAGAGAGAGAGAGAGAGAGAGACAGAGAGAGAGAGAGAGAGAGAGAGAGAGAGAGAGGAGAATCAAGGGCAAGGTGAAGGTTGGCTTCATAGTAAATTTGAGGCATAGTACAGCTATAAAATGTGTTTTCTGCATGTTACAAATGTAAACCCGTCCCTTTATATAGAATGCTTAATATTTAATATAAAGATGATTTCTTTCTTTCTTTCAAATATTTGATGGGATTTTCATTTTTAAAACAGGAGATACTGGGGAGTGGGAGAAGGCTCAGCACTTAAGTGTGTATTGCTTTGGCAGAACTAAGTTTAGTCCATTTCAAGCAACTTACCTGTATCTCCAGCTGCAGTGTATCTGATACCTCTGGCCTCCTGCACATACCCATAATTAAAAATAATAAAAATCAATCTTAGAAATTTAACGGTTTCATGAACAGACATAGTTGCTGCTTGCTGTATTACAAAGAGCAAGAAAACCTGTCCTTAAGAACAATTGCAGAAATGCTGGTAAATCCTCTTTCTTCTCATGTACTCTTATTTAATCACGTACCAACATGTTCTTTTATAACATATATTCGTTGTCCCAACACACAAGAATTTCCATTTTATTAAGGAATTTTCGTATTCATTTTACAGAATGTTTTGTTGTATTCTATTGGTTTGGGTACTTGGCCGGCACGTCTGTGTATCAAGTGTATGCCCGGTGCTTGGAGAAACCAGGAGAGGACAAGAAAGTCCCTGTAGCTGAAGCTACAGTCCACTGTGAACTGCTATGTAGGAGCTGGAAATTGAACCCAGGTCCTCTGGAAAAATTCAAAGTACTGTTAGTTTTCGAGCCTGCTTTCTGGTCCTTGACTAGGAAGTTTTTGTTTCTTTGTTATTAATCATTCCATTCGTTTACATACCAAATGATATCACCCCTGCCCCGATTGCCCCTCTACCAAACCCCATCTCATGATATCCCACTTCCTGATATACCCCTCCACCAGCCCCCCCATCCCACATCCGTCCTCCCCTCTCCCCTTTACCTGTGTGAGAGTGCTCCCCCACCCACCCATGCTATCCCACTCCACCGCTCCAGCATCCCCCTACACTGGGGTATCAAGCCTTTCCTGGTCCAAGGGCCTCTCTCCCCGTTACTGTCCGGGAAGGCCATCCTTTGCTGCATGTGTATCTGGAGCCATGAGGGATTGCAACCCCATTAGAAGAACAACATAGGCCGAACTAGGAAGTGTTTAGCAGTGAACCCTCTTTTTGAAATTGCACTTACCTTACCTGAAGACGGTGCTACAAGTCTGTAACACTAGCACTTGGGAGACTGAAGCAAGAGGTAGCTAGGGGTCTGGAGCCATCCTGGGCTAAAATGAGCTAAGAAGTGAGAGATGGGTAGGGCGGGAAGAAGAAGGAAAAGAAATTTCTCAAACATAACTACTTGAATTTCCTGTGTATTAACTAGTCTTTGTCCCATGTAGAGGAACGGAGTTGTTTCAAACTCCATATACCAAGCTTATGGTCATAATAGAATGCCTTTAGGTTAAGGCGTTGAAGCGTTGAATCTACAGAACCGGCCGCACGGGAGCCCACCAGTATTTCCTTTTCCTGGCCAGGTAGAAGAAGTTAACCATGGACAGAAATGCTTAAATAAATAAATAAATAAATAAATAAATAAATAAATAAATAAATAAATAAATAAAATCTTACCAAACCACAATAAATCAATAACTACAGCTCCAACTCAGCTTCCCAAGCGAGATCTTAAAATTATCCACGGCGTCCCTCACATGCTTGACACAAGGAGCTTTGGGAGCGGGGCTATGCTGAGAGAACAGTCCGCTCTCAGCCAACTGCTGTTAGGCTACCATACTTTTGAACAGTGAGGAAACCACTAGGCCAAGTGAACTCAAATTCTGGCCCCTGGCTGAGGCCCTGGGGAACCCTGAGCACAGGCTCCATTGTCTCCTCCCTGAACCCACCGAGCTTCCTCCCCGGCCTCCCTGGTTACTCATAGCTTCTCCTGGAAGTGAGCTCTTCAACTCGAATTACCGTCAAAACCCTGCACACACACCTACCCCCGGCTTTTTTGTCGTGGTCTCCCCCCCAGACCGCACCGTGGAAGCTTTCCCCTCAGTGACTTTCCATCGGGTTTCATGCGCTTGCCTCGTGGACGTTCTGTTGTCGCCTGGCGCACAGCTGCTGGTGTAGTGTCTGGGTTTTGTTATCGCCCATTGTTATGGGATGACCAGCTGGGCACAGTTGGGCAGTGGCCATTACGCTTTGCTGCTGCACCAGGCCTGGCAGTGTTTCAAGGCCTTAATGGCTTTTCTCCTGCCATTTGCTGTCGATTTCATATCAGCGGCGTTTATGGAAACACACAACAGCTGTATTTTCGGACATCACACTGATTACAGCGTTGTTGATTCAATTCATTACTTGGGCAGACAGAGGCCACTCTTTTTATTTATGTGTGCAGACTCTTGGCTCTATTTTACACCTTGAAAGGGCGGGAACCTTTATCTTCCTTCACTCATACCGCACATCTGCTTAACAATATGATAAACATGTGTGCTTACCATAATAATGGGACAAGGGCAATGATTCCCCAGCCAAGGAATTTTAGCAGCCTAGCGATAGTCTATGCTGAATGTCAGTCTCTCCAACCTAAGGAAGTGCTTCATTTTTCTCAGTTGATATAAAAGTTTTAGGTGAGGTACCAGAACTAAATAACTTGAATTAACTCTATCACTCAGATAACCTTTAGAGTTATCTAAAGTTAACTGGACAAGAAAGGTGTATTCTCTTTTTTTTTTTTTTTTTTGGTCTCGTTGTTTGTTTTTTAGTTTTGCTAGTATTATTTCACAAGTATTATTCCATTAAATTATCGTATTTGAACTATATGAACGGCAGTATTATCCCCGTTTGGAGAAGGAAGACTAGCGGGAGGCTGGCTAGCTTGCTACATCACTTGGTACTTCCCACAGCTATGAGAATGTCAGCTTTTAGTTAGGTACATTGCTACACAGATAAAAGGGAAAACTTTGCAGCTGCTTTGAAGCTCACTGTGAGGGTCTGAATGAGGTCCAGTTGGGGACTGTAAGCCTTTGCTTAGAATCATCCGTAATGAACAAAGGCTGTCTCATCCCCCCCCCCCCCCAACCTGGGTTTCCCTAAAAGCAAATGTAATGGCTGGAGCTACAACAAGTCTTTTGATTACAAGGTAATAATGATAATAATGATAATGATAATAATAATAATAATAAACACTGTTCATTGGTACAGGAAGATGAAAATATTGAAAATATTGAATCTGTAAAATAAAAGTTGTCATATTGTTTCAGAAAACCCACCCCTGGATTTGTTTTATCTAAGTGAGAAAGAAATATGTAATTTGCTATTTTTCAGATTTTTATTTTTGAAAATAATATATGGGAGTAGCTAATGGATACAAACGACAAATTGGCTATCGATACCTACAAGCAAAAACGCCTCTGTCACTGTATTATCTGGCTGGGGACAGCATCCTCCAGACGCCAGGACATTTGCAGACAGAAGGGCAATGGTGGGTATTTCAGCTGCAGTGCGAGTTATGGGCTCACACTGTAGGTCACGTGCCTTCCAGGATGAGACTCCCATGCATGTCAGCCAGTTTTCCAAAGTGGATTCTGTGCATTTTCTGAGCTCAGATGCCAACTCATCTCCCACCAGGGCAGCACTGGTCAGCATCTTGCTGCAGCAGATTGCTGGCCTCGCTTAAAAACAGCTGGGGGAATGCTTTCTTGAAGTCACCAAAGACCTATAAGCATCTAAAATGGGATCTTCCAACCAGCTGGTGAGTGTGTTTATTTTTGGCCACTGTTTGTTTCTTTAAAAACTCATGACAGTCCGCCTCAATCAGCACACCCCTGCTTCAAAGCTCTCCTGTAACCATCAGCACATTTAGAACTTGTGGCGTTCAACACCTGGGGTTTGTATCCGAGGAAAGTAAATGGTAGACAGCAGGGATGATGGATCAGGAGCCAACCAGCTAAACACAGGAAAGGATTCAACATCCTGGTTCTCCATCGATCGTTCCTCTATAAATTAGTCCCGCCCCTCCCCCCAGAGGCCATCCAGATTACCTGCCTTCACTTGACCTTTAACCTCAGCTCCAAGAGCATGCACATTCAGAAGTCTCTATGATCTTTTAAACCGAGCCTAACTCTGAATGTGTAGTAAGAACAATAGAACACAGCTACTATTTGAGACGTGTGAGGCATTTCATATGCTTGCAAGAGCTCCATAGGGTGGGTACATTCATAGCCTCCCAGATGATAGGGGAGAATGACTTCTTCATTCAGGAAGCAAGCGAGCAGCAGACTTAGGACTTGAACTTAAGGGTTCCGATCCCAGGGTTTGCTCTTCCTGCCTCTTGCACCAGCCTTATTTCCCAGGCTCATAGGTATAGCTGCTACTCCATAAAAATTGTACTCTTACTATAGAGGCAGTTTTCTCTAAGCTTTCTTTCCAGATGGTGTGGTAAATGACTGAAATTGCACTTACATGTTTATAATATTTACAGAATGAATTTTAAGACCAGAAAGAGCGGGAAAATCCAGAAATGTGCCATACAAGGCCAATGACAGGAAAATCTATATAACCAATTCCAAATCTTCTTTAACCTGAAGTTCTTACCTGATAAACATAGTTGCTCCTTGGCAATACTGAGAAAACACAAGATAACCAACTGAGCTTTGAGGTGCTGGAGGAGGTAGTCTTGAAAGGCTTAGAAAGAGAAAAAAAGAACTCAAGTTTGGTGGTTAAAAGGGTTAAATTTGTTTCTGCCCAGGTATTCTATGCTGCAACTCTACCTCACTTTCAACCAGTATTTTCTAATTTTGATTGTATTCGTTTTATTTAAGATAATGTAATGTTATGTTGAGTGAAATCATTATGACAACTTATTTTTTTGGGGGGGAGGATATTTGAGCGGATAGTATGCATGTCTTAGTATATGTGAACTCTCCGTGTGTGGGGGAACATGGGAGCTCATGCTTGTGTGGGTACATATGCCCCTGTGCTTGTACATGTGGAAGCCAGTGATTGACATCAAATGTCTTCCTTAGTTTCTCTCCTTCTTATACATGGCAGCAAAGTCTCTCTCTTGAACCCAGAGCTCTTGGATTAGGCTAGTTTGCCTTTGGAGATTCCCTCCTTGTGTTTCAGCAGTGTG
Organism: Micromys minutus; assembly: GCF_963924665.1. Classification (NCBI taxonomy): domain Eukaryota; kingdom Metazoa; phylum Chordata; class Mammalia; order Rodentia; family Muridae; genus Micromys; species Micromys minutus. Next base: position 31,767,151 of record NC_137957.1, read on the forward strand.
TGGTCTGGGATTTCCAGTGGGCTTCCAGGCACAACTAGGCATTCGCTCGAACGCTGGGGATCCAAACCCAGCTCCTCCTGCTTACTCAGCCAGCGCCGTACCCACTGAGCCATCCCGCCTTGTACCATTTTTTTCCTCTAGCTTCTTTCCTCGAGCATATGTAGACAGATTTCTCTCATCTGAAGGAAAGATTTCGAATTTTACAGTATGATTCCAATAGGGAAAGCTGTATTCAATATGTAAAGTTTTGATTCAGCAATCATTCTATTAACATCATATTTTGCTTCAAGATGTACACCCTCGAAGCTTCACATCCAGGATCACAGCCAATCTCAAATTCTAATTTAGTGTCTGCCAACACTGTGCATTTAAAGCCTCTGATTAAAAAAAAAAAACAGTTAACTAATTTTTAGTAATCCCTTATGCTTATGCTTTATATCACATGTTTTACAAAGCTAGACAGTAGTTTGTAGTCAGCTCTGATCTTAGAAGCCTTTTAATGAATTCTGTTCTCTCCCTGAATAAGGTTCTGCATGTGTACTAGACATGAATCATCTGTTACTGTTAGCAGTCCAATGAGTCTATAAATCATGGCTCTGGGTAAAGAATGACTAAAATACAAGCCTTTATATTTGCCTGGCACACACTGTAAGTGGAAAAGTGCTAAATGAACAGTAGTAGATTCCCGTTTGATCAGGAATTTGTTTTAAAGCAATTCATAGTCACGCATAGATTTTCTTCTTCAGCTTGAGGCAGCAGAACTTTCTCTGAATGTCTTTCTCAAGAAATGGTTTCCTACCGGCTTTTTTTAAGATACCCTGCAAGATTGGGTGCTGAACAGATGTTCGCTCAATGCACCGAGTCAATAGGGACTTTAACATTTGCTACCAGGCACTGTCATTTTGGAGAAAAATTATAGGATATGAAATTATGGTTTTACCTGTGTAAGATAACCTGTCCAAAAGCAAACGAACAAACAAATAAATACAAGCTGTTTTATACTGGCAGGGTCTTCCCAGTACTGAGGAAGGGGAGCTGACAGAAAGAATTTTGTGGGAGAGGAAGAGAAACAGTTACATTCTGATAAGACCATGGTAAGAGTATGTCAGTAAAGTAATAAAACATATATAGAGAGAGAGACATGAAAACAGCTAGAAACCAGCCATATTATCATGGTGAATTAAGGATGTCTGCCAAACATTGGGTTGTTGTATCATTTAAGATAGTTTTTGTTGTTTTGGGTTTTTTTTTTTTTTGTTTTGTTTTGTTTTGTTTTGTTTTGTTTTGTTTTGAGCTACAAGTAGCACAGGCAAAATTAAGGTTCTACAACAAATCAAAGAGGGAAAGAAGTTGAGCAGTAGGCTCAACGTGACGAAAGCTGCTGGGGCAGCTCACTGTTGTTTAGGCTTCTCTCTTCTTTTTGTTGCTGTGCAAGCACAGGTGGCTATGGTGCATTGACGTTTTGTTGTCTATTCTTCAGGCACAAAGAGAGACTCAACAGCAGACAGAAGAGCCAGCTGAGCCTATTATGTCATTGTAATAAAGAGGACAATCTCTCTTAGAAACCTGGGTCTCTCCACTTTCCTTTTAATATATTGGTCAGAACTGGGTCACACAAGACTCCAGAGATAAGTTGTTGTGTACTGAGTGACAAAGAGAAATGACATTACTGTGATTTAGATCAGACTTGGGATAGGGTTGGAATTTCCAAGGAGCATGGTCCTAAGCACATTAACCAAGCTTATTAAGGTTTGTGTTTGAGGGGGAGAGAGGACATCAGAGTGTAGCCAATGGATGGTCTCTATTGTAATTAGATACAGAGCCCCAGCCAGTCTTCATGGTTGAACTCCCGTCCTTTCAAAAAGCAATATATCATTTTAGTGCCAGATCCTTCTGGGAGAAAACAAGCAAACAAGCAAACTTGCGACTATATTGGTAAACTATGTTTTCAATCATTTTGGCATTTAGATAACAAGGAAAAATTCAGAGCCTTATTTTGCATATTCATATATTTATGGTCATGCATGCAAAAACAATAAAACATAGACCCCTCCATTTTTAAAATTCTTATTTTCCAAGAGAAGCTAAAGCCTCTCTGCTTTGCCTGGGAATTAGAAGCTCTTATCTTTAGAAAGAAAGAAAAGTTCGTGTTGTGCAAGGGAAGAAATTTCATCAAAGGTCCTTAGTAGAGACCATATTCCTTCTTCACGGTTAGGAAAATACTTTGAAAACTGGAAAAAAAGCCCAAAACACATTCATCAGCCTGGCAGTGTAATAGTCATCTGGTCCTGTTCTCCGTGAAGAGGAAAGGCTCTGAGGCCCAAGAGGAAGACTGTTGCCATGGGTTGCATAATTGTGAGAGGAGGTAGAATCCAATCTCAGACATGCTGACCCTATCTGGACTCTTTTTATTGCTATCTTTCTCTGGCTGAAGCCATCCAGCAATATGGGAAAAGAATGTGGGGTTGGTAACCTGAACTCCTTGGAAGAGGAGAGCAGACAGGAAGAGAAATTCTCTAGAGAGCCTTACCTCCCAGTTAGGAGAAGGTCAAGAGGACACTGATTTTACAAACAGAAAGATAAAGCATGTTTGTATATAACCAGCAAACCTTTCCATGTTAAATTTTTTCCCTCTCTCCCTGTCTCTTTTTATTTCTACATGTATTTATTCTGCCTCTGTTTTCTTACTGATATAAGGTACAAAGTGAATCCTGGGCTTTGGTACAAATTAAAATTTAAAATATACTTCTAGATTTTTACATGTAGTTAGAATCAAAATTATGGCTTACTATCTACAAGGGATCAGTTCTCCCAGGATGAGTTCATTGCTTCCAGCTTCTTGTTGAAATAGCCATACTGATTCTGGAGAAGGATGCTTGCAGATAACCATCAGACTGAGCACAGGTACCCCAATGAAGGAGCTAGAGAAAGGACTGAAGGAGCTAAAAGGAGTTATAACCCCTTGGGAAGAACAACATTATCAACCAACCAAATCCTCCAGAGCTCCCAGGGACTAAAACAATAATCAGTGAGCACACATGGAGAGACACATGGCTCCAGCTGTATATGTAGCAGAGGATGGCATTGTCTGGCATCACTGGGAGGAGAGAGAGGCCTTTGGTACAGTGAAGGCTCCTTTTCCTGGTGTAGGGGAACACCAAGGCACTGAGGTGACAGTGGGTGGTTGGGTGTGGGAGCATCTTCATGGAAGCAAGAAGAGGGTGAGGGGAGATGGGAGTGGAGGGAAAGGGGATAACATTTGAAATGTAAATACAGAGAATATCCAATAAAAATGAAAAAAAGGATTGCATTTCTAATTCCATAGAATAATGCCAGATAAAGAGGTTGCCTTTATTTACCGATCAAACTGTCAATAATCTCTGATTATAAGCATTTGAATCATGTTCATTGTATGAGGTCTTCTGTGACTCACACAAACAGAGTCCATAGCAGATTGCTTGCTAGTTCAAAACAGCAGGTTTGATGTATCTTGTCCACTGTCATTAGGTAGAATGGTGCATCACACTCTCACACTCTCACACTTTTAATAGCACTATTTTTTCTCATTTTTTAAATTGTAAAATTTACATTTAAGAGTTTATCTCAACTGTCATCAGAAAAATTTATTCTTCTAGTATATGGAAATTAACAGAGAGGACCTCAACTGGTCTATGTCCAGACAATAAGAGACTGTGACCCATACATCCAGGGCTGGGCCACAAATATTACACCTTTCCTCCAAGGCTCAGGGGTTTTGGAGGAAGAAGGGAACAAGGGGAACAAAGATTTGTGAGAGCCAGAGGTGTTGGATAATATCAAGCAAATGGTGTTTCCCCGACACAACAATGTAGTTGAACAGATAATCATACAACTTTTGAGATGGCATGTACAAGTTCAAGCCAGACAAAATCCCAGCAAAGAGCCGGGAATGTGGGTCCAAACTCTAATCATTAACTCTAAAGCTATTGGCATTTGATAGCCGCTGGATAAAGAAAGTCAGTTTTCTCCAATGGACTGACCTCTGGCTGGTCAACCACACACCAGGGCAGGTGCCACTCTCAAGACTAGTTGAGCAACACAAACTGGATTTAATGGGAGAAGAAAGAAGACATCAAATATGATGGGAAGGAGGGGAGGGTGCTTGTGAGATGAGTTGCAATGGGTGTGTTAAATATTTTCAAAGTATATAGTATGACATTCTCAAAGATTGAATATAAACAGTGCTTTAAGATTGCTTAAATTGATGACTTATAAATTCATAATGCATAACATTAAATACAGACTAATATGTATCTGATTGAAAATGGATTATAACTCAGTATTCTATAAGTTTTGATCTGGAATAGAAAAGAACAATATATAATTCACAAAGGATTTTTTAGATGTCTAATGTGAAATAGTAATTTATCAAGGACAAAAGATAATAAGTGTATCTTCCCTACAATAAAGTGGATAGATCTTATATCTATTCCCCCCCCCCCATCCAAACACAAAGATCAGAAAGAAGTAACTTTTGGTATCCCCAATGACTGTGATAGAAAAAACAATATTTTAATTACGTGCAGTTGTTAAATGATAGAACCAAGATTTGAACCCAATTTTTGTATGAACTTAAAGTCTGTGTTTCCTTGATGACAGACCCTGTCCACATGATAGCACTTATAAAGATCCATGTGTGAAGTTTTCTTCTTTATATAGAGTCATGAGAGACATCTCCACCTTTGTCTTTAGTGAAGACAAACTTACAGTAGGCATCACAAGTAACTGTGTAATTACACTTAAAGATATGCTAAGCAAGTCTTATTCTACTGTTACAGTGGCATGTAACAATTTTTTGACCCATCTCTTCCAACATCAAGAATATATTTATGTTTTGTTGTTATTGTTGTTCAAATCTCATTTTCTATGTTCATTAGTTTCTCTTTTATTCTTTATTTTGTTCTGTCGACACTATGTAATCTAAAGTTCATAAAGGTATCATGTCATACCTAGGGTTCCTGGCTCATAACTCCCTCTCCAATGTAGGTCAGATTTTCCAACAATTTTATCTTAGAGCTGATGTTATTTGACCCACTTTGCCTTATAGTAGACCAAAGACCTTCATGTCAGAATGGGTTTTGCTTATACACAAGGATAAGGACTGTTGCTGAGAGAGAAGCCAACAAGGATCAGGACAAGGCAAACATGGTTCCCTGTTCTCTGTCTAGTATCCTTACGTCATTCTCCTTTCATCCTGTTCCATTTATGCACAGATTGTTCAAGCTTCAGAGATGGATATTCAATCAAGTTGTCATTTAAAACCCCAAAGATGATTCAAGGAATGTCTGTATATGTGAAGTGTTGAGGCTTCTGAGAAGCAGCATATGATTCATCAGCTCAGCAGCTCTTAACCTCACAACCCTTCCAAGTCTTTCTTTCTTTCCTTGGTTGTTTAAGAGTCTTCAATACACTGTTGAATGTAACAAATGCTTTTGGGAACTCTGTGAGCTACTCTTACAAATGAGTGAAATTTATAAAGGGAACTCATCCTATAGGGTGAGAAGTTCTAGAAAAGTAAACAGCAGCCGGTTCTAAAGTGGGGGCAGTCTGTGGCATTCACCTCTCAACCTATGGGATCTGATTCTATTTCCAGGTAGGTAACATCTAAATTGAATTGAATCAGAGGCCACTGAGTGGTTGACCATTACATACATTAGATACATACTTTGGAATTACAATATCATTATGATCTTGGGTGTGAAAAGCTGAACTTGAGGGCATCTTTTTTTTTTCCTGCTAAATCATTAGAGTTCAGTCTTCAAATGCAATTATGTTACTTTATTATGTTGTACAGATTGCTTTATATCCTGTCTCTATCAAACAAAGCAAAATGACACAAGGCAAAAAAAAAAAAAAAAAAAAAAAAAAAATCCAAAGCAGATTATTTACAGAACATAAACTTCAAGAATGAGGGTTAGTTAACAAACTCATCAACGATACAAGTGTATTTAGCAGAAAGATTGTACTTATTGCTGTATTCATTATTGTTGGTATCAGGCATTTACTTTAATGTGTAACACATGAGAAAACTAGAAAAGAAGGAAGGGTATTCCATGAGTTAGAGAAAGTATTTATTGTTATGATTAATCGTGTATATAGTGGCATGCACTAGTCAGACCTGAGGATATAAAGATGAATAAAACATATTTGCATACATAATAAACTTTTATGCCTCCTTAGTCATCTGTTCTGTGCCTGAATTCTACCAACGGTGCCTCAAAAGTGTTCATGTTACAGCTGCACTAAGTAATTAGGGATATAAGGGCTATATCTGTACTGAACACTTGTAGATCTGTCTCCAAATTCCTATAAGCAGAACAGTATAGGAATATTCATGAAGCATTATATAAATTACATTAGATATAAAAGGTAATTTAGAGATGTGATGGACCATATATAGATACGTTTTCTTTAAGTAACTTGAGCATCTGTAGACCTTGGCACCTGCACAGTTACTAATGACCTACAGATGACTGTATATAGTTATTGTTAATTATACTGTGGTGGTTTGAATAGGTACAGCTCTGTGCTCTACGATCTTTTGCCTCTCCCCCTCTGAATGTTGTGATGTTGGAGTTGGAGTCATTGAATTATTGGGGTTCCTTTGATTGGATGAGCAAAGCTAATCCAAGGAGAAAGCCACTCTAGGGATGAAGGAACATAGACAGGAGCACATGAACTGATGGACAATATCAACCTCAAGATTTTCAAGACTTCCTATTACATGAGCCAATCCTTTCCTTTATTGGCTAAATCACTGAGTCACTTCTATTATTAGCTCTTTCAGAGTTCTCTAGTGCATTGTTCTCTATGATTTTGATAGTCCATGTTGTCTTTCATAGAGTCCAAAAATATCTTTTATTCAAAACCAAACTAAAATGTCACATCTACCCTTATCCCATGGGCAAGATTCATTGCCACCTTTGTTCTCCCATGATCTCTTATTCTGATTTTATGATGATTACTATTTCCACGTCAACTTGATTAGGCTAGGGACTATCCAAATAGTTGGTAGAATATTCCCTAAGCATTCTGGAGAAGTTTCTAGAAGACATTAGCATTTGAATATATATACTATGCGAAAATGGTATCTGCTGAGGGCACAAGAAAAAATGCAGAAGAAAAGATTCTCTTTCTGAGTTAAGATATCCATCTTCCTGACCTCAGATATGGAAAGTTCTGGTTCTCAAGTCTGTAAGTTTGAACTGAAAAAAATTACAATATTAACTTTCTTTTGATTCTAGAAATGTTGATAACATGTTGTTAGAGTTCTAGGCCTCAATAATAAAACCCAGTTCTTATGATAAAACTCTCTCTCTTTCCCACTTCCTCCTTCTTCCTTGTCTCCATACATATATTTGAACATAAGAATACATATACACTTGTATATGTGTTCCTTTGTAGAATTCTAATATATCCATTCAGTCAGTATATGTTTACTGGGGATTTATATGTTATTTTTGTATGGCAGTTTCTCTTATAGGGAAAGCTAAATAAAACTAATTTTTAACACTGGAAATAATAAAGCACAAATGGATTTCTTATAAATGAAAAGTAGAGAAGTCTCCATGGAAATTATGTTCTCGATGGCAAAGAAAACTAACCAGTAACAAAAGAGGCATGGTGGACAAATATTAAGATGCTTAATGGTTAGTAAACCTAGAAAAAATAGGATCAGTAGAAATGGGTAGTGGCTGCAATATGAAGCAAAGTGGTTAGGGAAGGTTTTTCTAAGACAAAAAATTCAAACAAAAGTTTTCAAAGGCCAGGTGTGCTCAGCTTACACAAGTAATGCCAGCACCTGGGAAGTAGAGGCAGGAGGATTACAGGTTTGATGCCAGCCAGTGCTATCTAAAATAATATGTAAGAATTAAGTAAATATTGGGGGAGAAATGAGGCAGGATATTGACCACGATCATCATTAGTGTGTCACACAAGACAAAGAGTAGAGATCCAGAGAAGGTCCTACTATTCTGGGACTGGGAGGGGAGGGCAGGAAGAGCAAATGGAAACACAAAGCAGAAGCCAGATGCTCAGGACCTTGGAGGTCCTTGACCTAGGTTTAGTATATACTGACAGGATCTGACTTCCATCTTCAAAGTCTCACTGGGTTGCCGATTTGAGAATTAATTTGGGGGAATGTCTTAATCAGGGTTTCTATTCCTGCACAAACATCATGATCAAAAAGCAAGTTGGGGAGAAAAGGATTTATTCAGCCTACACTTTCCACAGTATTGTTTATCACCAGAGGAAGTCAGGACTGGAACTCAAGCAGGTCAGGAAGCAGGAGCTGATGGAGAGGCCATGGAGGGATGTTACTGGCTTGCTTTCCTTTGGTTGGTCAGCTTGCTTTCTTATAGAACCCCTGTCTACCAGCCCAGGGATAGCATCCACAGTGGGCCCTCCACCCTTTTGATCACTAATTAAAAAAATGCCTTACAGTTGGATCTCATAGAGGCATTTCCTCAAGGAAGGCTCCTTTCTCTGTAATAACTTCACCTTGTGTCAAGCTGACACACAAAACCAGCCAGTACAGGGAACATATTTTTAAACATGTGATTTTTAGTTGTTGATTAATTTCTAGAATTTCTCCCCATTAGGAATATTGAAAATAGTTTATTTCAGTATGCTTGTTTACTCTACATTGTTTGACTTACTGAGTGGTTATCTATTTCTTGATGTTGTCTATTTCTTCATCAGTCATCATAATATATATATATATATATATATATATATATATATATATATATATGCATGTGTTAAATGTAATCTGAAGAGATATGTTAATCCTATTTCATAGAAGAGGAGAACTAAACATGCAGGTGAGTTTAAGAAGGAAAACAGAGAAAGCAAAATGATCCTGCATATAGGAAGAGAATAGATTTAAAATCAAATATAAAACAAACCATTCTTATATTTCAGAATGGATCAGGACCTAAAAGAATTCAGGATTATAGTAAAATAAATGTAACATCCACTAAAATAGCAACTATACTATAATAAATCTCTTAACTTTTACTAAAAGCCTGGGAAGAGACTCAAATCCCTATGTTGAATTCACTGTTCCAGGCAAACCATCAGGTAAGTATTCCGAAACTAAAAGAAATTTGTCCCCAGAATGTAAATCAAATATGTGCTCAAAGCACATCTGTTACCTCCAAGTACATGCTCACGAGTTCATTGAATTGTCGGACAATTTATAGGTTTCTTTAGCACCAATTGTCTGGGGTTTGAAAAGCTGCATTCATAAAATCACTGGAAAATATTTATAAGCTGCATGGTGCCGGGCATTGGCAAATGTCCTCCTGCGGACATGTGCTGAAGCAAATAAGCCAGTCGGCTACTTCCCTCCCACATAATCCCTGTGATTCAGTGGGATTGGATGACCTTCTTGGGAACTCTTTACTGTAGTCTGCATGGGTGCCAAAAGCCCAAGGAAGCTTGCTGAGCTGTTCTCATTTAAATATTGAGCTTGCTGGGTTCTTATTCAGACATCTTTAGACACACTTCCTTCTTGCTCAGCAAAACTGCTAATTGGCACAGGAAACATCTCTGGCTTTGTCTGTTTTCTATAGAACTTGGAAATGCTTCTACCTGACGCTGCTGACAGAATTCGACTTTCAATGCTCTGAATGCCCCGGACATTTCAATGACAACATTGGGAACAAAGTAACACACAATACACTTAGCTGGTCTTAAACTGTCTCAAGAAACAATGTAAGTCATTTAAAGTAAAAAATCCCCAGAAACTGGGGATTAAATAAAATAGGTGTTTGGAATATAGCTATTTAAATGTGGTGAAAGCTGCACACAGGACATTTCTGTTTCTATGGTCTTCTTCGTTTTCTTCACTGGCCCCCACCCACAAGTTCAATCTGTTCGCCACTTGCTTTAGCTAAAATTCCCAAGAAGCCTTTTTTTTTCATAAGCTTAAGAAAGGGTGATGTATTGGCAAGAATTAAAAATATATATATATTCTTGTACTTAGTGCCAGCCAAAAGCCCAACTCACACATGCATCTGAAGGTGGAGGTAGGGGTGGGCGAAGGGAGCCTATGAGTCTGATTTTTAGGTCCTTCCTGTTTCTGATGGGCTTATATGGAGTGAAAGACAAAGAGGAATAATTAATTACTTGCGAGCACATTGGATACTTGGGTTTCAATTGTGAACTTTTAAGGCTCATAATTCTGAATCTACTTGTCCAAGGCATCTTAAATCATTAGCATATATGTTTGCGTATATTTTCTTTGAATTCCAGTGGATGCTTTGTTTCATTTGAGCCTTTAGGGGCTGTCCTCAGAGGATGTTGGTATGTTCTGTTGTATCTGTTCAAATGCATCAGTATGAGCAAGACTCATGCCTGGATCAGAAAATGTAAAGAGCCATTCATGACGTTGTTTAACACAGGACTAACCAGGTAGAAGATGAAGAACAGAAAACTCATTGCTAGACTTTTCTACATGTCACTAAGAAATGCATTCCTGCCACCCTAGTCCCAGTGTTAGGAGTTATCTGAATCATTAAAATTCTATGAGTTGACAATATGTCCTGAACTGTGATAAACATTTGAATGGTTCCAAAAGAAAAGTCCCCTGGAGTACTTTTCTTCTGATAACCGTTGATTTTAATGTACAATTTTGCTAAACTGATTGTTGGAATTAGCTTTTTAAAGAGAGCATTTAGAAGGGTTATATACCATGCATGCTTCAAACCCTCCACTTAAACATGCAGTGATATGCAATGCTAAACTGGAAACTGTTTTCAGGATCACAGAGGGTTAACTAGTCCGTCCTTGAGAGATCAGTAAAATGACAGAGAAAATAGAATGGACAGTTACAGAAATTAAGAAAAATCACATGGGAATTTGATGTGTGGCAAAGCTATTACTTCACCATGGTGAGGAAAATGAATTATTTACTAAGTTGGGGTGAAACAGCTGGCTAGGCTTTGGTTGGAGTTCAAGTGAAATCTATATTTTTGAACTGAAATGAATGCTTTATTAACACAATGAATAAGCAACAACAATAAAGGCATGTTAGAAAAGGTGATGCAATTTTTTTTTCATCAGGAAACAGGTAATATTTTTTTAGAAAACATAAATTGTCACATGTAGGATATGTAAATATTAATGACAGCGCTGACTACATAAGCACCAAATTGATCAAATAGCAAAAATTATCACCAAAATGTCACAAAAAAGGACAAGCTGGTTTTAAAAAATTGCTGAGTATATAATCAAGAATGCTCACAAACCCACAAAGCAAAAAGAAACACTTATCAGTGAAACTGTAGAGAGAAAATTTACAGAAAGGAAGGGAAAGGCCAATAATCATTTGTTTCACAGATATGTACTAGAGCCAGGACTACTCCAAGTGCTTGGGGCAGATGTCCTGTGCCTGGGCCATTCTATCCTGATGTGAAGGCATTTTTCCACCACACATAACACAAAAGGAATGGTGCCATGAGTTGTCTTGGCTGTTTAAATTACCTAGGGTCCCCCAAATGCATGTATTGATACTTAAGTCTCAATGACATGGTAATAATGGGGGTCCTTTAGGGAAATGGTTAAATCACCAAGGTCCTAACCTCACAAATGAGATTCGTATCCACATTAAAAAAAATTGTCTACTCTTTTTATCTTTTCTTCCAGGGTCTGTCAAGTTGATGGCCAAGATTAACCATCACATTAGTCTATAAGTTACACTGGTTTCTAAAAGCTGCGAGACTGGGCGCTACATTAACATATTTTAAAATATTTTATATAACATACATATCACATTATACTCACATACATATGACTATTCTTTTTTTCATTTGTGACAATATTTTTTTATTAAGAAGACAGATGTTTTATAGTAGTTTTTTTATAGAATTTTTTTCTTTCTCTTTTTTTTGTAAAAATGGTATACATGAACCTATACAAAATGCAAATGGGAACACACGGATGTGGAGCTTCTTACACTGTAACACGGTCCTGTACCCCTTAGAAACAGGACCGGCCTAGAGGGGAAAACAAGGCAAATATGACTATTTTTAATTACATATGTGATTATTCCTTTTACTTATAGAATATTATAGAATCTATCAGATTCCCCATAATCTGTATTTTGAGCTAATTTCAAAATGAAAATTGAGAAACATAAATGCAAAGATTACTGTTCCTATTCTGAAATACAGCATCGTGTGAATATTTCTTATGCTATTCTGTTAAGTATTATTAAACAAATTAATTTTAAGTGACAAAACATACATATTAGCATTTGCTGTGTGCTGTGCAATGTTTAAATCAAGTTAAACGTATCTATGTATCTTCAAATATTAATCATCTTTTCGATAAAACTTCTCAGTAATTTGTTATTTAAATTTATAATGCATGATTGTTGTCTGATTACCATACTGTGTAATAGGACATCAGAACTCCGTACTCCTACAAAACAGTAACCGGATGTCATTGACAAACCTTCCTTTGAACAATTCAAACTCAGGTCCTCTGGAAGAGCAGGGAACACAGTTAACCTTAGAGCCGCTCTTCCAGTTCCAGCAGTTTTTGACTCTAGCAAATAATACAGCAAAGGAACGATTTTCACTTAAGAGATACCATTTTAGGGTCTAATTCTTAACAATTCAAAGAAGTCATTTGGATGACCTTTATGTGAGTGCTGGGAATGAACCCAAATCTTCCAAGATATCAGCTTGTCATGAGCACTGAGGGGTGGAACCTAGGAAAAGGAAGTGGGCCACTCCCCTTTCCCACTCTCCTTTCCTCCTTCCATCTCTGCTTCTTGGATTTCTGACCTGTGGTAAGTAAACAGCCTTCTCTAGCACCTTCTCCCACTGCTGTGACATTCTTCTTCCACAGACCCGACTGAAATAGAGCTCCTACAGCATGTACTGGGCACATAAATAAAGTTCTATATCTCGGGTATCTCATTCACAGTTGTAGAAGTCTGACTAATACTGACAAAATCAAAGATGTGAAATGTCTGGGGAAAAAAAAAACCCTCTCAGTCATGTATAAGAAAAAAATCCATCGGATTTCCCCAATTTGATAACTGTATTGACTCGAGTGGCACCATAAAGATGAGCCATGAAGATGAAGGACGCTGTCTGTCACCACATTTTAAAAGCTCATCAGTTGTATTGTCCATGCTAGGAGTGTAATTGAAGAAAGACCGGATTATCTTTATATATAAAAAATAGAATGGTGGGGCGAAGAGAGAGCGCCTCCTGCTCTTCCTGAGGCTGGGCACTCATCCATTGTGATAATGAGCACCCTTATGGTCTAGTCACATTTTAATAGGCCAGTGAGAAGGGATCAGGCATTCGGACCTTCAGCATATGAGCCTGTAGCAGTCATCATATCGAAGTCTTAATAGTGTTTAACTTGAAGCATGTGTTATGTTGATGACACCTTTTAAGCAGTTTATACTTAATGCCTCGTAAAGCATTTTTTATGTGAGATTTATGTTATTTTTATTACGGTATTTGGGATATTTTTCTTTGAAATGGGGGGGGGTCTATCTTCCTATGCAAAAGTATAAACCTCATTAATATTCCTGCCTTATTTTCCGTGCTGAGATTACAGATATGAAAGATTTCTCCATTCTCAAAAAGTATAGTACTGTATCAAATACACAGACTCTTTAAATAGTTTGCCATTATGTTTTACTGGCCCATCTAAAAATCGATTCGCTATAAATCAACACAAATGCCTACTCATTTTTCTCTTTTAAAAGTTACACTTTTATACTGACAAAATTACTGGTGTTTTTATGACATGCTTTTGTTAAAATTCTATTCTTGATGCCAAAATAATTCAAGTTCTTTTTCTCTGGGATCTTTATTGACTTCTGTTTTATATTTATTTATTTTAGTTAACTATCACCCCAGTTATAGACAAGTTAATAAGTAAATTAATATGCAGACAAAATGGCTTCTCAAATTTATTTTACTTGTTGAAATTAGGAGTTAATAGTTTCTGGATTGTTTTCTCCGATGCATTTCAAAACAGCCTTGCAAATTGAACTTAATTGAACATATATTTTGTTATCATTTTATTTCTTATGTGTTTAGGCTCTTATGTTGCACATTAAAGAGTAGGTTTGAGAAATCTTTAGGATGTGATGTTATATTCTATTGCCTTTGGGATGCAGCACACAGAATCTTTATATAGAAACCTCTTAAGAATTCAAGTTGTCAAGTGTTAAGAATGTTACATCAACATGAGAACCCAGGAAGGAAAACAAATGACAGATGTGACATGCTGGAGTAATCAAATGTTGGTACCTCGGAGAATTGCTTTTTGCCGCGTGAGATGAAGGAGCGGACTCATCACATGGATTGGACTCTGCTCACACATGCTTTCAAAACAGAGTCACAGCTGCTCTGCAGAAAGCAGGGTTGAGGAAAGCGAAAAGATGAGCCACATGTGCACATCGCAGACTTCAGAACACGCTTGTATCCAAAATACACAAAGAACACTTAAAACTGTAGATAGGAAAAAAAACAACCCAATTTAAAAAATGCACAAAAGATGCCGACCGAAACCTCGGCGAAGATATACAGACGGTGAATAAGCATATGAAAGGACACCGGCCTCATTTGTTGCTGAGGAACTGCTTTCTGAATAATGATGGTGGACTATTACCCCAGATTAAAAGGCAAAATTGTCAATAACCGTTGTCGACAGGGACAAGGAGCTGGAGGATGTCCCATTCATCACAGCTACCAATCTTAAATGGCACTGTGACTTGGGGAAGTAGTTTGGCAGGTTTTTTTCAAAGCAAAACATAGTTTTACAATGTAAAAAGACAATAGTACTCCTGGGCATTGATTAAAATGATTTGAACACTCAGTGCCACACAGAAGCTTGCACAGTTGGACTTAGAGTAGTTTCACTGTAATAATCAAAGTCTGGGACCAATCACGAGGCCCTTTATTGGATGAATGGATAACAAAACTTGTGATATCCATTCAGTGGAATATTTTGAATGAGATATGAGGACCCACATGGGAAGTAAAGGGAAGTTTCCTGCAAAGCTACTCTCAGATCTTCACATTTCACACACACACACATACACATACAAACACATGCACAAACACACACAGAGATATAATATGAAGCCAATTTTGCTAGATTTTATTGCATCCTTGCCATTGAAAAGAAAGAAAAATAATTGCCATGTATAGAACTGTACAATAGCCTTCATTTCCATAGGTACTGTGCCCAGGGATACAACCAACTTTTGATAAAAATACTTTTAAGTGTGTGTACCAGACTGGATACTTAGCTTTTCTGTGGTTAATCTCTAAACAATACAGTATAACACATATTAGTGTGACAGTCTCATTTCGAGAGAAATCTTGAGATGATGTACTGTATGCAGGAATGTGCATAGGTTCAAAGACTATGCCATTTCCTGTATGAAATTTGAGCATGTTAGAGCTGGATATGGGCAGAAAGTTCTCAGGACAATTTCCTAGTATCAAGGGATAAATGAACTGTTTTTCTGGAGAATCTTCTGTTTGGTCAGATTCAGGTGAAACCAGTCTCCCTTTGTAATTTTGCATAGCAGATAAGTAATGGTTATCAAAACATGCTGCAAAGTATCTTCTGGCTCCTTGTCTCTCACCTGTCCAGAAAGCATGTCCACAGAACATGTCTCTACTATGATATAGCCTCTAGACATGAAGCATTGAGTCTTGATGTGCTTGTGAGTTGGCATAGTCATCAATATCTGTGACTAGAAGCAATCCCTACAGCATAAGTTACCAAGAAACGTAAATGGCCACAAATTCACAAAAACATATGACCATGTGAAGAGACCGCTGATCCCAGGATCCGAACTTATATGTGTGAAGAGAGAGATTCTGACATTATAGTCAATTTATTATGACAGAAAAATCAGAAATTAAGACAGGAGAACAAGGAATTAAGGGGATAGTGATGCAGGCACTAGAAACACCAAGGAACAGACTGAAAAACTCTGTTAATATGTGAAAGGTACAATGAACAGCATTAAATATGTACTCTGGTCATGAGAAAGCCAAATTATGGACCAGAAAGGGTGACCTGAGCAATATAATGAGGAGTGGAGAACTCATCTTCAGATCATGTGGAAGTGGTGAAGGAACATAGTCATTAATTGAGAGTGTGAAGAGGCTAAGATGTCCTCATAAGGAGCCACATTTTATTTTGAAATGATAAAGCAAAAATCTGAAGTATAACCTGCATTTTGGTAATCATAGGCTGGAATAATAAAAGATACACCGTAGGTCTAGATTTTTCAAAACATATTTTATTGAGGCTTCTTAATCACTTCAACATTCCTTCTGGTCCACTGACCAGGGATAGCAAAGGAAGATGATTAATTGGAAAATGGGGGTGTGGACCTGTTCAGAAGAAATTCTTTGGGATGATTTCAATCTTCATTGTCAGAATATTAGGAATCCAGTGGGAAACATCAAACACCTCTCTCTCCCTCCCTCCCTCCCTCTCCCCCCCTCTCTTTCTCTGTCTGTCTCTCTCTCTCTCTCTCTCTGAAAATCTTGTGAGAACAGCGAAAACCAGCGAAGCATTGTAAGGTGAACCAATGCAAGAGCATTGTTTGCTGTCTGTTGGGTTATACTTAAATTGTTTCCTAACATCACATGTCCTCTCATGTTTCTGCATCAGCAAAACATTCTCTCATAGGACAGCACCCAAGAAAACATCACAGGACACAACTCCAAAGAAACCAGAAATTTCCACTTTAACATGCGTTATATCCTTAGTGTGTACCTATAATTTCTCACCTGTTGCTGTGTAGTGGAGGAAAACATTTTTATGCTAATGAACATTCTTCTAAATGTAGAAGTCAAAAATACAGATCAACATTATATTAACATTATATATTACTTTAGAAAGTATAGACCAATATTACATTTATACATATATGTTACATTCAAAAGATATTCTAGATATTAGCAAGATTTAGTTAGGACTGATTACTCTGGACATAACTATTTCTCCTGTTGAAGGAATAGTGTAGGTTTAGGTAGAATTAGAGTTTAAACTGTACTTTATGGAAGGACTTTATTGTAAAATGTGAAATAGCTAAAACAGAAATAAAGTAAGCCTTTATTATCAGTGGATTCCTCATTGGTAGAATGAACCAGACTTAAAGGATGTGAGATAAACTTTTCTCTTAGTAAAAGCAACAGCAAGATGGAGAGAAGAGGCTATTTGGCTCACAGTTCAGAATAGAGTTCACCACAGGTGGGAAACACGGAAGCAGGAAGGGCAAGTAGTTGGTGGGCAATGTTACATCATTAGAGAGCAGAGAGGGCTAAGAATGTTTCTCTTCTCAAGTCTGGGCCTGCAGTCTATGAATGATGGTGTCCACCAAGGCCAAGACCAAAACCAAGAACACTGGGTTTGGTCTTCTCAGCTTAGTTAGCTCTTCCTGAAAACACCTCTGTAAACAGTGCCTTCTAGTTAGTTCCAAATCTAGTCACCTTAATAATATGCTTATTCTATTCCAAAAAGTCCCCAGAATCTTAACAGCACCAATATTGTTTAATTATGTAAAGTCCATAGTCTAATCTAAGACTCAAGACAGGGTTAATTATGAGCCCTTATAATGTCAAAACACAACTTACATGATTCAAGCATAACGAAACAGTAAACGTTCCCATCCCAAGAAGGAGTGACTATATCACAAACAAAGACTGGGCTTCTAAGCAAAACCAGACTCTGTGGCAAACACAAAATTTGGGGGTTCCATGTGCGTGATCTCTCCATGTACTGTGTGACAACCGAAATATTCTGGAACTTTGGTGAAGGATGTAAAGATGTCAGACTTTTCCAGATTGAATTTCTGCCCAACTAGCACCACATGATGACAGGATCAAGTTTTCCTGCCCTCTTTAGGTGTGGTCTTACCTTTTTCTTACACAGCCTTGTGACCACTCTATAAGTAGGTGGCTCAAAGGCCTTGGC
Source organism: Micromys minutus (assembly GCF_963924665.1). Taxonomy (NCBI): domain Eukaryota; kingdom Metazoa; phylum Chordata; class Mammalia; order Rodentia; family Muridae; genus Micromys; species Micromys minutus. Next base: position 31,785,169 of record NC_137957.1, read on the forward strand.
AGTCTTTTTGTTTTCCTGCAGGGACATCCTTGAGTGGCATCCTCAGCCAATCACTCTCCTTTTCAATTCAAATTAATTTACATGTTAAGAAGTTGGAGCCTGGAGTTTGCCCTCCCCTTTCCCCACTAGATACCTTTCCTATTACAGTGTAAGATTTCTCTGGTAAATACTTATCCATCCCTGCCCTATTAGAATCTTTGAGTTTTTGTACATCCTTTCTGTCAGCAAACTGCGTGCTTTTCACTCTAAGAGCAGTAAGAGGTAACCATGACACAGCCTAGATGCTCTGTGGCCTAAAAACCTCCTCTGCTAAATGCTTTCTCCCTTTCTTGAATTCAGCCTCTTAAATTCTCGGGCCATGGGCAGAAACCATCGAGATTCTTTGTCAGAATATAGCAGAGCTCAATTTCGAACTTGTTCTCTTCTGAAACCTCACGGACTAGGCTGCATTTCTCTCAGCTTCAGGGCATTCCAAACTCTCATTCGACTGGCCCAGGAAACTCAACTTCCAGCAGAGTTGAGGCTTCTGCAACCCATATCTCCGAATTCTTCCACAATTCCTTCCACAAGTTAGGTGAGAAAGCCTAAGGACCACTTGGTCATGTTTGCCACAACGGTACGTACTTCCTTTTAGCATCACTGTTCTGCATCAGGAGCCTCTGTGGCTGTGACTTAGGCAGGGCTAATCAAGGCTCTCTAGAAGTGCAGTCCCGAAGCCGAATTAATAACAATGAGTGTGAAGAAGTGGCTGTTCACAGTCTCCTCACTTGGGAAACAGAGACATACGTGCCACCTCTCAACACAACTTTTTATTTAGGCTGGGGCAGCCATGGATGAGATGGTGCAGCCAACATTCATCCACCATCAGTTAAAACTGTCTTGAAAAGTCCTTGCAGACACACTGTGGTCATTTTCCTAGGCAATTCTATCTCCGGGAAAACCGACACAAAGATTAATCATTGTGTAGTCTCCAGATAGTGCTAGCCAAGGAGTGAGTAAGATGTCTATATACTGCCCAAACCACAGACACACATAGTGAATTTAATAGGTCAATGATTTTCTCAAAAACACACATGAATGTAGACACTAAGAGCATGTCTTTGTTACCTGTTGTACCATCCAAAGGTTTTATCTGTCTGTATATCTTTTGTAGATAATATAGGCTAAAGACATGCTTATTTGACTAGATGGAAAAGGCCAGGAGACTTTTACACATCTTGCTTTGGTGTATGTGAATGACTTATCCTTGTGGGTTTTAACTCCAAAAGCAACTTTTGAAAGGAAGTTATTGATTTCTTATGTGTACCATAAGCACGCTAACTGAACTCCAGTTTAGCGTCTACTTATTTCATTGTGATAGTACCCACTATACTGGGTTACACTCCTCTTCCTTCCATTATCAAACCCCTGATAGCTTTCCATTATTTCACCCTTACTACCATTGCCTGTTGTTATAAACATTATTTATTGAATTAAAATAATTTCTTATCCATCTGCATCCACATTTCTATTAAATGCTTCTTGATGACCAGGGAATGAATTTTAACCTAATAAATGCTAATCCATGTTATTAATAATGCAATAACTTTAAGGTATCAAATGAGAGGGCAGATTTCTGATGGTGCATAAAATTCTTTATTTAGAACAATAAAGTATATGTTTATATAATGTAATTTCAAATTCAAACCTGTATCAAAAGGGTCAGGACATATACTTATTTTTAAAAAGTACACAAACAGTATATACACATACACATCACATTTTACAACCTTTTATTTAATTGAACTTCAGTCATAAACTATTTAGAATAGTGTTGACATACACTTACATTACACTATGCAAACTCCAATCTATGACTGAACTAGCAATATATCTGTGAAGCCATATAAATGTCGTAATACTTCTCAAGTTCACTGACTTTAAAAAAAACATTGGCAGATAGACACAGTAATCACACGTCAGTGCCTAGACTACAGGAGAATAAGACGATAGGAATTGGATTGGAAAATTTTATTTAGTGAACTCTCTTAGCCTAGAAATTGAGTAAATGAAAATACCATAGTTTTTTGCTTGTTTTAGACAATTTTCTTTCTAAAAAAGAGTTTTATAAGAAAATATTTGGAGATGGCAGTTGTGCATTTACAATGTTTACAAACATTCTAGGATCATAAATATTCACCTTAGTGTGGATCAGTCCAAAACCCACACTAATTATAAAAGAGATACTGTTACTTAATCCTGACCAAAGCCTTTTAAGACTGTGTGGGATAGCAGTAACAATAGTTGGGTAATCAGACTCTATTAATAAATTTTGATCAGAATGGTTTTATTTAAAGCCAATTTCACAATACCATTCCAAAGATAAACTGGCTTACTTTAAAATTCTTTTCCTACTTTTCCAATTTTAAAATGGAATTTATGGATTATGAATTTTACAATTTGGCTTTAAAATACCTCTTGGCATTCAAGATCCTTAGCAGCACTCTACATTTTGTTGTTGTTGCTGTTGGTGGTGGTGGTGGTCTTAGCTTTCAATAAAATGAGAACATTTACATTTATCCTCTGACACATTTCCAAATGTTGTACACGCCTTGTATCTCTTCCCGAAAAAAATGCACTGTTGGTTTTCATTCTTCAGAGGTGATCCCAAAACATTTACTTAAGCAAAGGTAAAAGCCATCTCGTGTGTAAGTGGTTGTCCAATTCACCCGGCTTGAGATTGAATTCACTTTTACTAATGGACCCTATTTACATTAGAAACTAAAACAGCAAGGACTTCTCATTGTCTAAACTACTGTTCAGAAGCCAGAGCTGGGTATTTTGCTTAGGATTCTTCTTGCTATTTTCTTTGCTTTGTTAATTGTGTGGCACAAGGGCTCACTCCTGAAGAGTGACCTCTGACCTATCTACACACAAATACAACACTGAGACCCGAAGAGAGTGGGGGCATTATATCCATTTGTGGCAAAGTAGAACGACCTCCTGGCCATCCTTCTCAATGTTCACCCAACTATATCTAACTGCCTAATTTGAAAATCATATTTCTTCAACACTGTGTACAGAATAGCTAAGATTCCCTATCAGAATTAAATCATGAAATCAAAACCCACTGTTAGAAACAGAGTGGAAACCATCAAGGATTCCACAACAGATTTTTTCCCCATTCATTTATAACTTTGATTGAATTAAAGTACCAAGCTATGCGACACTGATCTTGTTTCAAAGCACGTGAAAGTTCACCAAAGTGTGTTTAATTCTTAACTAAAAGTACATACTTCATTGTGGATACATACTTTTATGTATTTTCATTTTTTTCTTATATGCAATACTTATTGTAATGCAATTTAGGGTTTTTTTTATTATTGTATAGAAAACTTCAATTCTTCTCTCAGTAAAGCATGTCAGTGTGTTAAGCATGTTAAATAACAACACAGTAATCAGTACTGCTCTAACATTGGTCACACAAGTCTTGTTATAGGCTTGGTTTCTACCAAGGAGGGAGGTACAAAGCTCTCAACACGAGTTACACTGCAGATTTCTTAGATCATTTCTATTAAGAATCAATCTTGTACACATCACAAAAGAGAACTCTCAGAAAAAAAAAAACAGGCAATTTAAAGGGCAAGTTTTATATTTTACCTTCTCAGTTGTGGGGTATTCATAATTTAAGAAAATTATTCAGAACATACATGGAATAAGCTATGCAAAGGATACATATTTTTATCCTGAAAGCAGATACGCCATAGGTAATGTCCAGGCAGCTAGCATTCAAAATAATGTTCAGCATTTTCCTATTGTTCATGCATTTTATTGAACCTTAGTATTTTTAAGAAATTGGCAATCTATGTTACTCTCAATGAACTAGTGGTATGTTGTTGAATAAGCAGGACACAGCTTCCACCTTCTACCATGTCTGGTGTTATAACCTGTTAAATTTGTGTATTTAGTACTACTGATTGAGACCGTGTTTTGAGCATTAAAATCCAACTGCTAGCTTTGAGAAGTGTATATTCATTGTCCTCTCCAGCTCACTAAATAGTGTTCTCATAAGCCTGGGCAAAATGAAACTTCCAGAGAAATAAATCAAGCCACAAAACTGAGAAGTAACAATAGGCTCAATCTATATACACCTACACACATGACTCGTGTTAACCTACACACATGACTCGTGTTAACCTACACATATGACTCATGTTAACCTACAGCTATTAGTACTCTCAAAACAATCAATGCCAAACAACAATATAGGTCCTTTCAGTAACTAAGCTGATTTCTAGTTGATTACTAATCAGTTGTCTCCTGGAAAATCTGAGGGCTTGAAGAAGTAAATTCAGGGTCTCAGTGCACTGGGCTTCGTATTGTAGGAATGATAGCATTGGAAGAACCTCGGAGCATTAGAGAAGGAATCATAGAAACCATCTGAACTCTTTGGTACAGAGAAGAGCAGCCACCGTGTACTGGAGTTGTACTTGTATGAGCTTTGAACATGAGCTAGGACTTGTCATGCAGCTTCAAGACAGACTAGAAGCCAGCAGTTAGGTTTCCATGCACTTTTTCGTAATTACATTGAGAATGGTTGTCTTAAAGTTTTCAGCACTGGGCAAATAAAATTACTACAAGAATTAAGTGAGTATGAAAAGATTTAAGTTTTGTATGACTGTGGTAGCTGAAAAGAACCTTCACCAAAATAAAGGCAGAAGAAAAGTCATACTTTGATTTTAGCCAATTGCTTTCAATAGATTTATATCTGGGCACCTAGAGCACATCTTGTAAATTCTGGTTTGAAAGCACAGTGTTCATTGTGGAACCACTGCCAATTTCTGTCTAATATGAGAAATGCTGTCACACATTTTAAATAGCAAACTGACATGCACAACTACATAAAGCTCTCTCTTTTATTTCATTTCATAAACCTTAATGAATACAGAGTGCCTGATTTTAAATAAATGGCTATGTTTATAGAAATAATTGTTATAGTGCGAATAACTAATGTTTTCTGACTCCTTGCATTCTTGTAGAGCATGAGTGACTTAGTTTGCAACTCCCATATTAGAATAAAGTGTCTATTTCTAATCTTAGGTACTAAATACCATCAGTCATTCTTACTCTCTCCCATCACGATTAAAAAAAAAAAAAGGAACCCTTAAACATTCAGCATTCTCTCCCAAATCTGTTCTTTGCAGTAGTTTCAAAACATAAACATGTCACATTATATCTTCGCAAACAGGATTTACGCACTCTAGAGTGACTGTCAAGGGAAAAGACCGGCTTCACTAGGGGCCAAATGTCTTCCTTGGCATGTTCTTCCGCTGGTCCATGTTGACAATTTTCTCCTGTAAGGACGCTTCTGGAGAGTCTTCCGTATGCCGCGGCATCACACTGCATGCAGTTCAGCATGGGCTCCACGGCTCGGATAGAACTAGCTACCGGTGTCCATTCTAGTAAGATATGGTGCACGTGACTGACGTCAGGAGGAGCTGACGTTTAGGCTGCTCTTGTTAATCAGTAACTACAGAGCAGATGAGCCTGCTCAAAAGAAAAAAATATATGCTCCCCATGGCTTTCAACTCCATACAGTGGCTGATGCTACGGAGTTATTGTTTTTTTTTTTTTTTTTTTAATTGTTTTCTACATCCCTCTGTGAAAAAAAATCCCCCCTACCCCCAGCCCCACTATCCAGGCTGAAAACTATTTGTAGAGACCATAATTAACTACAGGCTGCAGGAGGCTAACTGAAGAACAAAGCTGGGTGGGGTTTCAGCGCTCAGACGTTTCCCAAGCCATGCAAATGGCGCAAGAAGACTGGACACGTGTTTTCCTCCCCATCGCCACTTGCAAAACCGTCAGAGTCCTGCTCCGTGCAAATTCTTCTTTACAGATGATTATTCAGTGCAGGTTTCACAGCTAAACACTCTGCTCCGACTTCAGAATCATCCATACAAAGGTCACGGGTAGCAAGAACAGATAAGGATGAGGTCTGTCACTTGAGACAGAATAGGAACTTGTTTAAAGCTGCTTCATTTATGAAGCAAACATGAACTGTTACCAGCCTACAGAGGAAGAAAGAGGAGAGGGATTAAGATGTGTCTTTCTGCCTCCTTTTCCCCCAATAGGTAAATTCACATCAGAACTCAGAACGAGAAACCAAGTTAATAATATGTGCTCCACTTAGTCTCAAAGAACTGGGGAGGACTTTGGTCAGCTGTGATGATGAGCCAGTGTCTCCTAGGGAAGACATTGTCTCAAATGACCTTGTTTATGCTCTGTTGTCTCTTTCTTCTCACTAGATAATAAGCTCCAGGTTTGTTTTCACTGTCACGGCGCAATCCTTAGAACAGAGCCTGGCGCGCACTGTAATCTACACGCATCAAACATTGCTTGAACACCAGAATGCATAGATCTCCCTGTTCATCTAGTCACAAGAGCAAGAAAATGGAGCAGCCTTGTGTGCCCATTAGCAGGTGGGTGGATAACGAAATGTCGTATGTATACACAACAAAATTTGGGGCAGCCATAAAGAAAAGGGAAATTAAGATAAATTGGCAGGAAAATGCTTGGATGTAGAATATATAATAATACTAAGTGAGGTGAGCCAAACTCAGAAAAAAACAAACAAACAGAACAACATGTGGTCTCTTACGTGTCTTATATGCGCAGATCCTACCATGTAATGTACACACACACACACACACACACACACACACACACACACAAATACACACGAGTGTAAATGTAAATAAAGCCAGAGAAGCTACAAAGGAACCAAGAGAAGACAGGTGATAAGGAAGGATAAGGTTTGGAGTGGAGAAGAAGATGCAAAAGAGACTTGAGAGAGGAAGAGATGATGGGCAGGCAGGGGGCAGGGTTACCAGGTAAGCATCTCCCACTTGAGTATACCACTTATCTCTTCATGTGCTATAAAAATATCAAAGGTATCATTATAAAAAAAATAGTAGGGTTTTTTTTTTTTTTTCTATTAAAAAACAGCTGTAAGCTACAGGAAGGTAGGATAACTGATATTTACACAGCCACACTGAAACCCATTTCTTATGTAAGCTAATAAAAATAACATCTAAATTTAAAAAATAATCCTAGATGTGGTAGTGTGTACTTATAATCCCAACACCACAGAGACAGAGACAGAGACTGGTAGACCCCTGAAGATCACTGGTGAGCCGGCCCAGATGTACTTATTGGTAAGCTCCAAGCTGATGAAAGACGTCTCAAAAACCAAGAGGGACTGACAAAGTTGTTGTCGTGTCTCAACAAGCGTACACGCACGGGAGCACACGCGCGCAAGGAGAAAAACAGGATGAGTAAATTAGTATCGCTCGGCTTTCGTGCTCGCAAAGCAGCACTTATCCCAGTCTGGGACCGAACAGTGAGCCGTCCATGTTACTCTGACGTTCTCTAGCAAGGACTAGGAGAAAGTTGATGAAAAAAAGAGGGTTTGCAGCCCAAGTTAGTGTCTGCAAAGAGCAGAGAGGGGGCCAAGGTGGAGTGGTCCAGGAGACCTGTCTGTGGCTGATGGAGAGGCATGTTAGAGACCGTCAGCCTCATCACTGAGCAGCTCCAGGATCCTGGCTTCTGGCTCTGCTCTGAACAGTTACTTCTCTCAGCTGAGGCATCCAGAGCATCAAGCTCACACTTGGTATTTGCCGAAACGCAAGTGAAATCCTGGCAGCGCATGCTGAGGGAGGAATTCGTTTGGCCTCCGTTTGGTACTCGGTGAAGCACAAAAGCCATACTTTGTTTTAGTTTTGCAGTGCTGGTGTTCCACCACTGAATGCTCGGATAGTTCTGCTTTCTGGTAATTTAGGAAAGCAAAACTAAACCCATACAGGCACACGAGGAGAGGTTAAAAGAGAATTTCAGAAAGGGACGCTCCTGGAAGTGAGGAAGCTATGCGTAATTTGAAACTCTGTTAATTACGCATACAGAAGCAGGATTGGAAACCTATTTTGGACGTTTGTTTTTGAGTCACTAAAGCGAAGAAAATGGAATTGAAGGCCGACGGCAGTTCTTTTCGTGAGTCAAGTTACATCTCTTTAGGATGATAGTTTGGATTTGGCAGCACAGTCATGAAGTAAACAGTATGAGTGGTGTTAGTCCATACAGTGATGTATCACTTAATGGAGGGGGGGTGCCTTCTTACAAACAAGTCGTTAGGGGATTTTTCTGCACAGACAGTCAATGTCTACAGATCTAGGTGGGTTAACAGCTAGACTATTATATGATATTATACAACAATAACTGCTGTACACGTGGTACCCAGGCTGAAAGATCAGCAGATGCTATATGCCTTCCTCTGAAGTTATAGAGGTTAAATGATTCTAGATCATCTGGTGTCCTACAGCTAATTCCAGAGCCAAGGCTTGAACTCAGGACTCAGCTAAGCTTTTCTAGTCTTTGGCTTTACAATGCAGGAAGGAAAGAAAGCTCACCACCAAAACTTTAAAAGTATCTAGTAAAGCGAGCAGGGTTTCTATGACTACTCACCTACCCTAAATGTCCAGGCTTAGCTTAAGCTTATCCTTCTACCAAGTCTCAGACCTATTTCTCTCATTGTAGCTCAGATCTACAGAAAAATTTATTTTGTACCCTGTTTTCAATCTTCTTTACGACTTTCTACTTATGTGTGTGTTTGTGTATACATAAATTATAATGTACAATATATGTAAGTTATAGCATATGTATGTGTATATGCACATTAAAATATATGCTGCATATTATAACTTCAAAAACACTTAAAATTATATATATTAAAATTATATACATATATGTGTGTTTAAATATTTTCAAAATTATAAATTACTTCCTCTCAAATTTTAGTCCATCATCCCAGCCCCAAGTGATTCCCATCCTTTGATGTCACGAGTTGTGGTAACTCCTCAGAACTATCAATATTTATCGACAACTCACTCTCTGGACTCCAGACATCTCATTTCTTTTAGTAACACCATCATTCTTTCTTTCATGAAGCTACACAGTCTACCAGTAAAGACTGGCTGATGCTTTTACAGCCACGTCCCTAAAGTGGTCCATCTTTTTAATTGCCATGGCTCTGACCTGAGTTCTCATTCTCTTCAATCTGACTGGAAGACAACTCTCCTGGGTATAACCTCTACATCCAGTTCAAACCTCTGTTCCTCTGGTCACACCAGTATCTAAGGACTTTTCCTAAGTCTCTGCTTTGATGGAATAAGTAATACTTTTCTAACCCCTCAAACAGCTTTCACATTACTTTATAGGATATAAACTATAATTTCTAGAATCCAAACCTGCTTTCAAACCGATGTCCACTCTTTCCTCTCAGCACTAACCGTGTGTGCTGAATAGTTTTATGTTAACTTGACACAGGCTAAAGTCATCTGAGAGGAGGGAACCTCAACTGAGAAGATGCCTCAAGCTCTAGATAAGCCTGTAAGACGTTTTTTAAATTAGCAGTTGATGCTGGAGGATCTCAGCCCATTGTAGCTGGTACCATCTCTTACCTGGTGATTCTGAGTTCCATAAAAAGGCAGGGTGAGCAAACCATAAGGAGCAAGCCACTAAGCAGCACTCCTCCATGTATCAGTTCCTGCCTTCTGGTTCCTGCCCTGTTTGAGTTTTACCCCGACTTCCTTTGATGATGAATAGTGATATGGGAGTGGAAGCCAAATAAACCCTTTCCTCCCATCTTGATTTTCAGTCAGGGTGTTTCCTCACAGCCATAGTGACCCTAACTAAGATACCCTGTGTATGTGACCTTCACTGGAGTCAGTTTGCACAATATATAGGGCTTTGTACCACAGTTTATACTCTGAGACCTTCCTCTGTCGAACCCATGTACAGTATCCACTTCAAACCTTTCTATTGCCAATAAAATCCGATCACCTATCCTTTGATGTATCTAATATAAAATCACCTCTATCAATGATAGAACCAACCCTTTCTCTCCAGAGATTCCTCCACTGTCAAAAAGAGATTGCATTTGGGTGGGCCTAGCAAAACCCTATGGGATGGGTCCACATCAATAGCCAGGGATGTGACAAATTCAGATCTTCTATATGCAGTGGTCTCATCTCTAACTTCTTACGGTGTAGCTTTTGTAAAGTCCAGTAATTATTTCTGATCTTTGTAAATTTATTTACTTCAAAAAAAAGCCAATTCTGTAGTAATTCTCTTTGTGAGCCACAATTGCAGTGTGGACACACAACTGTGCTATGCTGTCTTGCACACACCAACGTTTCTTTTACAGCCTGTTGGAGCAACACTGTGAGGAGAGTAAAGAAAAGAGTCTCCCTATAATGAAACAGTATAAATAAAGCTTTTAATGTAAGTAATCTCTATTTTATTTCTCTCTTTTAATCTGTGCTGCATACAACCCACTTCATGAGTTCTGTATAGACAGCTAATATCATCTAGGTAACAAAGTCAGTTTTTGATGTAATATAAATATTTTCATGTTTCATGTCCCATAAATGCAACTTTAGCATCTTTTCTTTTAAATGGAAACTTCTTTGGCTTCTAGATCATTATTTTTAAAAGATTCCTCTTCTTTTTGTCTTTACATTTTATTTATTTATTTATTTATTTATTTATCTATTTATTCATTTATTTTGGAGAATTACCTATGTAATGTTCACTCTTTGAGTTGGTTGAATTTATTTAAGCCACATTGACTCACTCATAAACAAACTGTCACCTAGAATCCATCTTATACGTGTATGGAACTCAGTGCTGGGGATAAGGTGCAAACCAGACAGACCCAGCTCTGTCCTTTCGTGTTATGAGACTAGCTGAAGGAGTCGTACATCAATTGATTATGTTTGCTCTAAAATGTCTTCGATCCTTTTCCTCCTAAGCAAGTGGCTTGGGTTCCTCATCATAATCCAAATGTCACAGGGCAAATGCCATCATCAAAATCATAGGATCGCTGAAATGCAATCCCCAAGCCAAACGAGAGCCGATATCATCAGAGCTTTTATGGTGCAATTAACCACTTAAGGTGTGACGTGAAAATGACTGGTGTAAAGGAACTGAAATTGCAGATCCAGAAAAGAAAAAGAAAAGCTGTGGCTTGTGCTGGGACTGAATGGGAGAGAATGGGGTTTCTAGAATGAACAATAATTTCGCTCAGAGAATACCATTTTAGGAAATAAAGAAGATTCGGTTTATTTATGTTGTTAGACAAGGGTGGGGGCGGGGATCAGCCCAGAGAAGCTAAGATGAGAGCAGATAAGAGAATCGTAGTCTTGCTACACGTGACAGTCACAGGGATGGCTGAAGGCGAGAGCTGAATGTGTGTGGAGCAATTGTTAGCTCATGGTAAGTCCAGCTGCTAAAAAAAAAAACGGTCTTTCATGCCAATCAAAGTGAGTTATTAGAGCAAGAGGCAGAGGCTATGACCCAGGTACCCCAGGGAAGATTTAGTCTGGAGATAATTTTGGAATCTGGGACAGAGTGACAGCTGAGAGGACAGAGACCTATAGGGAAAGGAGATGACAGCTCAGCAGACATGCTGTCAGAAATAAGGTATGTAGGAAGAACTGAGGCTCCTAAAAGAGGACCTGGCATTGCTACAAGTTGTGGAAAATGCATGCAAGGGTCAGCGATCACTAATGACCAGGTACCAGAGGGAAAAGGGGACCAAAGGTTGGACTGATAGTGGATCAAACTGATAGCTTTCCAGGTGTCCCACCGACCACGCCTGCGCCTGAGGGCAGGGAAGGTAGATCTTGAAACCACAAACATCTGTCTGCTCCAACCATCCCACATTCACTTCCTTCCACAGCACACCTCACCCCAAACCACACAATCCCATTAGGTGTCTGGCTAAGATAGGGCCTACTTATGAGGAGCCAGGCACCAACTGGCCTTTTGACTTGAAAGATTTATTCTGGCTATAAGACACTATTTTTTTTTAATGGTAGGAAAATTCTTTGGCTTTTTTTTTTTTTTTTTTCTTTTGGTCATCTTTATTAAATATTTAGCAAGTGGCTCACTGTCCTTTGATAGTGGGCACAGCTAATCAAAATAGGTTGTGTTTATTGTTTATTTTTATTCCTAATTTGCTGTTTCCTCTTACTCCATGTGAGCAATAAATGATTAATATTTCATGCATCTCCCATCTAAAATGAATCCACGAATATGGACCAACACTGCTCACCTTTTAAAACCTGAGTTTTGCCAGTTAGAGGCTCAGGATTCAACTGTGTAACAACTTCAGCTACCATTTAGCAATCAGTCCTATCAAGGACATAAAAATACAGTTTGTTTCTAAATGTCTGCCTTGCAGCCAATCATCTGACTGAGCACCAGATGGAGGAGTTAGGGGAAGGACTAGAGGAGCTGAAGGGGTTTGCAATCTCAGAGGAGGAACAACAGTATCAACCAACCAGATTTCCCAGAGCTGCTAGGGACTAAACCACCAACCAAAGGATACACATGGAAAGAACCATGGCTTCAGCTGTATATGTTACAGAGGATGGCCTTGTCTGGCTTTAATGGGAGGGGAAGTCCTGGGTGCTGTGAAGGCTTGATGCCTCAGCATAGGAGAATGATAGGGTGAGAGTTTGTGGGAGCACCGTCGTAGAGGCAGGGGGAAGGGGGGTAGAATGAGGTGTTTTTGGAGGGGAAACCAGGAAGGGTGATAACATTTGAAATGTAAATAAACAAAATAACCAACAAAAAACAAATTATGATTCTCCCAAGCTTTTGCAGCTTGATTTCCAACAACTTACCACTGTGCGAAGGTAACAATGTTGATACATCCACAATTACACCTCTTGAAACTCTCTCTCTTTGTGTTGCAACATACTGAAAAACAACAAGAGAAGGCTTTTTTGCTTCTGGACAGAGTCACAAGCACATCAAGAGCCAGGCATTCTAAGAGGCTATTCTAGAAATGCAGCAAAGAGAGCAGCAAAAGGTTGCTGGGGTGTGGGGTGGGGGTGACCTATACACATAAGAAGCTTATCTTCCAGCCTGTCCTAGAGGGAAGAAATGATTTTGTGTTGAAATTATCTGCTGTCGTACTTTTAAATATTACACTGAAAATGCCTATTTGCTGTGTGTATGTATTCATATATGTGTGTGCACACATGCGTGTATGTGTGTGTATGTGTTTGTGTGTGTGTGTGTGTGTGTGTGTGTGTGTGTGTGTGAGTGTGTACCTTGACAGACATAATAAGAGAAAAATACCATGATGAAAATTATAACTGAAGGTAAAAAACAAAGTGCTGGAGGCAATGGTGGAAGAGACATCATGGTCAGTTACAGTAGGTTGGAAACCGTATTAAAATAATGGTTTTATTTAGCTTTAGGTAAAATCCCAAATTCCTTGGAGAAGACTAAGAAGAAAAGCAGAATGAATTGAAAAGTTATATTGAAGGCTTCGAGGGAAAGCCAAGTACCGTGTTTTGAACAGGAAGTAGAATCACAAACCAGAGATTTAAGAAATAACATGTATTTATAAGAGCTGAAGGCATAAAGAGTCTGTGATCACAACTCAGTCAACACATAATACAGACACCAGACACAGTGAGAAAGGTTGTCTCCAAAGGACGTAGTGACTCTGAGAAGGGAACAGAGGCAAACGTGCCTTCCCAGACAGTTATTCACAAGTAAAGACATAGGATTGAAGACACAGTGGAAGGCCAGAAATTCCTCCAGATCTGGAACACACTGAACGGGAGAAGCAGCCCATCCATGGACACCTCCCTGAAGATGTCAGAATCGTGCGTATGCACAGCATGAGAAAGGACGACACCAAACTTATTTGAGCACACAGTTAGAACAAAATACCTTATCTCATTATCCTCTTCATTAATCTGTATATTTTCAACTGCCCTTGTAAGACTTGACTGTTTCTTCTGGAAAAACAAAAACAGTGACACCTATTGTAGAAACACCACTGATGGCTGCAGTGCTTGAGGTAAGGGGTCTACATCGTTACCATTAAAGGCAATTGAACTGCCATCACGGGTGCTTTCATTAAAGGCAACTGAGCTCCTACCACAGGTACTTTTTCTTTAGCAGTCAAAATATTCTGGGGAGCGTACAATGAAAGCGTGGTCAGCTCAGCATTCTGAGGCTGTTCTATAGACAGCAATCCATTAAAAAGATACTTCTTAACGCTGAGTCACAATGATTTGGAACATTCAGAATTTTAGACAGAACAGTAAGACAACAAAAGAGAGGGCATTCAAAATAGCTGCCACATAAAGGCACAGCACACGATTTTTGATATATTTTCTTTCGTCTTATAGTCAGTTCAGACCATTAAACTGGACCCCATCCCTTAAGTGTGCCTTCTCTGTAATAAGGGGCACACCTCCAGTGCACAATGGTGGAAATTGTCCTAATATTTAAATGTCTTTGAGGCACTATGTTATAGTAAGAATGATCAATGATCATTTCTTCACTAGAACCATTAAGAGAAGTATTATATATATATATATATATATATATATATATGCATATATATATATATATATATATATATATATATATATATATATATATGAAAAAGCAAGTATATAAAGTTGATGATGGAGCAGAAAGAATAATAATACTCACCTTCCAGTATAAGGCTCCAAAAGCAAAGCCAATTACAAGCGAAATGAGAGCCGGCAATGCCATGGCTGTCCATTGTAGGCCCGAGTCTTCAGGGGACTTTGCGGCTTTCCCTGCAATTCAAAGAACATGGCGGTGAATAACTCGGTTATATTCCAGAGGTCTGTCAGTTAGGTTGTGGTTGCTCCCAAAGGATTCCATAGTGATGCGAACAGCCTTTTACAGTTAAAAAAAAATAGCAGGGTTTTCTGTTCAATTTTGCTTTTGCGAGCAGTATAAGTCCATATCATCTCTAAAAGACAAAGGCACTTAAAAAAAAAAAGAAGAAAGAAGGAGAGACACTCAACAGGTAGGAAGAGACTTGAGACAGTTAAGGTTCATGCATGTTTGGAATCCAGGCTTGATATATTCCTGAGCAGGAAAGATGTCTACCATCAAGCAAGTCATTCTTCTCCAATCAATTATTTTAATATTATTTAGCTTTCTTGCTCTTAGCAGTCTGACCTCCCCAATTTCAAAGAACTTTGCAAGATAGATCAGATCCTGCACGCGCTCAGCTAGGGTTAGTCTGTTGCACACAGCAAATCATTAAATGCACACTGCAGATACTGCACTTTAAGCAGCCTTAAAATTATGGGGTTTTGCTTATGCACACCCCTCAGTACACCTGGAAGCAATTTTTTTTTTTTACATTTTTACATTAAAATGTTTGAAGCGATTCTGAAGAATGACTAGAGCCACCAGTGTCACCCTGAACGAAACAACACCTTAGTGACAAAAAAAAATGTCACTGACTGTTGATACCTTCCCTGACACTGCCTCCTCTTTCAATGAGAAGCTGAAGCTCCACAATGATCTTCCTCCCAAAGCAAGACAGACCTCGGCTGATTTCCCTTATAGGACTCATTGCAAAAACAACCTGGCTATTTGGAAACGCTGGCACATTTGCAAGCCTGAAATCCCCTTTCAAACATGTTATACATTTTCAACAGCTACAGGACCAAAATGAAAACAGGATCAAGGTAGAGTGACTGCTTTCAGGCAACCTTGTAACACTAACTTGGTCACAAGGTGAGCTTACAATTACTTATGTAGCCTCTAACATCTCTGCAAGTGATTACTAGAAAAGATCCACTGTGTAGGTGCGCCCCATGTTGACAAATCCTATCTATCATGGTGAGAACAGGAATCTGCTATTCCAGCCAATACAAGTGGATGACAAGGAGGGAATTTCCTCATTCTCCAATTACTGTCCTCCTCAAATCGTGTTTGTTGTGAGTCCGTGCGCATGCGTGTGTTAGAAGGAATGCTTAGGGCTGGGTGCTCAGTCTGAGATGCAGGGATTGTGTGGGGAGTTGTTCCAAGTTGTGCCACCCACTTACACCATAATAACTTGCTCCCTCACAACAATACAGCCTCAGGATAGACATGTTGTAGGCATCCCAAATTGAGAACCAAGACTCATTTATCTCTCCAAAGCAAAACAGCTCCCCATGTCTCAAGGAGAATGAGACTAGCTGAAGTGATGATGTTCACCATGCGCAGTTTCTATCGCTCTAGGAATTTCACAGTCTACAAAGAGCTGAGTTGGTTATTGTGTTTGTATTTCCTTTGAAGGGCAACCTCCTGTGGCCACCACTGTCTATTGGGACTGTTCACCCTGTGGCTACTGGTCAACGCAAGTTGTAGAGTCTAAAACACAGCAACATTCCTTCTGTAGGAAAGGAAGAGAGAAAGGCCCTAAAAACAAGGAGAAGCAAAGGCCTGGATGGTAGACCTTCTTCAGAGGTCCTTGCTAGGCCTGGATGGTAGACCTTCTTCAGAGCTCCTTGCTGTTTCTATTCTTTCACACTTGGAAACCTGGCCTCAGTTCTTCCGGGCATGCTAATAATGCTTAGAGAGAGGGTACAGCTTCATCAAAAACGACTTGCTTACACTACCTCTGGGGGGACGACAGCACCTCTAATAGGACTCTCACCAGAACTGGGTGCATCAGAGCCCGCATGAAGAGTATTTGAACCAAAGCCCATGAACATTACAGAACTCCCTTGCTTCAACAGAGACTGTCTGCCAAGAGCTTGAGGGAAAGAGAGCCGATCCGGACAGCAGCTGAGTCATCCTTTATCCTTGGGTCATTATGGCAAGGACTGTGTCTCTTTATTACTAAACCTGTCCAAGGGTGAAATAGCTATGGTTGTTACAAATTATGCTAATCAACATCTGGAAAACACCAGAACACAGAAAATGATGTTGATCTTGCTAGTTTCTTTTTAGGGCGTTAGCCTGCTTTAGAACTCCATGACAATGCCTCTCTCGGGTCTTAGGAAACAGGCAAATTATTCAGATCGAAAACACTTCTGTCACTGGCCCATCATCTTATTTTCCACAGTGTCTAGTTGCCTTCAGAGTTGATGATTAACTTCTACTAACCATTAAGAATGGCCCCATTCACAGGCATTCTAATGCTTTTAAATTCACAGTAGTCCTATGAAAAGAAGACTATTACACACCAATTGACTAAGGATGTACAAGACTTAAGCAACTTGTCCATGGTCACCACCATGCTATTATGTGTCCAGGTATTCTGATATACAATAGGTTTCTAGAAGATGTGCTGAAAACATGCACCATACTACTTCAATACTGCTTAAAAGGCTCTCAAACTTGAGCGGTTTGAGAATAAAGAATGCTATTTAGTCTGTAAGTATAATCTCATTCACATAAATAGTACCTGCATATTATTCTCTCCCCCCCCCCAGATATTCACATCTCTCATTAGTCTTCGTCCTCTGATTGTCACAGCTTATAAGACTAATCTCAATAAATTACAATGCTTTCTCAAGTTCTCCTGACCACTGTTCCCCAGTTTCACTTTATGCTGTAAGTAAAAACATACATTAAAGAGTTATATGTTGATCCCTATTAGGTATCACTGTAGGTTGATGTCTATATACAGGTGAGGGCACAAGATAAGGCAAGGCCCAAGATAAAAGAGAAAGGCAGGTGCAGTTTGAGAGGTAGGGCAGATAGGAGAAGAGGAGAGAAAAAACCAAGATGGAAGAAGAGAAGGAAGACCCGGACCCGTGTGACTTTAAATAGTCACAGGTAGCTATGAATAGCTTAGAAGGGATGAATAATTACAAAACAATTTGTCTTATCTAGGTGGACAGTTTATAACAATATCAGTTGGCTGTGAGTTTATTGTGTGGACATTTTGTAGAGTGAGAATTTACTGATATAAATCTAATTGATAAATTACAAGCTTCCAATGTTTTTGATTTTACCAGGTTACTGAGAATCATGACTATAATCACAGAGGGCAGATGCCGGGAATGTGAGCAGAGTCCACAGCAGGAGAGCCGAGAGGGCAGCCGCTGCTGGGGCTGGTGTGGCAGTGACCGGCCATGGGGCTAGCCATGGCATCGAGATCACCGCTGGGGGCCAGAGAGATAGCGTGGCATGGTGCTTAATGTCTTTTTTTTTTTAATTTAAGACTTACTGTTACATATCACATTCTTTGATCTGAATGTGAGCGCAACGGTAGACTGCTTCATGCATTGGTATCTAACTCACGAGTGGCATTATACCTAGCCACGCTGTGGCATGTAAGACCTATGTTTTACAAATGAAAAATGAAAGGGCAAAATAAAGAGGGATGAGGGAGGGGAGGAAAACTATAAAAAATGTCCACCTAGCAAAAAAAAATTAAAATAAAGAATTAAATACTATTGGATTTTGCATTCAGGTTTTTTGAAGTTGGTAAGTAGGATATCCTTTTGTTTCTAATCATGACGGTGGTAACCTTCTCCAACTACACAGTTATAATTTTCAGCACATTATATGAAACACCTGTTTTCACAAATTATCTCACAAATAGTACAAATGTGTAATTGCTAAATAGAAAGAAATATACAAAGTGAGACCCATTCGTTATTTAATATCTAGCATTTGGCTCCTCTAG
Source organism: Micromys minutus (assembly GCF_963924665.1). Taxonomy (NCBI): domain Eukaryota; kingdom Metazoa; phylum Chordata; class Mammalia; order Rodentia; family Muridae; genus Micromys; species Micromys minutus. The sequence continues at coordinate 31,803,689 of NC_137957.1, forward strand.
TCTGGGAAGACAGAACACCACCCACTAAGGCTCACTGCTCTCTTCAGAGATGGAAGTTCAGCGTTGCTGAGATCGGCAAGTCTGAGTAGTCATGCTGGTGGAAAAGAACTGGGTGAATCAGAAGTATTACAAACCTTTTCATGAGTCTTTACTAATTTATTAGATAAATAATGACCCGTACTTGCCCAGGGAAACAAACAACAAAGTCTGGCAGGAAGACAACTCTTAGCAAGCAGACACATTGGTAGACTTGTGTCAGGGCAAAGAGTCTGCAGCACAGAATGTTCAATAGCCATAGTCCTCTCAGTTCAGAAATCCCAGGCCTTAACAATGAACTTACCACCCACCCCACCCTGCCTGCCCTGTGCTCTTGTCCCTAGCCAAGTCTTAAAACAAGCCTGAAAAGGAAGATGGAGCTTATCCACCAGTAAATCGACCTCTCACCAAGTGAAACTCAACTACTTCTAAAAGAAAACTACAAATTTCAGACCCTACCTAACAATACATCCACCATGATGTGCAACATATGTTTAAACAAAAAAAAAAAAAAAAAAAAAAACCTACTGATTGTTTGAAGAAATATCTGACCACCACCAGGAAGACAAAAAAAAAAAAAAAAAGGAAAAGAAAAGAAAACATCTTAATATGAAAATGGAACATCTCTGCACAAAAAAAAATATTAAAAAATTCAGATGGAAAGTCTAAAACAAACAAAAAATCTAGTAATAAAAGCAAACTCTGGACTATAATGTTCAGTTCAAATGTGGTAGAAGGAAATCTTAGTGATCTAGATAACTGAAAACTGAAATGTGTACATTGAGACCAACAATGGAGCGAGGTTTCAGAAAATTAATGCGCATCATCCCAGCACATGGGAAGTGGAGGCAGGGGACCAGAAGGTATGGCCAGACTAGCTACACTGGAAATTCAAAGTCTAGCCTACAAGATAAAGTAAAAACAGAATTCAGTCTTTGTGATACCTAACACAATACCAATCTAACCAAACAGTGTGTGACTGGTTGTTGTCTTAGAAGGAGAGAAAGAAGAGACTAAAGAAGAAATAGTTGTAAAAGCTATGGCCAAACAATAGCTTTGAGATCAAAAATGAGTGAACTTATAAATTCAAGAAACTAGACAAAAATTAAGAAAAATTAATACAAGAAAAATCACCTGTTATTGGGATCCTTGACATTGCTCAGAAAATAAAAATATAAAAGATAGCACAAAGTGAAATATGTTCTATATAGAGTACATGAAGAAAAACAATACGAGCAGTGATTTCTGTATTTCAGATTCAATGTCTTTGAAAGAAAATGTCATGGTGTCTTTAAAGGAATAAAAGAAAATTTTACTAACCCAGAATTTGCTATCTAGTTTAAAAAAAAAAAACCTGTATGTGCAGCAAATAGTACAGACATTTCTCAAAGAAAAGAGATTTATTGCCAATAGATCAGATCGGTATTACAGCAAACGCTAAAGGGGGTTCTACTTCCTCAAAAGAGTTAATGTCAAGTTAGAAGCGGGGACCAAGGAGAGAATGGAAGGTACAGAAATAACATAAAATGTGACATATATCTTTTTCTTGAAAGAATATATAGTTGCTTCGAACAACTGTTTGAAAGCTAAATATGGGAGTTTGTGGTTTGAGAGTATGACATCTATGAACACAATGGATTGGTTCAGGAAGGGTCCATGTTTATCTTAAAGGGCACGAAGCAGTGCACCCACATTAAAACATTACAAGTGAAAATGTATATTTTAGTACCTAAAATCACTAGAAATAGCATAAAGAGACACTGAAGTTCAGATAGAAAGGAAATAGGTCTCTCAGAAGAACAGGGCTCGAAAGAAGAAACAGGATAAAAAGTGGAACAAGAAAGCAAGTGGAAAAGCCACATATCCAAGTTCAGCCACAGGAAATAGAAAGAACAGAAATGCCCACAACCGCTGTATGAGGTGCCACAAGCCTATAATCACAGTCAGAGGCCGAGGCAGGCTGACTGCAAATTTGAGGCCAGTCTGCTTACATACTAACAATTTGCTTACAAAAAACAAAATAAACAAACAAACAAAAAGAACAAAACAATGCATGTATGCATACCTTCGAAAACCAAAAGAAAGGCAATATGCAAAAAAAAAAAAAAAAAAAACCCGCATGTGACTCAGTGGACAGCAATACAACGACATTCTTTTTAACCCTTTAAGGAAAGAAATTAGCTTAAGATCAACAATTTCATCTTTCCAACTTAAGAATCTGGAACAGGTTGAATGTGGAAGATGTGGAGGTTGGAAATAGTAGATATTAATATCAAGAAAATGGAAATGGAGTTTCAGAGAGGCTAACACTGGCTCCTTGGAAAAGGTAAGTAGACAAAAGAAAAGATGGCCAGTGCACACCAGGCCTGCTCCCTTTGTGAAATTTGTCAGATCTGATGTGTTACGTGCATGCAGTTCCAAATTTTCGCTTTCAGAAGACTGTCCTGAAAACACTGGATATTATAGACTGACTGCCAGCGAGTTCTGGCAGCATCTTTCCCTTAGACGTATTAAAAGTCTACGCTGTAAAATATATAGATATTTTTAGAGGACTAAAAAGACTACCTATAGCTTTATTTAAGATCCAGGTCAACTTTTGATGGAGAAACATTCTAAAGCATGTACTTCAGAGATTTTTTTTTTTAAGGCTGAATAAGCTATTATGAATCTGTAAAAACAGAGACCAGAGTATGCACAGTATATTCAATAATCTTTTATAATTGCAAAGACTTGAAAATAGGACAGTTTTCCAGCAATGTGGGTTCTTGTGCAGGGGACAGGAATTTTAGGGAAAGCAGTTCATTCTTCTCTAGCATACATTCTTAGGTAATCTGATAGCATCAGCAAATTTCCAAACATGCAGTAGTAAATACAAAGACACAAAGCTGAAAATATCCTTGAAATTGGAGAATTAGCACATGCACTTGAAATTTTAAAACTCCATGTTGATCAGGGACATTCACCACAAAGCTTATTTTAAGCCTACAGTGATTCAAAAGAAAGTGATTCAAAAGAAGGCCTCTGTCGTATCTTTCTTTTCAATTAATTTCATGCCTTATTTAAAATAACCTTAGCAGAAAGTTCATTGGCCTAATTCCTTCATGGTCATCTTAACCTCTAGGGAGATCCGATTCTACAAACCAGATATTTGATTGTCAGGAAGACCATACAAGGAATAACAGTAACAGAACAGTATTATTAGTAGTAATTTATAAACTTTAAGTCCATGCAACACTCCTATAGAGGATACTTGGAGCCATGCATGCATTAAATTAGATACGTGTACTTACTATTACTGCTACTGCTGTCATTCCTAAGGGAGCTGGCTGCAACAGGGGGTAACATAAATGGTTTTGTGACACTGACTCTGGAATCTAAATAGAAAGCAATAATGTGTCAGTGTTACATGGCGATTTATATGAATCACAGAGTCCCCCAAAGGTGAAGTGCAATATCACAGTATGTGCTGGGTCTGCCTCCCAAGTCTAGACTCCGCAGTTCCTATTTATTTCATAATCAGTTTGGCTGCTCAGTTTTGTTGAGAGATGTGCCACAGTCATCTTGCAGAGCATTGCTTGTTGCATGGATACACATGCTTAGAAACTTGATGGTGTTGGTAAACTCGTCATGTTTTAAAAGAAAGCAATGAGGTTAGTTCTATCATAGGGACCCAGTTCAGGGAGAATGGGGATTCAAAATGAACTGGTGAGCCTCAGAACTCAAGTCTCAGAGTTAGATCCGTGAGGAAAAGATATGAGAAGTAAACATTAGGAATGCTGGGTATGAAGAAAAACATCAGTCTACTCCTCGAGCAAATATCAGAGTGAGAAAACATGTGAGCTGCCGTTATCTATTGCTAATATTGATTATCGCTGTCTTAGAAACTGACATACATCTCATGCCAGATGATGATCACTGCTAGTTATTGATATTTGCTTTTGGTTTTTATCAGAAAAAAAAATACCACACACATTCTTTTCTGTAGATTCAGCAATAGAGGCTTGTAGAAGTCCAAGCTTACTACGTACACTTAAACAGGAAATGCTTAAATACCTTACCTTTCTCAGGTCCTAATGTTGAAGAGAGCACACAGTCACTAGTGTCAGGTGCCACCATGAAGTCCTTGAAGGCATCAATGGATCTATTGAAAATACTAAAGAATTCTTCAGGAGTAAAGTATCTAGTTTCTGGCCTCTTCGGTGATTCTTTTATATTCTAGATAAATAAATAAACAAAGAAAGAAAGAAAGAAATAAGAAAGCTTCCAGTTTTTAAATAACTCCTAGACTGGAGTGATGTTAGCATAATGGACTATTGACTATGTCCCCTATGATTTCCGTATATATTTTTTAAATGTTTTTTTTATTTTATGTGAAAACACTATAGCTGTCCTCAGATACACCAGAAGTGGACATCAGATCTCATTACAAATGGTTGTGAGCCACCATGTGGTTGCTGGGAATTGAACTCAGGACCTTTGGAAGAGCAGTCAATGCTCTTAACCAGCTGAGCCATCTCTCCAGCCCCGATGATTCCAGTATTTGAATAACCATCCTAATAGACACAACTCAAAATGGCCACCAAGAAAAACAATGGTATCAGGTCAATCTCATGATCAAAGTAAGTAGGGGACAATAAACAAAACAAAAGGAACAGCAGACAATGGGACAGGACAAGGTCATGGCAATAGGACAATGAAATGAGCCCCCCAAAAAATTGATTAAGACTTTTAAAACTGCTTGTGACAGTATGAGTATTAGCTTTGAAGATGTACTCCTCTGTAACACATATTCCAAGAGTTTACAAATGGGCAGACTGAACACAGAGAAGAACAAGGATTGGTGAAAACTCCTTCAATGTTTTTATCTCTTAATTATGTGTACGTATGTGTCGAGGTGGCAGGAGTGGTATGTACATATTTGAGAACAGATGCCAATGGACTCCAGAAGACAGTATCATGTCCTCTGGAGCTGGAATTGTATATGGTCGTGAGTTGCTCATTGTGAGTTCTAAAAACTAAACTCAGGTCTTTGCCTGAACAGTAAGTGCTCCTAACTGCTCAGACATTTTTCTAGTTCCAGGGGAAACTTTTTTACACAGGTCTAGAAATTCCACTCATAGGGAAAGACCTTACTGAGACCCTCCTGCACACATATAATAAGACAGAGAAATTTTTATCAACAGTATGTGTCACCCTTAAAATCAATTAATGGATGAGTGGCTTGATAAATGGTGGTATTCTTAATAATAATGGAATATTCTATAACAGCAAAATGTTAAATAATGTGTAAAAGTAAGCATATATTATAAACAATACAGCATGACATAAACACAACATAAAAATAAAAACTTATATAAAACTTAAACATTCAAACCATAGCTTTATATTAGGGTTATAACATAAACAAATACTATATATTATTTGTATAATAATAGTAATACATGTCTATAATTTCTAGGTATCTAGTAAAAATCCCATTGCTTGCAAATGTACATCCTTTATTATTTGTAATGCTTTAGCCAATACTGACATTTATTAAACACAACCCATCTTTAAATCCCCAATACATATGTTATTTCCTTTGTGATAACCTGTTGCTTTGTGATTCCTACTTGCTGTCTGCAAAAGCAATATGATGTACACAGATAAGGCAGTGCAGACACATTGTGGACTTCAAGCTATATTCTACCTTCAGAAATCAGAAACCGAAACAGCGGAAATGATCAAGAAGCATGAAGAGACTATCAGTGTGGCAAGGGCGCTGAGAAAAGACAGCGCTGACCCAGTGGAGCCCCATATCCAATTAGATTAAGGGTCCTCAACCTTCCTAATGCTGTGACCCTACAGTTCTTCATGCTGTGGTTACCCTCAACCATAAGTTGTTTTCATTCCTACTTCATAACTGTATTTTGATAGTGTTATGAGTTATAATGTAAATATCTGATATACACGATATCTTAAATGAGACCCCCATGAAATGGCCATTTGACTCCCACAAAGGGATTGAAAACCTTTGAATTAGATACTGCAAGGTCTAGTCTATTATAAAGACAGTGCCACAAATAACAATATCAAGATGTTTATACATTGATTTTTTGCCTGATCTGGCATTAAAGATATTCTACTTTTGATTCCTTGGGAAAGGACTGTGTCCTTTTCCTATTGAGGCATGAAGTACAGTGAAGTTAATGTAGGCAAGACTGGATATCGACAGACTTAGTAGACTTTGAACCTCTTATCGTTAATTCCTCGAGTCCTGGAGCATGTGGCTATTCCATAGGCTCAGAAACCAAACTAGAGTCATATGGAGACCCTGAAGTTGGGTGACTAATTATACCATGACCCAAGGAAATGAACTGAGGTTGGGGCAGTTATATTACAGACAAAGGGGCAAGTAGCCTGAGTCAGTTTTCCATGCGAAACATTTACTTTCAATACACTTATAACGTTTTTTTTTTACTAATTTATTCTCTGTACATCCTGATTACAGACCCCCTCCTCCCATTATCCCTTTTTACAGTTCCTCATCCCACCTTCTTTCCCATTCTCCCTCCCACCCCCAAACTCTGCCTTGAGAAGGGGGACCCCCCCATCAAGTCACTGCAGGACTAGGCACATCCTCTCCCACTGAGGCCAGACAAGGCAGCCCAGTTAGGGGAACAGGATCCTCAGGCAGGAAACAAAATCAGGGAGAGCCTGTGATTCAGTTGTTGGGGCACCCACATGAAGATCAAGCATGTGAAGGGAGCCTAGGTCAACCCCATGTATACTCATTGGCTAGTAGTTTGGTCTCTGGGAGCTGCCAAGGGTCCAGGCTAGTTGATTCTATTGGTCTTCTTGAATACACTGATAACTTACTAGGAAGACAGTTATAAACTTCACTGAGGTATGAAACAAAAATTAAGGCAGGAGCAAAATTGTTATTAGGATTACAGTGTAAAGACACTATATTTTCATTTTAGGTGGCAATATTTAGGTCTGAATATCCATTTCAGTATTACAGGAAAAGTCCAATAGACTCTTCTTGAACTATCCTTAAATTAAAAATGTATAGCTTAAGTTAACACAAAACAAGGAGGCTCATCTCCCCAGTTCCATTGCTTCAGAAAGGTCTTGGAGAAGTGTAAAAAAAAAAAAAATTCTGATGAATACCAAGTTACCTTAGGTGCATTTTCTTCCATACATTCCACGAGGTCATCCACTATTTTTCCAAGTTTGTCGATGATGGAGTAATTACTCAAGCCTTCAGAAATATTTGAAAACTTGTCCAGAAGAGTAGTCAAGCTGACTGATAATTGTATCACCATATCTCGTAGCCAACAATGACTAGGCTGGAGGAAATTCAAAGAGAAGAGAAAGCACATATTATACATGTGGCAGACTCAGAATGCCCTTCAAATCTGTCACCACTTATTCACTGGCTGCAGGACAAAGAGTTTCCTCCAAACACAGGAGGTCAATTCATGTCTTTCTCAAGTCAGATTGAACAGTTCAAAATAAGCAAATGCATAGAGATCAGAAGAAATCATCAATGATTTTGTCCTTTCCTGAAAGAAAATTAAACCAAAAATCAATCTAGTCTTACACATCTTAACTTCTCTTCCTTGGCCAATAGAGAGCCAATTCTTACCCCACCCCCACCCCAGATACACATACAAAGTTCATGTACTCATGGACTTTAATTCTGTGGAAGATTACTTATGGCTTAGTCACTGCGTTTTCAAAAGAACATTATTAAATGCAGACGGGATTATCAAAACATTACTAGGAAAGGGAGTCTTAGCGCTGAAAAAAATTCTCTGTTTAAAACCAATTAACCTAAAAGTCTTAATAGATTTCAAGGCTTCTCAATAGGTAAATTCATGTGGGCAGGGTTGCGATTTGAGACCTGAATAGAAGAACTTCTCGTCGGTGGCAGTACCAGCTGTGTTATTTGTGGGAGTGAGTGCAAAGGGAAAGTGTATTTCTTGTTCAAAATTATCTTTCGACAATTTGCTCAAGAACTGTTTAAAATTTCAAGGTTGTGATAGCAGGGGTAAGCCAAGCTCAGGGCCAGCTCCCTTAGCCAGCTCTGCCCACTTAAATGAATACTGGAAGCTAGAATCGGGCATAACCACACTCAGATCTTGCTGAGAGTCTCCAGGTAAACAACATCAATTCCGAATCACATATCACATGTGTAGAGCATGAAAATGAAGGACGGGGGGAACACAGGTTGCATGAGGTTAGCATTTTTAATCAGTATTACTCTCTGCGGTTCCTCTATAGAGCATTCCAGAGCATGCAGGGGTTGCTCAGAAACTATGTTCTAAAAGGATATATGAAGGGATGAAAAAATGAATTAAATGGGAGCTAGAGGTAAGAATCGGTGGTTAAGGGAGCTGGAGAGATGGCTCGGTGGTTAAGAGCACTGACTGCTCTTCCAAAGGTCCTGAGTTCAATTTCCAGCAACCACATGGTGGCTCACAACCGTCTGTATTGAGATCTGATGAACTCTTCTGGTGTGTCTGAAGACAGCGACAGTGTACTTATATATAATAAATAAATGAATCTTTAAAAAAAAGAAGGAGCCAGTGGTTAGAGAGCACTAGTCGATTTTGCAGAGGACTTAGGTTTCCTTCCCAGCATCCTCAGGACAGCTCACAGACATCTCTAACTTCCGTGCCAGGTAGCCCAGTGGCCTCTTCTGGCCTCTGAGGACACTTGGCAAACACATAGTGCACACACATGCAAGTGAACACACTCATCATCATAAAACGTTTAAATGCTCTTCAGAAAAGGAATTACAAAAATACTCTCCATTCCATATCATCACTCTCAGCAAAACACAAAAGAGTAACTATTTGGCACTCACCAAAAAATAAAATCAAGGCCATCGTGTGGACAATGAAGCAAAGCACATTTCTATCAAAATGCTCACTCTCCAAGTACCAGGGATCAATCTTAGGGCTTTGCCCGTGCCAGCAAGTTCTCTAACACCGAGAAAGATGCTCAGCCCTTGATTTGCTGAAACAGTGGTTCACCCGGTAGCTCAGAACTCACTAAGCAGCCTAGGCTGGCTTTACACTCCTAATCCTTGCATTCAATTACCAGAAGCTGTAGTCCTAAGTGAATTTCTTCATAAATTTCATCACAGCATTAAAAATGTAATAATAGCTGAATAGATGTTGCTTAGTGAACTACTTTGCAATAAAGATCTACTAATTAGAAAGACAGAACACTTTGTTTGGATTGACATTTTTGGCCTATTTGTTATTTAAAACATGCATTCTTTATTATCAAAGAACTCACAGTAATTAATATCACATAATATCACATAGGGTTGGTCAAACTAATAAATCTAATTTCTCTATTAACTCACAGGGGGAAACAAGTAATTTGTTTAGTTATTATAAATTATAGAGCTATTCTATACTTGTTTCATAAAACAGTTTTAACTAACATTATATAGCAAAAAAGAAAGAAAGAAAAGAAGTTGGCTGATACAAAGCTGTACAACCAGTCTCGGCCATATGGCGATTCCATGTATTGTGATCTTAAACTCCATTTCCTGTTACCAATATTCTTGTCTATCCCCTCGGATCTTCTGATACAATTAAATTCCCAGGCTTTGAATTGAGGCACTCCTTTTATCCTATGGTTGTTCCTTTCAAAGTGTTCTTTCTCTCTTTTTGTGCCCCACAAAGACCCCTATTTAAAGTAGAGGACTGTGCTCACCCATTCCTTATATTTAACCAGGGAGCTCTATAATAGTTACTATCCCTTCTGTTCAGCTCTATCATTGGCATTACATCTTCTTTTATTTACGTATAATGTCTCAATTTCCCACACTTAAGTCATGTCTGAGAGATGGGATTTCCCAAGGTTTATCTTTTCAAACACAGGGACAACTTGTCTTAATAATATTAAATTTTTGTCACAAACTCATTCATTCTTTGCTTATTATCCCCACTTGAAGTCCAGACACGCTACTACCTTGTGATAATCCTGCCTCAGCTTCCCAAGTACAGTGATTAGAGAAACATGCCACCCTACACCAGGCTTGCTATAAACTTTTGGGTATCCTGGTAACAACTCACATATTTCAAAGCCCTTGCTATTATATTTTATTATTGCTTGTTCCACAGTTTTCTTAAAAAGACTGTATCTTTAACTTTTTACTGTGCATTCATTAATTTGTTTATTCAGCAATGCAGCAGCTTTTAAGACTCTTGGATCTATTCAGGAAAGAGCCAAAGTAAACAGATCATATTCAGTGTTGGATTCTTTTGACCTTCCTGCCTGGGGGTGGGGGCAGGGGGAACCAGTCTTAACTAGAAGCTCAAGAAGTTTCTTTTCTTTTCTTTTCTTTTTTTTTCTTTTCTTTTCTTTTCTTTCTTTCTCTCTCTCTCTCTCTTTCTTTTTTTCTTTCTTTTTTTAAAATTAAATATAGTCAACAATTTGCATGGAGAACAAAACACACTTGAGTAAGTATTTCATTTGTGAGAGGACCAGAGGTCTGCTTTTTAATTCTTCCAAGATCATGGTTATGAAATAGATGATTAAGTGTTGTCAGATTCACAAACAGATGAATTAAAACAGCATCATTACTGCTTCTTATCTATCAGAGGCCATTTCAAATGTAAAGACTTTAAAACAAATATTAACTTACAAGAACCACCAGAAGCCCAGAAGATAGAAAGCTCTCTTTCACTCAAAGAATGTGAAAGATCAAGACAGTTAACAGCAACCCCAGATGTCAGAGACAACGTGCAGCTTTCAGATTTCTGAAGAACATATAATTTGAGCCACCTCCCCCCATCCATGCATATAGCTATCAAAAGAAAAGACTTTTAAATAGGAAAGGTTGCCTTTGGATTTTTTTATTGTTGTTGTTTTTTGTTTGTTACTGTTTTCTCATGACTTCATACTTTATATAATCTTATCTTTCTGCTACCTGCTGACTTTCACCCTCTGGATTAATGGGAGTGGGTTTGTGTGACACTCGTGGCCCATCGTGTGCTCCTGTATATTTGCAACAAAAATTAATCTAAAATGCCGATTGACTCCATGACATCAAACCAACATCTCTGAACCATGAGCAGATCGTGAGCACTAAGAATTCAGCTATAAACTTTCTTACAGATCTCATCCTTTTTAAAATACCAAATAGGTGACTTTACTAAATGATGCAAGAAAAGATGTAGTGAAAGACAGAAATAATTATCAGTAATCTAAACACAAGTAGGGATATGACTGTTTTTTGAGGGGCCATAATGAAGATACCCATGCACTTCTAAGGGCAAGCAAATGTTAAAAAATGCAAGGATTCTGTGGTGTGTGATACAGCCACACTACAGTTTCAGAACTGGCAATTTGAGCCGGGCATGAAGGAAATGTGGCAGAAATGTGTTGGGGCTTGCTAAGTCTGGCATCTTTTTGCCCTATCGGAATCTGACATATTTTTCTGCATCAGTTTCAGATGTACAGTTTCTTTGTAGACACCATAAGATTCATGGGATTCACGGAGAATCAAGCATCCTCGTTAGCTACCTGCTCTCTTACTGAGCCTACATTTGGTGTATTGCCAATATCCGTCAGATTCAGAGGCAGAAAAGGCCTGGCTAGTCAACTTTGAATGATACTCACAAGGCATATTCACTCAGCCTCTAATTCTTGGCAACAGCGATAGAACCCTTTTGGTGGGTAAATCTAAACATTCCAATAAAAGCGCTTTGTAAAACATTATGTCCTAACACAGCAAGTACAGACTTCCCAAAACCTTAGGTCCTTTTGGATGATGTGGGTGTCGGGGATGACTCTGTTAGTTCTCCCTGACCAATTCTTTTGGATGTTCACGGCTTTCTCTGCTAACTTTGCATATTCTTGTTTGAATTAAAGAGATGGGCAGTCTTTAATTCTGACTAAGATGGTAATAAACCCGGGCACCATCCATGCATGCTGTTTCTTGGAACAGGCCTATAAATGGCCCCTTAGCCAGACCCAAAATAGCAAAGCGAGAAAATATTGCAGGGATCTGAGGGCAGCAGAGACTGATGGGTTGGAGATCTGATTCTTAGTCCCAGTCTCTTCACTTGGAATTCTAGGCAAGTCAGCCCATTTTCCCTTTCCCTTCCTCCATTAGTAAGAGAAAAAGATCTCTCTGATCTGTGTTTGGCAAATGCTGGACTCAATCCTCTTTGGTAGGTACTTTATCACCACATGCTATGGTGAACATTTAGTATCTGAAGTACAGTTTGCTGTAGGTATGAACTACACTGTGGGTTTTCAATAATGTAAGGAAGGTAAAATATTCCATTGATTGTATTTGGCATACCGTAAACTAAATACAATTTGTTATATTCAATGTTCTTTTGAACTTTTGTTTTAATGTGGCCACTCAGCATTTGAAGATTACATGTGGCTCTTTCTTTTCTATCAGACAGTAATTGATCTACAGGTTCTAAATGATGTTTCAATCACATTTATTAAGTTTACCCAAAGTGCTGTTATGTAAGTATGTGAAAAAGTGGACACTTGACTCAGAAAAGCCAATAAGAAAAATCCTTCCCATAATTGCTGGTGGTGGAAGAAGCTATTAGTCGTCTTTGAGTCGGGCTAAAACTAAAGTGTGTCCATTTGGAGGCTCTGAGACTGTCGTGGTACAAAGAAGAAGCATTCTGCACAGATACAGGAAAATATGCAGAGTCAGAAAAACTCTGTTAGCTTTGCAACCTTAGTTCCCGTGCGACCCACACATGCCCAGGTGCTTGTTAGTGAGCTCTTCTTTAGCATATTGTAATAATGGGACCTACCTTCCTTTCCTCTGTCCTTTCCCTTCTTTATCTTTTCTCTTCCCTTTCCTTCTTGTGGTTAATCTTGAGTTCACTATTATCAAAAAGGACCACAGGAGTCCTTAGTGGAATATGATGGGCTTTTTCAATACTCACAAACCTGGCGTTTTCACTACCACTAGATGTTGCCTGGTAAGTATTTTTTGAGCAAATACTATATGCATAGAATCATCTAGAGGATGGGAAAAAGTACAACAAAGTAAAAAAGAACCTCCCCGCTCTTTCTATAGTTAAGATAGAATTAGCAAGTAAGGAATAACAAAATAATTCTGCCATCTGGGCACGGTGGCACACCCATGTAACAGCAGCATTTGGGAAGCTGAGGCAGGAGGATTGCAAGTGTATGGCCAGCCTGGGCTACACAGACAGAGCCTATTTTAAAATTATCAAGTTATCATGATCGTAAGGAAAATAATGATGGTGACAGCTACTGCATGTCACACGTAAGGCTTTCTCAAACATCTTAAACATACCTTACAACACTGAGATGAGCACATACACTTGTGCTGTTTAGTTGCCCTATACATGATACGATGCTAGACCCATAGTAAATGGAGGTGAAATTCTACAGAAATTAGGAGATAATAAACCAAAAGACAGCATTCCTTCAGCAGGTACAGTGCCAGTGTTGGTGACCACTAAGTCTTCAGCACTAATCAAAACCCTCAGTTCAGACTTAATGTGGTGTCAATTTTCTGTAGTCCCATATTAAACAAGGGAGAGAAAACACAGTATTGTAGATAACGGCCTTGTATGAAAAACAATAACTTAATCTGCCCTTAAAAGAGCTGGTAAGTTAGGTACCAAAATGGCCACAGTTCCGTAGTGGGGTAAGTGGATGAGCAGACGTCCCTGGCAAATGTAAGCAGTACCCAGCGTGGCACTGGGCTTGAGAACAAGCATGACTTTAGGGGACAGCGATGCATCAGGCTCGGGTGGTGAGTTGGAGTAGGAGGAAAATGGTCCTCCAGTGAGCTGGGATGAGGCAAGATTATGAAAAGTCTTATCAACATCAGGCTTAGGAATGTGGCTTTCAGCTTTCAGTAAACTGGAACAATAAGGTGGTTCTTGAGCAGAAATGACTCAATACAAATAGAAGGCTCACATGCTCAATACAAAACTCTTGCAAGCAGGATGGCATGCAATATGCCAAAGTCTAAGGAAGAGGGAGCAGCGCTGTTGGGGTTCAGATGGTGTGTGCTGAGTTACAGGTACCTAGCAGTCACAGCCACCTTGGACACAAAGGAAATCACAAGTGATTACACACCAGGGAAAGATCCGACTTCCTTTCTTTGCATCCTCCCACTCATACGGCACTACAGGTGTAGAACAGAACAACAAAAGAAAACAACCTATCTGTGGAGTTTTCATCTTGTAAAGTCTGTGAGCCAGGGGAAGGTGATCTATCCAATAGTCCCATAAACCATCGGGAAACTGATTTCTGTAACCCTCATTACAATTAACACCCGTTCCTGTTTCAAAAACGAACCAGAGGTCAGTCCGCATATATGAAGGAGGAATACATCGCAATTGGATAATTATTTCTAAGTCACTCTGTCAACCAAGGAACCAAAGTATCCACTAATAAGTCATGGGATGGTGAAGGAAAACACAGAACACAGAGCCAGGTGAAGGGGGTGGGGGGTGGGAAGGAGAATAACCTGAGAGTGAAGTTGTGCATGTCTGAGGAAGGTGAGGCTTACTGTCACCATAATAGAGGTCCTCAATCAAAAACTTCCCTCTTAGCTGCTCCTTTTAAAAATGCTTTGGGAACTGGGTGTATAGCTCTGTGCCTGGGAGAAGCACAGTTCTAGGTTTGATCCTAAACACCCAAGAAAAAATTAAAAAGGATGTATGCCTAAAGATGTGTACAGGCAAAACAGATTGGTAGCTCCTAAACAGGATGTTCATGTGGTTTTAGTGTCTCTAAGACTATTAATGAGTAAAAACAGAAAAATCAGTTGAATATGTGAAACCAAGTAGCCTTGTGGGAATGACATACACTGCATGCTCTGGGAGGGGCAGTCTAAATAAGTGCCATCATGTGACACCACAGAATGCATAAATTCCACAGAATTAGTAGGAACCATCAATCATGTTTGAAAAGGGACACTTTGTCGAGGGGAAGGGTGACTCATTTAAAGAATTTCAACGCTGCAATGGCGAAGAAATGACTGAGCGACTTTTGAAGGAGACTTTAAGATATGATCTGTTGATTTCCTATTGTAACTAGAACACATTACCATTAAGATGGTAAGCAAGGTCAAGTTTATTTTACAGTTTGTGAGGCCAGATGTGTGGAATAAATCTTACTTAACTGAACCCAAGGCACCCATCAGGGTTAAGGGAGAACTTCACTCTGCTTTCTTTAGCTCCAGCAAGCTACTCACTCACAGGTATTCCTGCTGCTCAGGCTTACGACTTTAAAGGTGGCAGAGAGATCTCTGCAAATCTCCCTTTCTATCTTAGACACATCTAAATCCTCGATCAGGATGCAAGTGTACTGACCTCGCCCAGCTGGCAACCCGAACTAATCTTTCCAACCTCAAAAAAGTTTAACTGAATTACTTCTTGATAGTCCAGGTTAATCTTATCTCAAAAGTATTGACTGGATCACTTCTTCAAAGTTCCTCTTAGCCAGATAAATTAACAATATTTTTGATATAAAAATCATGCTACTGAAGAGATGGCTCAGCAGCTAAGGGGTACCGTTCTCTTCCAGGGCCCAAGTTCAGTTCTCAGCATCCCGTCTAGTAATACTTCTTGCCTCTCTGAGCATCTGTACCGTACCATGTGTGCACACACAACTTAAAATAATAAAAGTAAATCTTTAAAATTCAAAATATAAGTCATGATCATGGAACGGACGTTTACCAGAATAGAAATGAAAACACACACACACACACACACAAAAGAGAGATAAATTTGAATACAGCCAAGACATTAAAATATTATTGCTACATTTATAAGAGTTGAAAATATGCCGCTGAAAGCTAAGATAATGATTCTGTGCTTACAAAGCACATTCTAAAGTATTTAGAAGCAAATGGCCATGACGGACACAGTTTATTTGGGGAAAAAATGATATAATAAATATCCATGTAGAAAAAAAACTGTTTTGATAAAGTAAATAAATTCAGGGAAGGAAAAAAAAAAGCTGAAACTGGAGTAGACCATGTAGTATTCTTTGGATATTCTTAGGATTATTCTGTACAACTAAAGGAATCTCGAAATATGTCAAAGAAAACTGTGACTGTGTATATATAATTTGCTCTAATTAAAAAGAATGAGCAATTAACTCCGGCATCTTTTGTTAGGGGCTGATGCACACATTAGAGCGAACACAGCTGTGTGGCGACATTCAGCAACCATGTGCCCATTTATCCAATAGTAACTGCTGGGTAAAGAAGAAATCTAGCAGTGTTCATTCAAAACCTAAGCTTAAGAGGTTCAGGGAAATATCCACCTGGCTGTATTACAGTTTTACGGTTGTGAGATTATCTGTAGATTAAAATACTAACCTGATGACCATTTTCGGGAGAACCTGCTAGGTTTTTGCCTAAGGCCAGCAAGGAAAGTAGACTTTCCTTTTCTATCTTTATCCACTTTTAACAACAAAAGTAGAAAATAAACTGTATCCTGACCAATGCCCCAAGGCTGACTTTTATTGCTTTGGCCCCAGGGATCTTTCTGGCATCAAGTGCCCCTCCACCCTTCATTGTTTAAAGACAAAAGATTAGGCAGCTGGGACTCTGACCACCAACAAATCTCCACAGGCCACTCATCTGGGAAACGCCTCTGGCCTTGGCAGCAAAGAACCCTTTCAAATGAAGGTAAAGGGTAAGACCCCAGTTTCTGTGCTAAGCCCTCCGAACCAGCTTGGTTCTTCCTGCCAACTGCGGTGGCCAAGAACAATGTTTCTCAGTAGTTCCACGATAGTATGCCAAGACCAAATAATAGCAGGCTTCTCTCAATTGCAGAAACACGCACAAAATATGTGGCAATAAGTCGGCCTTATTTTTACAAGCCTGGCTCTAGCTATCACCAGCCCATACTGAAATTTATGATTTAGTACCGTCTATGATTAGAACGGCACAAAATCATTTATTTAGTTATTTCCCCGCTTAACACTTACTTTGCAAAGAGCCACAGGATTGCTTTGAGCAGGTCTGGTAATCGCCAGTGTGATTGCCAGTCTCGAGGGGGCTACAGTCCAGAGTGGGAAGGCTTTATTACCGAGTGGCTTCCTAACACTTGGCTCGGGGCAATCATTATTCTTTACTTCCCCATTTTCAGTAACCCGGAGTGAAGAGTCAGATGCTTGGAATGGGGTGAGATGGAGAAAGAAGGGGTTGTTCTTTTTAGATGTGTCGTGTACAGGCTGTAGAAACCCAGTCAAAGGAAGTCTGGCTGTAAACCTTCTTGAGTCCTTTGTAAACTATGAACCCATGTACCTAACATACAAGGTTTCTTCTCACCCGTGTGTGTGTGTGTGTGTGTGTGTGTGTGTGTGTGTTTGTGTGTGTGTAAGGGGGGTGACATCATTGTGCAAAACCATGACATAAAAGCTACGTACGTACTTTCCTCCCAATCCTTGTTAAGATTGTCTATTTGTTTGTCTTTGTTATTTTTGTGGTGCTGGGATGGAACCCAGGGCCTTCCATGGGCTGGGCAAGTACTGACACAGCACAAGAAGCTCTTCGATGGTCTTCGCCAAACACTTGCTGACTAAGGGAGCAAGTGACTGCATTGACTACTTTATAATCGGCCTCGACTTTTCCATTTCTATTTGCAGAAGACCCTACTACCTGACCTGACGGTGGTCAGGCTCAAGCACAGCTGGTCCAGCATGAAGATGCATCTCCTAGGGCATTCTAAAGAACATTTGTGAGTTCACAGTAAAAAATGCTTATCAACTGTACTGGCTGGTTTGGTGTCAACTTGACACAAGCTGGAGCTATCTCAGAGAAAGGAGCCTCAGTTGAAGAACTGCCTCCATGAGATACAGCTGTTAGGCATTTTCTCAACTAGTGATCAAGGGGGGAGGGTCCAGCCCATCGTGGGTGGAGCCATCCCTGGGCTGGTAGACCTGGGTTCTATAAGAAAGCAGGCTGAGCAAGCCAGGGGAAGCAAGCCAGTAAGTGACATCCCTCCATGGCCTCTGCATCAGCTCCTGCTTCCTGACCTGCTTGAGTTCCAGCCCTGACTTCCTTTGGTGATGAACAGTGAAATGGAAGTGTAAGCTGAATGAACCCTTTCCTCCCCAACTTGTTTCTTGGTCATGATGTTTGTGCAGGAATAGAAACCCTTTCATCAAGTGAAAGAAGTATAGCATGGACAGTCTCTTGAAAGGAAAACCTTATGCAGTATTTGAAAGGTATTTTAAAGAACAAAATAATATACTTTTGACTGACCCACGAAAGACAGAAACAACACATGCATAGTCAACGTGCTAGTATGAATATTTATTTGATTTAGAGACAAATGAGAGTTAAAAAAGAGAGAACAGCTCAAATAGCTTTAAATTTACTCCAGGATCACAACAGCTACAGTGAGTCAGTATGGATAGCATGTGTTGAAATTTGTGCCAATGTTGCAAGTTGGAACACATAGTATAAAACATCTTTCTGGATGGCAGAGCTTGATGTCTTATGAGTTTACAAAAGCATGCAGACTTACTATGCATCTTTTTGGTTTAGGTAACTTGAGTGGTGTTTGTCCACAGCCTAACATCCAAAATTTACATCAAAACAAAATTAGAATGGCATACTTTTATTCAAAGACCCCATTGCATGCCTAATAAGCTCAGAAATAAAATAAAATAAATGAAATGGGACTAAGAGTAATATATACATGAGACATTGTCGAAGAGAAATTCTAACATGATTTTACATTGACGCCCCTTTGAGAGATTCCCGGAGAAAAATTGACATCAGTTGTTAAGTCTAACCAAGATAAGTTGTTTCCACTTAATGTACAGGCCTAAAACACATACTGAAATGTTCACTGGTAATTAGCAGCAGCTGGAGGGGAAAATTAAAAAGAAAAGTTATAGGGCAAAATCTAAAACAATATCATCTTCAAGACAAAGAGCAGATAATGTCTGTAATGATCACTCAGAAATGTGTGAGCTACGTACCAAAACATCCATCCCGGCGACATAGTTGAGGGTTATCATATAGTCATTTGGAAGATTTGCCACCTACAGAGACCAAGAAATGAAAAAGTGAGTAAATACAAAAGTGTTTCTAGAGAAACTTCATACACCCAACCTGTCATATCATTAATGTCACATGCCCATTTATTGTTCAGTATACAATGCTTGAGTTGTAAACCCAATCTTGGGTGCCTAGGTATATACCATGCCCAGTACTGGAGACCTAGGGAACCACCGAGGGCTAATTGAGTCATAGATCTTGGAAGAGAACATACAACTACCATTTTATTAATTTTATTTAGTTCTTTTTTTTAATTGAATAAATCTTGATTTGCAACTGTAGCACTGGAATTCTCTATTGGGACAATATTCCAATTTATATCTGCATAAGGTTGTTATGACTTTCTCATAGGTGGTTCTCACTGTGATATGTCAGAACGAAGACAGAAACATCTAGAAGTACAAGTTTACAAGTCACAGATGATGTGCTGCATTTTACATAACAGTTCCCATGGTGATGCTAATGGACACTCTAGCTGGAGGACTTCTATCCTAAGTTGATCCTATGTAAAGTCAGTAAAGCTTCAGATGGACAAGGCTCCATTTAAGAAATGAACACTTGAGAGTTTAGTTTAGAAACCTTGGGTTTTGTACGATAGGTCTCAGCTCACTTACCTTGGCTTCACCACGACACGCTGCACCAATCTGACTAGCTTCTAAAGGCTTTGAAAGCATCTAACTCGTGTATGGCAAAGTGCTGGCATGAGAGAGTAAGCAAGGAGCTGGAAACTAGAGAATTCAGATTAAGCTATACACTATTGATTTCCTTCTTAAACCAGAGATCCAGTTACCAATGACTAGATAAGTGAATGTGCTAAACACTTTATAAACTGGTAACCTGAGTTCTTTATCGAGAATTAGCTAGAAAAAGATGGTTTGAATGGTTTATACTGTCTTATTCTGTGTCTGGTATCTTCATTGTTCCTAAAAGCTGAGATCATATGCATATTTACAGAAGCAGGTTATCTCTGATAATCTTTCTGATCTTGCCAATATAATCTGAAAGCGATGTGGTAAGAAAACCCTAGCCAAACTCAGAAAGCGTCAGAGCAAAGCCAAGGTAGGTTGAATGGCACCTCCAAGGTCAGAGGCACCAGGAGTACCTGGAGGAAAAGAGAAACCCTGGCTCCCTGAACTTGTGTCTGCACTGAGCCACGATACAGGCTCTTGCTAGTACTTGGCTTTCACTGTTTGCTTTCCAATTACTGTCTGAAGAGGATTTGGATCTGAGCTACAGATATTTATGATCAGTTCATACATTATGGTATTACTTTCTCAGCGTTTGCAGTGTGTTGAGCAGGACTGCGAAAGCACAAATAATCCTGTGATAAATTCCAAGTCTCTGACGTCTATTGATCCCTGGGGAAAGTTTTAGAGAGAAGAGGGAGCCTCGGACCTGAGAGACAGATGTTGCTTAAAGATGTAGAGTTTGAAGTCCAGGCCAACAGCACAGGTTCTGAAGACAGATGGTTTACACTGGATGCTGGCCCACCACCTGCTAACTCAGGTGTGGGGAGTTACTCCAACTACTTCAGCTTTCATTCCCACATGCACACATGGAAAGTAGACTACAGAACAGCCAAAGGTTCTAAGAGGATTAAATAACTCATACTAAGGATTACCTGGGCATGGGGATGCATGCTTCTTTCTATTCGCAGCACTTCAGAAGCTGAGACAGAAGGATAGCCATGAGTTTGGGAACCTTGAACTACATAATGAGTGTCAAGCCCCCCTAGAGTTAGGTGACAACCCTTTCTCTAAAATCCACAGTAAAATAAAGAGAAAGAGGCACCTAAGAAAAGGCAGGAAAGTCAGCAAAAAAAAGGAAGAAAGGCAGGGTGGGGGGCTTAGATGTGGTATATGAATGCTTGCAGTAGAGGGTAGCATACTGAATACATACATATTGTGTATGAGGAACAGAATTGGAAGCTTGTGGTATTTTTGAGGGACTAGCTAGAAAAGAGATACTGCATTAGAGACACATTAGGGAGGGATCTCTGCATGCTGGGCTAAGAGATTCCCGACGGAAGAAGCACCGTCAATAGGAACAGTAGCCCTTAGGCACATTACACTATCTCCTAGGACTTTCTACTTTGTCTCTGAAAGAGGATTACATGGCTAATTACTAAGATTAAGTCTGGTTAGAGGTTTTGGCAAGCAGGGAAGGAACAGGGTAGTAAATTCAAGATGAGTATTTAGTCTAGATTTAAGAGTGGAGAGATCAGAGACAAGCCTCAAGTTTACAGTGATACCAGGGAAGAGCTGGACGCCCGTTCAACATGTACACCAGAGAACAGGTATCTCTAGAAAAGCAGGAACTAAATCTGAGTGTTGGTGTTGCACACCTGTAATTCTAGCACTTCAGAGGTAAAGAAATGGGAATCCGGGGTTCAAAGTCGTCGAGAGATACAGACAGACTACCTAGAGGGATGGGGAATTTAGCCTGGGCTTTGTGAAATGTCTCTGGAAGAGGGAAACTAGAGAGATCAATGAAGAATCAGAGAGGCTTCTTCCCAAAATTGAGAGACCTACAGCCAAACATTAGGCAGAGCTTAGGGAACCTCAAGGAAGAAAGAGAGAAAGGACTGTAGGAACCAGAGGAGTGGAGGACACGATGAAAACACAGCTCACAGTATCAACAAAGCAGCACTCACCCATGTTCACAGAGACTGAATCAGGAACCATGGAGACTAATGGGGTCAGGGATAGGTCCTCAATATACACATGCTGTGGTTGATTAGCTTGGGTTTCATATTGGACCCCTAAAAGTGGGTCTGGAGTGTCTATGACTCTTTTGCCTGCTCTTGGGGCCCTTTTCTTCCTAATGGATTACTTAATCCAGCCCTGATATCAGGGTTTGTGCCTAGGCTCATTGCATCTTGTTATGCTGTATTCGGTTGATGTCTCTGGGAGACCTGCATTTTTTTTTTTTTTTTTTTTTCTGAAAGGAAATGAAGGAGCAGAGCATCTGGAGGAGAGGAGGAAATAAAGTTACATTTTCTGTAGATATCTGACATCTGACCATATTCAATGACATTAGGGGAAGAACCGAAACCAAACCAAACAACAAAACAAACAAACTCAACTGGAGCAAAAAAAAACAAAAAACAAAACAAACAAAAAAAACAACAACAACAAAAAAAAAACCAACCCAACAACAATAAAGAAAAGAACAGCAACAAAACGGCAAAGGAGAGCAGTCTTCAGAAAGGCTCGATACTCTGCCAAACTAAAGTCTTGGCAATGCAACTTGGCACTGGCTGTTTACCAGACCCTGCAGGTATTTGGACTCGGGAGAAAAGAACACAAAGTCAAGACAGTTAACTCCATCTCTGGGTCACTGGTCTAAAATGTCTGGCTCTCATGATTCAAATGTCGTCAAGGTCCTTAAAGGTCAAGCAACCAATGAGCACTTGGACATCTGTGACATGACCCTATGCCCTCAGTGTTTCTCCCATGTCCATAGCAGTGACTCATGGTTTCCTTTTATCAATCAACCTTTCGGGAATGAAGGTCAGAATCCTTAATCTCATCAGAAGAAGCGATGTTCACGAATCCCAGCTACAGCAGGGAATGCTTAATTCACCCTTGCCCAATGTTCCAGAACATGGCTTTCAGTCCTCATGGATACCTCAGGAAAATACTTTTCATTGTGTTTGGTCAATTTTGTTTTTCCCCATTAGTACTGTCTAAAAACCTAAACCTAACTAACTAGATCAGCTATCATAGATTTTTTTTCAAGGTTATTTAGGTGATTTCTAAAAAATAAAAAAAAAAATTAAAAAAACCCATCCAAACCAATCAACAAAAAACAAAACATGAACAACAACAACAACAACAACAAAACAAAAACCCCAAAAACAGCAGCAACAACAACAAACCAAGGAGATAACTCAGTTGTGATTTTAAAAATTAATATGACTTCAGAAAACTTTCTATACCACCTCTCATTAGTTCAAAACACCTAAACAATAGCAAATAGCCACTGTTTTCTTTCAAAGAACAGGGTGATTTTGTGTGTGTGTGTGTGCCTATGTTGAGAGGGATCAAATTCAGTTCCTTATGCACACATGCTTGTCAATAACTGTACTCACCACAGCCTAAGATGAGTTTTTAAAATCTACTTCACAGGGACATAATTTGAACATGGTTTGTTCCTACAAAATCGATGCTGGAAATTTTTGTTGTTTTTGTTATTTATTTGTAACTCCCTGTCCCCCTCCTGTGTGTGTGTGTGTGTGTGTGTGTGTGTGTAAATCAGAAGACAGCTGTGGCAGTCAATTCTCCTCTTGTACCTGTTGGTTCCAGGGGTTCAACTTAAGTAAGCATCTTTGCTTACCAAACTAACTCAACAGGCATGCTGAAATTGAATCCCTATTATGAAACATCGTGAGGAAATGTGAGACCTTTGAAAGGTAGCTAGGATTCTGTACGTAGGAATGTGGACTGTTCTCTTAATATAATGTATAGATTAAAGGGTTGTCTCAAGAATATCTGCCCTAAAGCCAGTCTGACTGAATCTTTCATTTCTGTCTGGCCTTGTGGTACATTGCCCTTTCTTAGGACTCTTCCAGACAGACCCACCAGATACAGTCTTTGCTTGGACCAAAACTGTGAGCTAAATTAAAACTCTTCATAACTTACCAAGACTGAGATACTGTACTATTAGCAACAGAGACACATAAATATGTATATGTGTGTATACATGTATATCTTATGATTATATAACTATATATATATATATATATATATATATATATATATATAGAGAGAGAGAGAGAGAGAGAGAGAGAGAGAGAGAGAGAGATATGATGATGATGATGATGATGATGATGATGATGATGATGATTCCAGCTAGGTTATAGTAATAAATGCAACAGTTTCCCTATCACCATAAGATAAAGTGGTTTAGAAAGTAAAATTCATTAGATTACCCTGGTAATTCATAAACAACAGCCGATTCATTTTCCTTGGGCTACTGGCAAGGCATTATCAATTATGAACATCAACCTACCTCAAAAAAATTTTAAGAAATACATATTTAAAGATGAAATAGACCAACTAAAAAGAATTTGAAATTCACATTTAATTAAATTCCCCCAAGTAAAGGGAAGAGAGTTTCACACACGAGAAGAAGCCTAGAGAGACCAGATGGAAAGAGTCCACTTGAACTAGCTCAATATTTGGATTCCTTCCTACATGAGCACTGAGAAATGTTCAACACTATATTTCAACTATCCATAAAATTTTCTTAAGTGTGGCTCATCCTTACCCCAGATATTTGACTCTTTCCTTAGGTAGGTCTGACATTGCCATTGAAAACAAGTCTTGCAACATTTTTTTTTTTTCAAAAACAAAGCAAAATGTTCTGTAAATAGATGGACTATTATGCTAAGTGAACATGCCAGAAGAATTTCAAATAAAAGCCATGAGGACCATAGGAGCAGTACAAAATGTCCAAGAAGAAATTAAAAAAAAAAATTAAAACTATAAATCATGTGCTTCTTTGGCATGAGAATCACCCAAGCAAACATACTTAAGGTCTGTGGGCACAATGCAGGTTGCCACCTACTGTAAAGACAGAACTGGTGGAGAGGGACGACCAACCAGAAAAAACAGCTGGAAGCACAAAAGCAAAAACCAAACCAAAAAATCATAGTGCCTGCTCATGTCCTTTCCATTGTTAAGAAAAAGAAGGAGGAGGAAGCGGAGAAGGAGGAGGAGGATGAGGAAGAAGGAGGAGGAGGAAGGGGAGGAAGAAGAGGAGGAGGAGAAGAAGAAGAAGACCAGGGTGAGGGTTGCACCTGGAAAATCGAGCCCTCTTCTTGCATACAATTTTCTTATTTTCTGTAGTCTGGCAAGATTGATGTATTCTAGGCAGTGCAACCTAATGAGACAACATTGTGGAATAAAATAATATAAAGCCGAGAAGGGCTGTGAGATTCTCTTATCATATAGATCCTCCTGGGGCCCCTGACTTCTCTGGGAAGAGGAGAGAGCTATGTACTGCCCCTTCGGAAATGGAGAGAAAGCACTGGAGAGTACGAAATGTGAAGGACTCTCAATCATGCCCATGTTTCCCATTTCCACATTCAGAAAAGTGGATCCTTCTAAGTAGTTTGCCTATGGGCAGATGAACAGGTAGGCATTCAATGGTTTTCCAACCACCCGGTGGCCCTAGCTTCCACCCAGGTGCTTTGCCCATCCACCCTTTGAAAGAAACTGCAAGTATCTGTCTCCATAACCTCAGTAGTCACTCCTGGTGAAGGAATGAAGCTGAAAGTGTATCGTAAGAAATACTTAACTTCCTTATAGCCATGAGAAGCAGAGACCAGCCCTACAGTTTCTGAGCAAACCATCACGTACTTTCATTTTCCGGAGAAACATTAAGCTTCCTGAACCCACATCCACAAGCTGTACCCCAGCACTTCTGCACTGGGGACCCCACAGCTCCCTGAGAGACTGTCTGGGTTCCTCTCCTATCCTACCAATTTTGGTTAAAGCGGTGGCTTTTGAGCATTCTTTTAAAAGCTCCAATCTATGCCAAACCAAGTTTAATCTGGAAGCAGGGATCTATAAACAAAAGTCAAAAGGATTTGGTGGCCATAGGAACCGCTGACAGCCACTGTCCCTGGGGGCAGGAAGAGGGAAAGGGCCCCAGAGCTTGGCTTTGGCTCTCTTCAGTTTCCCCTTATGGTTACAGGTAGAGCAGCTCTACATTCACTCTATGCCCGGGATACCACCTCCACCACTGTAAAAGGCCAACGAGCATTAGAAGGCGCTTATGCAGAGATTTTTCTATTTCCACTCTCACAACCTTTTGATAAGATTAAGCACAATTAATTTCTTCTACATATGAAGAAAACTGGGACAGAGAGAATTTATGTAATAATAACTGACTTAAGAAAAACTTGCTTAATGTATAGCACAAAATGTTAAAATGGAAACTGAGATGTAGAAAGGTAACTACTTACCTAATGTAAGAAGAGCTAGGATGTAAACACAGATCTAGCCAAATTCATGATTTTAACCCAAGTACACATGAGCACAAACTGGATCCTATGGTATGCTGTGAAATTTTTAAAACTAGTTACATTTATTTATTTATTTATTTATTTATTTATTTATTTATTTATTTATTTATTTATTTAGTGTGTGTGTGTGTGTGTGCTCCTGTGCACATGAGATCAGTGTTCTTCTCCCTTATGGAGGAACCAGGGACAGAACCTGAGTTGTTGGCTTGTCCTTAAGGTCCTTTAGCTACAGAGCAGCCCTCTTGCTGGCCCCACTGTTTACTGTACTAGTACAGTGGGGCACTCACACTGTAATTCAGAGAGATGATATATCAAACTCGATCAATGATTTTCTGTGCTCAGGGGTTGTTTTATACATTTTAATTTCCTCCTCTATAAAATACAGGCTTTGAGTTGCATAGGTCTTCATTCAGTTACAAGGGACCTTCAAAGCCTGTTTTTCCTAACTTGACTTATTTTCAAATATTACCAAACTCCCCCTTTCCAAGCCTTTCTTATTTCTCATCTTCTTAATGATTTTGGAGGGTTTTTAAAAAATATTTTTATTTGTACATTTGTATATACAGTATTTGTTCAGTTACAAGTTATTTTTAAAAAATCATAATCAGAAGATAAATGCAAAAATAGAGAGTCTTAGAAGGTGTTTGTCATACCCACCTGTGCTACTTGTAAAAATAGCACTTTGACATTTACAGGAAGTGGTCCTTCTGAAACTTTACAATAACAAATAAAGACATTTCTCTTTAGCGTTGCATTAATCTTCATACGTTCAGCCTGTGATCGGATACACCCTCATCTCCCAACAAACAGACCAGCTATTTTTACGATGTATTTTATGCTATGTATATGAGTCTTTGTCTGCATGTATACCCTGTGCACCATGTGTGTGCTTGGTGCCGAGGAGGTAAGAAGTGTGTATTGGATTTCTTAGGCCAGAAGTGAGTGACAGAACCCAGGTCCTCTGGAAAATCAGCCAGTAATCCTCACTTCTGAGCATCTCTTCAGCCCACGACCACCTATTTGAAATTTGCAGTTCTCTTAGACAGCTCTCAGCATCCGCCAATATAGTAGCAGCTCCAGAAGGTTATTTTCCACTGACCTACTTTAAGCATACTTTGGAACTTTGTATTAATAGACATGCTTAAAATCTGCATAATGTAGAATCGCTTATAGCATTGGGACCAAATTACAGGGACAATAACAACCTCTTGATCTCCCAACCCCCACCCTAGTACTAGATATTGAACCTAGGGCTTCACACATGCAAGTGTTTCTGCACTGAGCTACATCTTGAACACTTTGTCTCTAAACTTTTGACTGAATAGACCATCTAAAGCAAACTGTTCTGAAACCTCTTTACAGAACTTCATGAAAAATGTAGGTGCCTGGACATTGTCCCAGGCTTATTGAATCAGTTCCTTGGATTAGGGCCCAGTGTTTCATAAGCACCACAAGAAATGGTGATGTGCATCAAAGTGTAGCCTGTCTTTTCTCCATTCACCAAACAACACTGGACAATAAATGTGACGATTAGCTTTAATTGTCCATTTGAGACAATCTAGAATTACCTAGCAAGAAAGTCTACCTGAGGGATTGTCTACATTAGATTAGGTTGGCTTGTGAGCATATCTGTGAAGGACTGTGTTGCTTGCTCTAATTGGTACAAAAACACCTAACCACTGTGGGCGGCACCATTCTCTATGCATGACATGCCAACTATATTAGAATGGAGAAACTGAGCTGCACACTAGCATCCATGCATTACTTCATTGCCCTCTGCTAATCGTGACTATGATGTCACCAGGCGTTTCAAATTTCTGTCCCCTTGACTTCTTCTTGATGATGGAATAGAACTTGGAATTGTGAGCCAAATAAACTCTTCTCTCTTACGTAGTTTTTATTATTCACAATGGAAAAGGAAATTAGGACAATGAGCCTGGTATCTCTGCATGGATTAAAAAGATCACAAGTTTGATGAGCCCAGGACTGTCTACACATGAAAGTCCTATTTAAAGCAACAAAACAAAACAAATCACACAGAGAAGAAAACAACAAATCTTTCAAATACTTGAATTTTGTGCTGGCGATACATGTAACTCAAAGATAAAGCACTTACTTAACAAACACAGTTCCTTATTACCACATCCCTACCCCCACATACACACAAGGGAGGGTAAACAAATGAACAGCTTCTGTGGATAGACACAGAACTTAGAATAAAACACATATCGCCTTTTTAAATATGATTTTTTGGGTCACAAATTAACAAATTTCTTTTCTTCTTCTTCCAAAATTACTTCCTCCTCAACCCCCCTCGCCTACCCATAATCAGATATTCAACACTGAACTGAGAGCCAACAGACAAAAAAAGCTACACTGCTTTGCTCACCAGACTTCAAGTAAAGTGTTCATACACTGTCAGCTATTTTATGACTTTCAGTGCTAGGGAACAGACACAGGGCCCTGTGCACACTAGGCAAGAATGCTTTTAAATCTGGAATGTCTTGGCATGTCAAGGAATCTGCATAAATCGTGTGTGTGTGTGTGTGTGTGTGTGTGTGTGTGTGTGAGTGTGTGTGTGTGTGTGTGTGTGTTTCTAATTCTTCACTGAGAGTAAATTACACAAAACCTAACTGCAGAACTCAGCTTTGATTTCCAAGTTTTGTTATGAACACCACACACACACACACACACACACACACACACACACACACACACACACAATAACAACAACAACAACAACCCACAAACCAGTAATGTGTATCCAAAGGTGAAGCTCATTGTTCAATATACTAATATCAATTAAGTTTATTTTATTTATTTCTCCACATAACAACTCTTATTTCTTCCCCATTTTTGTATCAGCTGTATTCCCTCCTCAATTATAATCACCTAGAGACACAGAGTTGGGAAATTTTCACTCAGTTTTCTTTTTTTTTTTTCTTTTGGGTTGTCACATAAGAACTAGGCCGACCTCCAGCTCACGATTCTCCTGTCTCAGCTTCTTGAGTCACTGCATGTGTATGTTGTCATGTCTGGCTCAAACTCTGATGATACTGGAATCATACTCAGTGGTCCAAGTAACTATAAAGTATCTCTCCTAGGCCAGGAGAGTAGGAAGTATTGCACCTCCATTGTACTTTGCTCCCTGACCTGAGTCTTAACAGAAGTTACCAAGAGAAACAAAGCAGGAAGTGGGTTCTGCTGAAGACACATGTGTACTGCATGGTTTTGGCTGAGGGAGGACTTCCAGGGTGACAGTCATGGAGGAGAGTGGCTCTGCTCCTCCTGCTACATTCACTGAGGTCAAACGTCTTGTCACACAGGACAGTCTTGTGCTGATAGGGAGTACAGGTGTCCTGTGGCTATGGCTTGTACAAGACCAGAAAGGCGCGTGGCAGACATGAAACTCACTCAGTAGATAATAGGGGAAAGCCAGTCACTGTCTTTGACTGAGAGGACAAGACCAGCTAGGAACCAAAGTCACTCCGTTGCCATTCAAAGGTCCAGTTGTACAGACAAACCCTCCATGACCTAAGCATCTCCCATCTGCCCAGAAGAAGCCCTTCAGGGTCGTACAGTGATTCCTCGTCGTAGAAAGCTAGGAACTTATATTGTGGGTGCCCTAAACCTATATGGTCAGCAAGCACAGGGAAGATTCATAGATGCTAAGGTCATTCCTTACTTACCAATTTTGTGATGTCTTTTACATTATCAGTCACAGGGTTCCCGCAGATCTCCTTAGATTTGACCAGAGGATTAAATAGGAGCAGTTGAAGATAAATGCAGGTGATAATCCAAGTCTAGACAAAAAGCAGAAACATTTCTTGGTGTCCATCAGTTTTTAAAAAATCCAGAATTATGCAAACCAGTAACATCTTATACCATATGTGGTAGGTTCAAATATTCCAGAGCAGCGTTTTGTTATTGTTGTTGTTTTAAGCTGATGTCTTAAATGTTAAGCATTCAAGATGCTCTCACCAAACTGAAAAGAAAAAGAGCAACAGCAACAAAATAATACTGGCTCCAATCCTGTTTGAATTACTCTTTCAATGGCCTTACTGTTGCTTACAACTTCTGCTGTAAGCTTTCTACAGCCAGTTTCCTGATGGCAATTAGGGATGAACTTGTAGCAACATGTAACAGAATCATCACTTAGGGGGACCTCAGAAAAAGTAGGAATGCATGAAATTCATACCCTAAGGCTAAAGGGAACCACTCTCCTATTAAACGTAGACAATTTGGTGAGCAGAAACACAACTGTGAAAGGAACTTTCATTTAGATCTCTACATTGGCACACTGCTCTGAGGTTTGGCAAAAGGGCATGTCTTTAGATCGAAGACAGAATTTAACCTAATTTTTACAACAGCAAGAGTTACTAGGTGCAGTCAGTCTGTTTAGCTTCTATAGAGAAGCCATGTTCTTCACCAATACAATGATACTTTTGAATGGTGGCAAAATATTCTTTCTGTCTCTCTTGGTCTCTCTCTCTCTCTCTCTCTCTCTCTCTCTCTCTCTCTCTCTCCCTTTCTCTCTGTCTCTCGTATTCCCTCTCTCTCTATCTCTTTCCCTTTCCCACCTCTCTTACTTTCACAGACACATATACCCTTCAAAGAAAAATTATACCTTACATGATGAATTGGTTATTTTTATGCATGATTTGTTTTTCTTTCTCATAGTATATATTATAGACGTTTCCAACCTTGAGCACCCAATTTCCTCTCTTTTTTCCCCTTCAAGGATCTACAAACACATACGATAGCATCATACAAACGAACATCCCTCAGTATGCGTTTGCTGCATGCATCCATAGCCAACACAGAAATGTATTGTCATTCCCTAATTCGGGAACCATTTATAGAACAAGGTTCAGGAGGCAGAGGCTGCGGCAGTCCCCAGGGAAACGAAGATAATGAAGATGTTCTTGAAACTCAGAGGCAGGTAAATAAATAATACCTCACCCATGATAAATCTTTTGGGAGCACAGAGAAGAAAGCAATTAATCAATTAATCTTAAGGGGAGACAAAGGGTTAGAAAAGCAGCACCAGGGAATCCTAGAGAGAAAGTGTGACGTGACTCTAGCTAGAGCTAAAAACACAAGGTCTTTGTAAACACTGATAAAGAATGACCACAGAAAAAGTAAAGAACCTCAACAAAAGCATGCGAAAATATTTAAAAGCATATTAGATTTTTTTAGGAACTAGCATTCATCTATGACATCTAAAAATTATACAAAATCACACATGGCCATGGCTAGAATCTTATGTGGCTAACTCTACGTTAAAAGGAACTAAATTATTTTCAATCAATATCTGCACACTGACACACTGGACCACACAATGAATTTTTTATTTGCTAAAGTGTTGCACCGTGATACTGTTTCTGTAGATGCAGTGGCCTACA
Source organism: Micromys minutus (assembly GCF_963924665.1). Classification (NCBI taxonomy): domain Eukaryota; kingdom Metazoa; phylum Chordata; class Mammalia; order Rodentia; family Muridae; genus Micromys; species Micromys minutus. The sequence goes on from NC_137957.1 coordinate 31,835,214, forward strand.
GATGGAATTAAATCTCTTTTTCTGTCACTGCTTGGGATCCCCTTTAACAGTAACAATCCCTGAGTTTGTTTAGGATTATTTTGAGCACTCTAGAGACATAACTGTTCATTAGACCATCTCCCTTGGACCCCAATAAAGACCAAATGGTAAGATGATCTGTCTGGGAATCCCTGTTTGAGGAAAAACTTGGCACATAGGTTTCCCCCCCCTAATATCACAGTCTTCCTTCCTGGGTATTTATTATACCGTGCCTTCCTTTTACATTGCTTGATGCTGAGATGTGACTCCTCCTGAAAATTATTTCTCCAAGGCCCTTTATCCTGATAAGATTTGGGAAGCCTTCCCAAGGACCTTGGTAACTGGCCAAACAGAAATAATGTTTGTATTGTAGGTCCTAGGAAATATGGAGGCAGATGACGCCTCTTGTCTTCACCATGAACTATTCAAATGAAAATTGGGGAGAGGAAAGGGGAAAGGGGGAACAGACAGAGAGAGATAGAAAGACAGACAGAGTCAAACAATGATGAGAAACAGGAAGAGACAGAGAAACAGGGAGAGACAGACAGACAACAGTTTCTCATTCATTCAAGAAATAGTTATTACAAACTTTATTGAGTAAATGTCATATGCCACATATCTCTCTAGAAGCGATGCTAGACACTGAACTAAAAGGCAGGATACCTCTACTTCCATAAATTTCACCTTTAACTTAGGTAGATGAACACAAACAGAAACAGAACTGAACTCGGGGTTTCTGAAAGAGCAGTCATTGTTCTTAATCTCTTAAGTCCCCAGGAAGGTATTTTAATTCAGGTGTGCATATTGTTTATTTAGACATAAAGCTATTACATAGTTACTGCTAAACAGTAGAGTCTGGGTATAAATTTTATACGTACAGGAAAGACAAAGACTTGGCAACTCTCTTTACTTGTTATGGTTACTTTTCTATGGTGTTTGGAATGGAACCACATTTTCTCCAACTTCAGAGAAAAACGTTAAGACAGGCAGCAAAGAGCAGACACAGGTGAGCCGGTGCTCCACAGTTCTCCCATTTCTAATGTCTACCGCAAGTCACCAAACACATGGTATGCACGTGGCAATGACAGAAGACAGGTGTGCTGGACCAACACTCCTGCTGTATCTGCCCAGTTCAGTGACACTTCAAGGACCTTAAGAAGCTTCCACCCTTAAACCAGAGTGGCTGTCACTCATCAAGACCAATCACAGCAATTAAGCACTTGTGACACTGTGATTGCTACCTAATATCTTCAGCTGTATGCTCTTGGATGAACTAGGGATGGACTACACACACATCTTGAGCTCCAGTTTTGGTAAGAATTTAGGGAGAATCGAATATCCTGGCACTCTCCAGTCTAAAGAGAAAAAAAAAAAAAAAAAACCATCAGAGAGAGCTAGCCTTTACCTTTGTCCTTCCAGGACTGTAGCACAAGAGGAAACTACTGGCATTTTAAACACAATGATCAAAGGGCACCTCCTGGGTATCCCCCCCTCCCCAGCACTGAGTGGTACTAAAGTACTCCACTTAGACATCTGTGAGAAAATGATACCACTGAGAAAGCAGATGCCAAGTCCCTAAGGTCTACTGAAGGGGAAATCTTTATTTAAAGAGCAGGAGTAAACCAGGAGCAGCAGATGGCTTCAGAGAAAATGCAGAGGCAAAATTAAGGGCACTGCAGCCCACAGTCCAGTTTTCCTGTGAATGAAACATAATTCATTGGAGAATTTTTAGCAGAGGAGGGACATGAGCAGACTTTGAATTAAAATAAAACAGAAGCAAGTTAATAAGGGGCAGGGGATGGGGTGGAGTGCATGCTAGCATGTAAGAATCCTTTGATTGGACCCCTAGGACTACAAAACCAGGCATGGGGGTGCAAACCTACCTGATATCCCAGCACTAAAGAGCTGGAAGCAAGTTCAGAGGTCAAAGTTCAAGGTTATTCTCAGCTAGATAGTATTGAAGCCAGCCTGAGATATAAGCTACCCTATCTTAAAATGAACACCTTAATTAATTAATCAACCAAATTTAATAAAATAAGTAAGACAACTGTGATTTCTTTAGGGTAACAAATGGTAGAAACATTTTAAGCAGAATAAAATGAAGAAGTACCAATTAAGTGTTAGCACTATAGGCCACCAAAGTATGATAACAAAAAAATACATTGTAAGAGTCTGGACCTCTGGAGGCTGAACCCTGGATCAGGAGCATCATGTCTGGAGTCTGATTTGTGAGTCAAGGCAACTCAAAGACCAGAAGTTACACAATGTATTAAGGGTAACTTGTGTAGTTTTTCAGTGATGATACCAGGTCAGGGTATTTGAATTTGAATTTGTGGTAGGGGATTGAATGGGACTCAAAATATAAATATGCCTTTAATAAGGAAATAGGATTCTACACAAACAGAAGGAATTAAGTCACCCAGTGTCAGTGATTCTAAATAGAAAAACTAACAAAAACTGAACATCTTCCAGTGTCAAAGATCAGGTTCCATGGAAGATAAGAACTATGCAGGAGCCCAACAGGTAGACACCAATGGAATAGGAAAAAAAACACATAAAACCAAAAATTAAGAACATGACTACAAATCCCAGCATTTAGAGTTTCGAGACAGGTGGCCCAAGAAGTTGTTATAGATTTACACAGTGACACCCTGTCTCAATAAGAAACAAAATCTTATGAAACAGAAGAAGGAGGCTGGCCAGATTATGTCAAAGACTAAGAATCAACCATTGGATTAAGCAACATGGAAGCCACTGGTTAATACCAACCAAGAGATTTTTTATTGAGGAAGCCTAAAAAGACTTGCCTGATGTGGGCTCCAAAAATCAAGAGAGAAAAGTAGCCAGAGGAGGGCAACTTAATAAGCAGACTACAAAAACAAAACAAACAACAACAACACAAAAACCCAGAGTGGTGATTGATAAGAAAGTACTAGTTTCTGGGGTGGGGGGGTATTTGAAAGAAGTTAGAAGCACATATGTATTCAACTGGCCATTATCCAGAGATAGACAACAGCTGGCTTAGAGCCACACGTCTGAGTAGACAAGATGAGATGGGTGTCTAAAGCACAGAAGCTGGCTTCTACTAGAAGTCTAGATAGCTCACCAGAACTAGAAAATCATGAAATAATAGAATAGATCCAGGTTTTGGCTGGGAGTGGAGCAATACAGGACATAAAGCTATTTTGTTTCCAACATTTACTATGTATTAAGGAGCTTTCATCTCTAATAACAAATAAAACTTGATCTTAATGTATCCTAATTTTAAAGATTAAGAAATCAATATTATTTCAGAAGAGTGAAACCAGCATACAAAGTCTGTCTGATTCTAATTTCTGTCCTTTTAAATACAACATACTGTCCCAAGACTACAGGAAATCTGTCAGATCAATTATAAGGACACTAACGCATATCTCTAGTACTTTAATAATTTTGTAAATACCAAACATATGGGAACACATTTGTTCCATATTCCATGCACAGCTGAATATTCTGCACCATTCAGATGATCATACTTTTTAGTGTATGTCCTTTGATCGTTTCTTAAAATACAATTAAGACAGATTGCTACAACAATTGCAAGATAACTTCACCTGCGTAGCCTAAATTTTAACTGTCAATCAAATACAAATGTCTGCCAAGATGTTTTTTGCTAGTTTTACAGAAGTGTGCTTGGTTGAGGTGAAAATCAAATCTGTGCTAACTTAGTCAAATGTCACAGTAAAGGCTCTGGCTTTTTGAAGAACTTTATTTCAAAGTGGTTCCAAAGAAATGCGCATGGTAATGCGGTGTTTGCGTGTACTCTGATACCACTAAGAAAGAGCCCCCCTTTTGTGAAGGTCTAATTCTTTAGTACAGCTCTGCAGGAAGAATGTAGAATTCACAGGACAGTTTCAGTATTAACGATTCTGTAAGAACCTTTATGGCTAATTCTCTTCCCTGGTTCCGTGGACCTCAAATAGAAATATTAAGCTTGCATTGAAGGGAAGCCTAGTAAAGCAACCACATCATGCTATCGGGACGGAGCGCCAAGTTGCTGAACTTGCAGGAAGGACTGGTTTTCAATTTGCACTTAAATTTGTTCCTTACTCCCTTTCCTACAGATGGTCAGTCATTAATCACATAATATTCTTACTGAAAACGTGTCCCTTCTCTAGCTGATGAAGGCTTTCTCTTTCCTTTTTCTAAAAATTTTCATTGTCGTTTGTGTACTCTTGCTCTTTCTAAAATTTTATTACTTCTTTTATTTTTTGAGCTAATATAATTATGTCACTTCCTTCTTCTGTTTTCTCTTCCCAAACCCTCCAGTATACCTGTCCTTGCTCTTTTTCCAATGAATAGCCCCCTTTTCTGTTTTTTGTTACATGCATACCGTATATGTATATGTATGTGTATATGTATGTGTATATGTATATGATGCATATGTACATGATGCATGTATGTGCATATGCATATGTATGTGATGTGTATGTACGTATATATAAACGTGTGTATGTGTATATGTATGTGTATATGTATATGATGCATATGTATATGATGCATGTATGTGCATATGCATATGTATATGATGTGTATGTACATGTATATAAATGTGTGTGTATGTATGTATTTTGAGATACAGAAGTTCATTCTGATTAACCAGTATATATATGTATGTTTTCAGGGCTGACCCTTAGGTACTGGGTAACTAATTGGTAGTCTCTCCCTTGAGGAAGACCCATTTCTCCTGCTCTCCCACTGAAGGCTTTCTTGATGGTGTGTAAACACAAAACATGCCTGGTCCATCCTGGTAACCCATGGGAACCAGCACGCTATCCCTGAAGACGACTAGAATACTAGCCGGTGACTGTGTTGTTGTAAGTGAGAGGTGGACTCCAAGAGAAAACACTTGCACTGTGGGGCTCAGTGATTTTCCTTAACCTATGCCCTCAAAGATGGAGGCCATTTCCTGTCTCTGGTCAGAGACAGAATGACAGGAGAAGGATATGACTGACCACGCCTGGCTTGGAAAACAGAGACAGGGACCCAAGAGTCAGAGCAAAGGACACTTCTGCAACCTGGAAAATGAAAGGCAATGCCCCTCCCTCAAGCCTTTGTCTACTCGATTTTAGACATGATATAAAGACAAAAGTCATAATTTATTTGTAGCTCTTTAAACCTCTGAATTTGTGGTGATTTTCACGGTGAAAATATAAAAACAAAACCGGCCTCAATGAACACTTTCTGAATGAATTAATTAAGAATGTAACCTGACCACATCAAGCTGTTCTGCCGAAAAGGGTGCTTCTACCAGAATTCTGAGCCCCAACCTCAGCTTTAAGCAAAGAGACCCAGCTTTTGTACTGTCTTATTTATTCATGTCCCTGAATAAGATTTTGTTTGAACAAAGGTTTCCAGGGGTAAAGGAACTCACTTACACATTCCTCTCTCCCTCTCCCTTTCTCAGAAACCATGAGAAAAACACAGAATTCAAAACCCCTGGAAGCCCCTTATCACATGGCAAGCCCCTTACCACAGGACCTCAAACAAGTCAGTTGATCCCCTGGCATGCCCATTTGTCAGCCCAAGAAATGAGAAAGTAAATGAAGTAAGTAAATAAAAGCCTCACCCATTTCATGAAGTAGTGATAAAAATAAAATGGAAAACCATTCCAACTAGAGAAACTATACATTCATTGTGTGGCTCATGAACTTTGGATGGGTGAGATGAAAGGAACTTGGGGATGTTTGAACAAGGCACATGTGCTGGCTCACACCTACAATCCTAGCACTTGGGAGGTAGAGAATTACTGTTAGTTCAAGGCCAGCCTAACTACACTGTAAGTTCCAGGGCCGCCTGGCTTTCACAGTGGGAGTTTGTCTCCTTAAATAAATAAAATGAAAAAGAATGAAAACTTTGCATAAAGTGTCTAAGGAAGCCTTTACAGCATGAGCCATCGGTGAACAGAGTATGACCTTTAAATTACAGATAAAATCCGTATCTGTCGTGTGGAAGGAGAGTCTGGACTATTATACACCGACATTTTGACATTGTTTTGGGGGTCAGACAGTGCTGTCTGTGTTCTAGTTTTCAACCGTGTTGACTGAAGCTGCAGTTGGGAAAATTCAGTGAAGCAGCCCAATACACGGACAGAATCTTTACCTTCACTGCTTTCTCTTCCTCTTTAGAGAGCTTTAAAACCTTCAAGGAGATACATCAGTACCTCCCCAAATGGGTGTGCACACAGACATACACATATACCCCAAGGGAGATACAGCACTGAAGCAGAACACCGCTTCTTTTCTGACTTCTGTTCTAAATGTATCTCTTCAATTTGCAGACTCATCTTGCTTTTCCCCCACCCCTGTAACACTCTCTCCATCTGCCTGGTATTTTCTTTGGCTACTTTGTTTCAGAGCAGCACAACTATCCTCTCTAGGCCACGCTCAGCCAGTGATAACCTCTCCGGGTGAGATAACCTTTACCGCACAGGCACGCTAAACAAATCTTACTGACGGCAGTTCAGTTCTTGACTTTTTTTTTCCCCCCATTGAGTTAGGGATCAAAAGTCTCTCCCACACACTCCCCATAAAACTTACTACAATATTCTTTTATTGCAAAGGATTGCTTTCAAACGGCGGGCATCATGGAAGGAAAATAATGAAAAGTCTGCAAGTCCCGGGAGGACTAAATCATGTAACAGAAACAGTCCTGGGAGAGGGAAGTGATTGTTTAATCTACACTGGGTGGCGGATCTCAGGTCTTTTGCTGAGAGTAGGTTTTATAGTCCGCATGGCTCTAGGAAGAGCCAGGAGGATGAAGTTGGCTGAAGCCCACCCCTGCCCCCAAAACAAAACATTGTTGAGGAGAACCACCTTAAATGACTCCAGAGGAACATGCGTCTAATCACTGATCCCCTGTGGACACAGCTTGCCACACAGTGAAAAGCCACAAGCCAGCAATAGGGTTTGCTCCCCTAAAGTAAACCATTTACTTGATCTGAACACAAAGTCTCCTGTGCCCTACCGAGGTCGTTTGCTATGTGGCACTTGGAATCACCCTGCACACCCAGGCCAGGGCTGCCCAGGAAACCAGAAGGCCCCCCTTTCCGTAAACTTAACAGAACAAAACGCCCTCTTGTCTTATATGAGGAGTTTTACTAGGCTCCATGTTATGAACTCAGAAATGTTGTAAACAAAAGGAGAGCGGTTAATTTTCTGTATTTGGGAGAACTAACAGAATGGATATTTGAAGTGCCCAGGAACAAAACAGCCACTGCAGCCAGAAACACCATTCATCTCCTCCCCAGTCCCTGGAGCCTGCTATGGAAGTGGGCAGTTTCCTTGTAGTGCAAATGTGTCTTAGAACATAGTCAATGGGCTTAGCCACCCAAAGGCAGGAAAGTAAATTATCAAGGCACAGGTATACTAATGAGTCTTAAGGTAAGGTCTTCTGAGGGCATATGAAGCAAAACAAAACAAAAACAACAATAAAAACTTTTCCCAAGTAAACCAGCAAGCAGCAGGATTCTCATTCAGGGATTTTTTTTTTTTAACTGCTTAAAAGATTTACCATCAATCATCATAAAGAATAGAGCTAACTCACATACACAGACTCAAACTTTCTCTAATTTCTGTCTAGTCATTTCAAAGGAACAAAGGAAACAACAGAGTTCCTTCTAAATGTTACTGTTGGGTGAAGCTGCTAACACACAGTTCTCTTCCTGGTCTTCCCATCCTCTTGTAAAGAAGTAAAATAAGCCTCTTTAAAAAGGAAGCATTTAACATATGCACAACAGTAAGTCTGCAGTGAATAAACTCTTGGAACAACAACAGTACTAAAACATGACACTGAACTTAGTGGTGGACCTCTGTAACCCCAATACTTGGGAGGCTGTGTCCAAACCTAGAGAGAGAGAGAGGCAGAGACAGAGACAAAGAGATACTCTCACAAGCAAGCCAACAAGTCTGTATTTCCCTCCAAGAGAACTGCTGAATATAAAAGGCAGATAAATTCAATGAAGACTTTAAAGCATTAATCTACTGAGGAGAGGAAAAGAGGAAGCCACTGTGAGGGTAAGTCCTTGTCACACATAATGGCTACTTGAAGGATAATTCTCATACGCTGACTACCAAGGGCTTCACACGGGATGAAAAACTGGCAAACTATTTCCTATAATAATTTCACTTACCAAGTAAATACTGCCCTGTTCTGGAGGCCAATAAAAACACTAGACAGAGAAATTAAGTGATTTCGTTTGGGCCCTGCCCCTGAGAAATCACTGTTAGGGTTTAACCAAGACTATACTATGCTGCAGAGAAAAGTACTGGACCAGTGAAATAATAAAGCTGGTTTCATTCACAGGCAACGAACCATTAAGTTTTATGTAAAGGTCTGTGTAGTGGGAGAAACACATGTTCCTTTAACATAATCAGCTCCTAGGCAAGAGTCCCACTGAGCACCACCTCCACCCCTTTAATCAGTTCCTAACTGAAATCGTGGGATGAAGTAAACAAGCAGTTCAGATAAATGAAATCGTTCTAAACTGGAGCTTAAGGAGAGTCAGTGTATGTGCATAGAGCGAAGGAGAAACCCTGCATTTAGGATATATATATATAGCTTTGGGGCACCTGAAAAGGAGGGAAGATAAGACAGAGAAGATCTGAGACCCACCAGCGGCAGATGGAGCTACTCACAAGTAACAAAGTGGAGAGGCCTAGGATAAACTATGGATGGAGGAGGGGGTAGATCAGGGAACAGGACACATACCAGGACCCCTACCAGAACCCCACAATCAACTTCTAATTGAGTGAGATGTTCAATGTATCTGCCTTTTATCTAGAGACACAGGCTCTAAGACAGCTTGTGGGAGAGAGAGTTTCTTCAAAGGTATAGAGATAGAGGAGATGGCCAGGTGAAAAGCAGCTGTGACAAGAGTGTCCCCAGAACTGAGGTGACAAGGAATGTCCACAGAAGACCACGTCCATGGGGCTGGAGATTTAGTGGTGTTGCAGGAGGAAGGGCTGGTGAGGTTGTCATGGAATGTGGGCTGCTTATCAGCTGCTACAGCACAGAAGACAAGGATTCGCTCTCCCCAGCATCCGATAAACTATCCAGAATCCCTCAGGGAGTTTTGGGACCACGGGGAGCCCTTTCTCACACAAAACGAAATGGCATCAGTTATCATGAGCATGTATTCACAGGTGTACTTCAATGGCCAGAAGGTATAATATTCCTCCTGCAGATACCCCACCCCCAACCATACTTTTCTCAGCTTCTTTTATGAAATCATTTGAGCCTTGGAGGAGTGATACAGATGTGAAGCTCAGGGCCAGTCCCTCCTCAAACCATTCATTTCTCTCCGTTTGACCAGCCGAGAATGTCCACATTACCATCTTCAACAGGAAGCTTCTCTGATGAAGGCGGAGAGTTAGCATTCATTTCAGAGCCAGTTGCCTCGATTTAACCCTAAAGAGATTGGTGGCCCTAGAAAAACTTGAAGAGTATCAAGATCAGATTCGGGTTTTGAAAAGTTTATCAGGCATCATTGGGAATGACTGGGGCATAGGGAACAAGTTTAGAAGTAAGGGGCCAATAAGGAGAGCTCTAGAAACTTGATCCATATTTGGGCAAGATGGGAGGTAGTGTGAGTTCTGGTGGAGGGATGTAGCCAAGCTCCAGAGAATATGGAACTAAGTGGAAGGCCTTCTTCTCTAACAGATAATGAACGGGGCAAAGGGACGGTACAATTGATTTTCCAGGTTGTGCTCTTTGAGTCGGTAAAAAGTGACAGCATTCACCGAGCCATATCTATATACATAGATGGGCAGAAGTGAGGCCCAATCTGGATGTCCTAAAGCCATAGAAAACAAAGGGCCACATGCAGGATATGATGAATTAAATAAGTTCTAACAGAGGTCAGAGAACCGGCATTTTCCGAAGAGCTCACAGTGTGGATGACCTTGTTGATGACGGTGGTGGAGAGATGGAGCTGAAATCGGACCACAGGGGAGAGGTCACAGACTTGAGAGGGGGGAGGGGCCACAGGACCGCATTAGAACAGCTGCTCCTAAAAGGACAAAGCGGATGAGGTGCATCTGGAGGTAGAAAGTTCACCTCTGCCTCAGTAAAGGGGGAAAGAAGGAGGCTGAAATGACAGCCACAGCAATTACCTTTTGCAAATGCCCAAGAGGCAGGGTGACTCAGCGCTGGCCGAGGAAAGCCACCTAAGCACAGGACCTTGAGGAGAAGCTAGACATTGGGCCTGAGTGTTCAGATCTGCCACTGTTGGTTTTCAGTGTGTGGGTGACCGGCTAAGGCCTTGTGCTGGTGGATATATTACTCCACTAAAGACAACCGCAAGAGTGCATGTCGCAAAATATTCATATTAACAGCGCTTTAGTTATAGCAAACTTGGGGGCTGGGGTGACCCCTACCTTGCAGTGTACTCGAAAGCTGAGTTAACAGTTCGCATCAGTTTTATGAATACGGTACAGGACAGAACTTGATGGAAGACTTTGAACACAGGATGTCATATCTGGGGCCAACTCTTTGGGATATACTTTTAAAGAAGTAAGAGGAATAGCTTCCGGCATCTGCCAGAGTATGGAAATACAGTGTGTGTGTGTGTGTGTGTGTGTGTATGTGTGTGTGTGTGTGTGTGTGTGTGTTTTAAATAAAAGCAAATAAAAACCTCCTGACCTTTTTGAAATGACCATGACCCCCAAAGGCACTGTTTCTTTTAAGGTGACACTGTTCAATCACACACCGATTAACTGCTCTTCAAACCGACCCGCCCAGATGTCCAAAACTCTGAGGTCTGCAGCTGCCCACAAAACATCAACAAAGTTGTGCACTGCAGCCTGTGGTCTCCTACACAGCTGCTGGGATAGAGCCTGAAATGTGTGAGCTTGTGGGAAGCAGGAGCTTGACATTCTTTAAAATCCATTAAAACAAACAAACAATCTTCTGAGCTACAAACAATTCAGTGATTGGAAAAGGGTGTGAGCTCCCACTAAGTGAGGAAGTGAGTGCCCAGAACTTCCAAGGACCCCTTTGTGCTTCCTGCTGGGGACATAATTAAATGTAAAGTCTTGACAGAATAGCTGTCAAGACTGTGGCATGGGGGTCTCAGGGGCCATTTCCATTTTTAACAAACTCCAAGACAAAGCCCGTGAATTTATACACAGTTAATGGTTAATCAGGGAGGGACAGCCGTTTTCAGTAGCGGTGTAGTCACTGATAAGACACAAAGGGTCCTACAAGCAAATCTCTCACCCATACTTTCTCAATAACCCTATTAATGAAACTCATTGAGTTATCATCACCCTGGGGGGGGGGCATGAGTAGAAGGGAACCAGTGGGAGAGAGAAAGGGATTTGAGGGGGTGGGGGACAAGTTAGTATGACATTTAATATGTCATAATTCAAACGTTATTAGACACATAGCCACCGATGCTAATAAAGCAGGAGGGGGAGAAAACCTTCACGAATTAGATCAGGCAGCCTTGGAAATCCGAGTTTCTGTTTCCTGGACTTTTCACTGTATTAAGATAAAATTAGCTTTTATAATGTGCCCAAGTGCTTTCCAAAACCCGTCAAAACTAGCAGAGATGAAGGCAAGAGCGCAGCGAACAATCAATCACACTCTTGATCAACTTCTCCATCACATTGATGGGCGAACCTGATGTGCAAAGGTCCAGGGTCTAGCTTTCCACATTGCTCAGTGTGTGCTCAATACACCTAATTGCCTTCTGGTGAACTCAGTGAACAACAGGGGAGCTCCCCTCTCATAGAATGTGCCCCACATGAAAAAAAGAGGTGAGTCAACTCCCTTATGGTTAGAGAAAGAGAAATCATTTGGGATGCTGACTTCAAATGCATTTGTCACAAGGTATCTAGCTTTCTTGGGCTTATATATATCACATGCCCAAACCATGTAATTCTTACACATTCTCTGAAATCTTGAACCCTAAGTTAGGCAGCTTCTGAGTCTAATGATTAGGGAAAATACACAGAAATATCTAAGAATGTACACACCCTGTTCAAAAGCCATCTAGGAGATGTGGGAATGTGGAGACTGTAACATGGATATGCTTTTCAAAGACAACCCTTCTTCTACGATATCCTGTCCCACAGTACTCAGGAGGCTAAAGGCAAGACTCCTGCCAGTCCATCACACAAGACTCTGCAAGATTTCTTCCGGGAAGTGGTGGAGGCTGACTGTGCCTTCTGGCTGAGCCTGAGGACAGCAAGGCCTTGCAGACAGCAGCAGCAATGGCTTTCAACACTGGATTTAATCTTTTTTTTTCTTTTTCCTGACTGCAGTGAACGTCACTGGGTTCTGAGTGCTGGAAGCCTTCCCAGCCTCAGCTTATACCCCATGCCTGCAGTCCCTCCAGTGATTTTAGAGATTATCCATTGCACTTGAATGGGCCTATTTCTGTTCCAGCTACTGGATATTACATGATCTGCACATGTCTGACATAAGAACGCAACAATGTTGAGCATTTATTCTCTGAAAGCTTGGCCTGAAATTTTCCTGGGAATTTTCCACTGGCACTTAAAACTGTAAAACAGCAGCCATTTGACACATTTTAAAAAGGAATTTCTTGTAGTCATTTCTAGAGAATGTTATGTGCTACCTGAAGCATAGAAACGTATTCAAGTTATTTAACTCACACTGGGGAGGAGTCCTCGTGATTATAAGACATTTCAACAGTAAGTCCACTGACATACCTGGGCTATGTCACCTCATACATTCAAATGCAGGTTCTTTGTTCATTTGCTTGTGTTTACAAAAGCCATGATGTTTGAAGCAGAACATCATAAAAATTTTGGGTTTTGTCTCATTTGTGCCATAAATAAATTATGAGGCCCCTCCGGCACTTGGTTTTCCTGAAATAACATTTTTTTGAAGTTTTGAAAAGATTAAATACGGTACTGTATGTCATGGACCCAGAAGAGGACTAACAGATTGTAGACATGTGACAGTTCGTGCTCGTTACTATTTTATTAGCAATAGGAAACCCCTTAAATGTTAAACTCCACAAGCTGCAACCTGAAGTCAAAGGCGTGTTTTCTGGCTATGTTCCGTCTCCCTGCAGATTAAAGGCCAGCATATAGGGTGACAGAAAGAGATTGTGGGATCACTCCTGGGTTTGGATTTGGATCAGTAATCCCAATAGATGCAGGCTCCCGTCTAATTGCTAGAAAAGTGAGACTGTTTTGCTTGGACAATAGCTCAATGTTAACCTAAAAAGTCAACTTCGGCTTCAACGATAAAGCCAAGGCGGCCTGACAAGACCAAGTGTTTGTTTATTCTTTCAGGGGCTGGGCGTTTATAGACTTGAACAAGATGGGAAGCATCCATTTCAGAAGCAGAATGTTTCTCTCTGCTCTGCCATTAACTATCCTGTGGCTGTCAGAAGCTTGTTTAATCTTTCTGTGCCTCCGTTTCCCTGTCTATAGCAGGGGCATCAGAAAAGAAAGCACTTAACAGGCGTTGAATGGCATAAGACACTTGATACATGAATTGAAAGATGTCTCAGAACTTCTCTGGTTATTATCATCGGTTTCAACCAATTATTAAGTACATACACCCAGTAATATCATTTCCAGACTTACGGGATGGCGGTTCCAGCCAAAAACCTGGGTACCGTCTTGAATCCTTTCATCCCCCAATTTCTACATCTTGTCTGTCATATTTCCAAATACCACAGGCAAACACAATCTCAAGGCAGCCATTGTCTTTCATTTTCTCTTCTGCTACAGCTCTCACTAAGACCCACCATGCTTTCTGAAGATGCCTATGAGGATATTAGACACAGCATTTTTCCTTCCGTGCTTGACACAGTAATACACTCCAGAAATCTAAACCGTCACTGCATGCTTGAAATGTCACAATATTTTTTTCCATCACACTCACAGTAAGATTTGAACTCACAACCAAGTATTGTGGTGTAAAATCTTATTTGATTGTATCACTGTATTGAATTTCTGTACCCTGCAAAGTTTTCTCTCTCTACTATGCTATGGACAAACACACATACACACAAACACACACACGTCTATATACATACATACAACTATTTCTGTTTGTATTCTTATGTTAATTTTGGGTCCCCAAAATTGTTTATAGGGAGTCTATATATCTGATTGTTAGACGTTCAGGGACCCTGTCCCAGTTGATTCTGATTAGTAAATGAAGATGTTGGCAGCCAATGGCTGGGCAGGGTAGACAGAGGCAAGACCTTAGGACTTTCCAGGGCTGGGAACCATGAGGAAAGAGGAAAGCCATCTTCCATGCCAAAAGAGGTGGAGGAGAGGAGATGCCATACTTGAAAAGGTGAATACAGCCCCATGTAGGAGCCGGGGAAGAGCAACCTGAAGGCTGCCTGACTGGGTCCAGGGCAGCCAAGATAGATTTAATAAATAATAACTTGGAATTATTGGAGGGTGGTGGATTAGCAATGTGGAAGTTAGGAAGGGCTCAGCTATTGTGCTGATTAAGGCATATCAATATCAGTATATATATGTGTGTGTGTGTGTGTGTGTGTGTGTGTGTGTGTGTCTTTCATTTGGGAACCCAGAACATTGGAGCAAGTAGCAAAGAATGCTCCTCCTAGATTTATTTAATTTATTAATGCTACACTTATATGTGTGTGTATATATATATATATATATATATATACACGTACATATATATGTATATACATACATATGCCTCTTTATATTTCTGAAACATAAAATGTACTTGTTCCTTAAATACTCTCTGCTTGATGTGAGTGACAAATCTTTCTCATTATTCAAAACCACTTTTTCAGTGAAACCTCCCAATGTTTGGTTCTTCAATATGGTTACCTAGGATACATATAACACAGGTTCAAGTTTTTATTTATTTAGTTATCTTTGAATACTTGCCCCCAGCTGGTGGACACTATTGAGGAAGGCTCCAGAAGGTAGAGCCTTGTCTATGAGAGAAGGTTATTAAGGATGGGCATCAAAAGGTTCCAACTCAGCCTGTTCTACTTTGATATTGCTCTTGGTCCAGATAAACAGAAAATCTGTACATGAAATGAAGAAAGGACAGCAAGCTCCATGGAGACGAGGGAAATTCTACATGTTTTGCTTATTATTGTGTCTCTGGCTGTCAGGTCAGTATTGAAACTGCTAAGTAAGTTTGTATGACTTGGGAATCACTGGAAACCGCCTCTCCTAGTAGATGTTCAAAAACATAGTGACCCAGTGCTAGTGGTAAGATCCTGAGTTCTCCTTCTGAAAAAGTAGGTAAAGGTAACCTACTGAAGAACTTTCTTCGATGTTTCGGCACAGTGATGCTAAATAAAGCCACTATGGCGTCTCGAAGTGCAAGTCTCTGAGGAGTCTACAATGCCATGCAACTATAACTTTCTCCCTATCATGCAAATGAGCTGTAATCGATCCAAATTCTGAAACCCAAGCTTCATAAAAAGATTATTCATGGTGACTCTGAATAGGAAACATACATACACAGGAAATGAGATTTCACCCAGGGACAGACACATTTGGAAGTGATGACATAGGTTAGGCTTTTAAATGCTAATCACATCCCTTCCCAAAGCTTTGGATATCTCTAGCCTATATGTCATTTCTACAGAAGCCAAGAAGAACTCATAGAATGACATTTTGGCAAGCCCGTCCAGATTTCCCTTTGACTCAAGAACAAAACTAACCACTCTTTCGTTGAGGTCACGTGGCACGCTGCGGACACACCCCTGTCATGTGACTTCTTTCTAGAAACAAAAAGTGTCGTGCCAAATAACTCATGTTGATATCTCTCCCATCCAGCGACTTCCCCTCCCCCCAACAAAAGAGAGAGACAAAACAAACAAAACAAACTAACAAATAACCAAAAACAAAAAAAACCAACGCTCCCTTATTTTTCTGCTAATAAATATAATATTATTATTTTTCTGCTAATAAGCTTGAGTAAGTGACATGCTCACTTTTTAAGCTTTGCTCTTCAAATCTTTCACGGTGAGATCTGGGAAATCACACCTAGTATTTTGTATAATGAGACCCTAAAGTCATGCATGTCAACATAAAAAGAAATAGATATTATTTTTTATAATGTATCAGCACAGCTGGTAGCCGTAGGCATTGTTACTATTACTAAATACTTGTGTGTTTTGGGGAAACAGGTCTCATTGTGTATCTGCGGTTGGCCTGGAACTCAGAGATTCACCTGTCTCTGCTGCCATGGTGCTGGGATTAAAGGTGCGTAGCACCACTGGCTTTATTAAACATTCTCAACGGCTTTGCACTAATGTTCTAAATAAATACTAATATGATGTTCTAAAATCCATCCTTCCGTCAAGCCTTTGGGAAGATTACCTATTAAGCCAAGTTTAACAATCTGAGGAGTAGTAAGAAAAATACGTCCTTCAAGACCTCAAGTCCTGGACACTAAGTCACGCTGGGAAAAGAAGAAAGAAAAGTTCTCTTGGGGACAGTTAAGAGGGTAAGTGGCTAAGCAATCTCAGGATAATCCTTTGGGCTGCCTTTCAAAGTGGCTGCTTTGCTGAGAATTCAAAAGAGGATGGAGGAAGAAATGTAAACATGAGATTGTTTGGGGAGCAAAGAGCCTCTCTCACCAGATGGCAGAGAATGGGGATGGGCTCCACTTCCTCAGGAAATGGAGAGAGGGGCTTGTGAGCAGAGCATCCAGCTAAATGAAATTAAGAGGACATGCTTCAGCTGCTCGAGAGTCAGAGTGCCAAGTCTGCACTGACCTTCCTGCATGACGGTTTCACGGCTCACTTTTCTGTCTGCTCCCCTCCCTAAGGGTCTGTGCTGGAGGTCTGCTTGGAAACTGAGGCAAGAGTTGAACTTTGCCCTTGGCAATAAAAGTTCTCTACAGTTTGAAAAGCACAATGTTTTTTAAGCACTAACTTGCTTGACTGCATTTAGCTTGTCTGTTGCTTTGCTTTGAGAGCAAGTTTTGCTATGGTGGCCCAACTACCCTTGTACCTACAGCAATCCTCCTGCCTCCAGTTCCTAAGTACTGGCATTGCAGCCTAAACCACCATACCCAACCCGAAGCTGCTGAATCCTCTCACTGATCTTAACCGTGGGAATATTGTTCTGCTAAGCTCCTCAACGAAAATGTGCCTTTCATTCATAACTATCTTCCAGATGGAAGCTTCTTACACCTTTACAGCCCTGACTTTTTATATTCATGCATTAAAACTGATACAGAGTCACAACATCCTAGGCATGCCGATTGCACTGGCTACCAAGGGTACCTATCATCTAGTCTAAAGCATGGGGAAGTATTTGAAGGAAGCGTGACGACTGTGGGTAGCCTGGGGGAGGGGCTCCATTTACTGTAACTGTCATCCACAGTGTTGCCACTAAACGGGAAACTGGGAACAGATCAGACTCCATGACTGGCAGCTATACTCTGGGAGACGTGCTTAACCTCTCTGAACCCATATTCCTCTTCTGTACAATGAAACTGTCACACTGCCGTTCTCGCGGATGGGGCAACTTGGGATATGATGAGCATAACACTCTTTACTCACAGTTAAGAACCTGGCACACAAAATGAACAGTCTCAGTCCTAAAACCCTGAGTGTTTTACCTTGATGTCCACAGAATGTTAGCTCATGTCAATAGGCACAAAACTTTTAAATGCCCTAGACGGCTGCTGGCAGTGGATGTTTCCTCAAGCCCCCAAGCCTGAGCCACTAAAATCTTAGTTTGGGGCTATAGAGATGGTTCAGCAAGTATACGTGCTTGCTGGCAAACCTCAGAACTTAAGCTCAGTCCCCAGGACCTACATGGTAGAGAGAGAAAAAGAAAAAAAAAAAAAAAAAACTTGCAAGTTTTCCCTGACCTTCACACACACTGAGTAAATGTAGTAAAATCTTAAAAAAAAAAAAAAAAAAAAAAAAAAAAATCATAGTTCAGTTAAAAAAATCTTCAGGAAGACTTTGGCTGTGGGTTACTATATAATTAAGTTCTGTAAGTTATAAAAAGAATTTTAAGTTATAAACAGTAATTCTGATATGATTTTGTGTGTGTGTGTGTGTGTGTGTGAGAGAGAGAGAGAGAGAGAGAGAGAGAGAGAGAGAGAGAGAGAGAGAGAGTTAGAGTTTGTTCAGGGAGGGAGTTAGGAAAGAAAACTCTCTGGAGAAAGACTCATCTGTACTAGGCAAATGAACCACAGGACCAACACATTCACTGGGGTGTGAATACCTCTGGCCATAATCAGAAGATGCTGCCAAAGTGAAATTCATCACTCAGGGTATGAAGGAGCGAACCACAGAGAACCTTGCACTGTGTGCTACAGGCTTGGATTTCATCCTGGTAGTAGAAAGGCCAATGATAGGTTTTAGCCAGGTTAGTCATACAGCTGTTCTTGCCTTGACTGCCCTGGACAGTGTGTGCTACAGAGAACCTCTAACATTTGAGAACCTACCACTCACTTTGCATGTAATGAAAGGGGCATCTTCCCTGTGACAGGGCACAATCCGAGACACGTGATGAGGGTGTGAGTCTCCGGGGCTTGTGTCCTTGTGTCTTGCCAGCTCTTATTCTGCTTTTCCTGGATTCACCCTCAAAAGCTAGAACAACACAGACCCTTGGGGAAAAGTAGAAACCTTAGCTCTTTTAAAATCTAACTTGGTTCCTAAGGCATTTATAGATATGGTCAGTTTGTCTTGCCTGTTCTCTTTCTTGAGAGGAGGACATCACAAGTTGACTACCCATCACCACTGCAACCCACCAACACTCACCAACAACAACACCCACCACCCAACCATCCATTACCCCATCATCCACCCCCCAAACCCCCACCATTCGCATCCCCACCTCCCCACCCACCCATCATCCACCACCCCACCATCCACCACCCCACGATCCACCACTCTACGATTCATCCCCCCACCATCCTCCATCTCACCATCTACCACCCCACCATCTACTACCCCACCATCCACCACCCCATCATCCATCCCCCAAGCCCCATCTTTCACATCCCCAACCCCCCACCACCCACCACCTACCATCATCACTGTGAATGAGAGATTTTCCATCTGTTTTTCCTTGGTTGGAATTTGTGGGTCAGAGCCTGCTCTACATTGAGCCCAGTTTGGCTGTACACACTTCCAGCTTGGTGAGTTTGGTCAAAGACATCGTTAAGTCTCTGTAGTCAATGATTCAGGCAAGAAACTTAAAAAGGACTGTGAGACTGGAAGACTAGAAAATGGGAGCTGCTTTCTCTCCTTCACAAGTGCTCTGAATAAGTCAGCATGCCATCAGAGAAACAGAACAATTTACTGTTCTGTCATAGGATGGGATGCTTGTTTACCTGAAGGAATGGGCTGATATGAAGAAACTTTCATCTGCCTTGACCAGTTAAAAAACTCACTCCAAGATTAACCTGGACAATTAAGACCTTAATCTCTGAACAGAATCACTGGCAAGAGGCTGGGGTTTACTTCAGTTTTACAGCATGTGCTTAGCATGTGCATGTATGAGGCAAACAACAACAAAACTCAAAAACAAACAGCAACCAAACCAAAAACCAAAAACAAAACAAAACAAAAAACCTCAAAGAACCCAAAAACCTAACAAAACAAAACCTAAAAAATCTGATAAGCAACAAAACATGAATTTATAAAGGAAATGTTTCAAACTATGTTTCCTACATTTACTAATATAACACTGAAAAAAAAAAACCTTAGACAATATTAAACTTCAAAACAAAAGAATACACATTTGGCTGGAAGGAAGGAAGAAATATTTACCTAGGTTTTTGGTACCCAGGTTCTCACCCTTTACATATATAGTCATGAAATGCTCAGAATTAGACTTTTAGCCTCATTTTACAAGGGTCTAAATATTAGAAATGCAGACTGCTTCAAAGTCCCTCAATTTGAAAAGTAGCCTGCAATGACAGGAAAAGGTTAAGCCTCATTTTGAAAGACAGCAACAAATAGTTATTTAGAAAACTTGAATTTTTTCCCCTCACTCTAGGTTTATAATAGCATGACTTTTACCCCCAGCAGAGGACACAGCCATCTATGGACACTACACCCATCATTACTGTCTCTCTTGACGTTCAGCAACCTGTGGGAGCATCCTTACAAACACGTACACCTTTCGCCAGGCTGTTCATAGTGACACAACCCCTCATCTCATATGACCCCTCATCTTGCTTTGCTTTTCAAACAAAAACAGCTTTAAAAAGACCACCATTGTCCTACACTTGAAATAAACCATCAGTTAATGTGCTGTCACGGTTTAAAAAAAAAAAGGTGATGAAATGAAAGAAGTTGTGAAATGGCATTACATACAAGGCATGGCACCTACAGTTAGACAATTTTCCTGTGCTACCTTATTTAGTCCTTTTTTTTTTTTGGCTTTAAGTCACCCTGATCACCCACTATCTAGCCCAGTCAACCTGTGGGCTATGACCTCTTGGGAGATGACCAACTCTCACGGGGGTTGCATATTGGATATCCAGCATATCAGACATTTACAGTACGAGTGATAATGGTAGCAAAATTACAGTTATGAAGTGGGTAGAAAAATAATTTTATGTTTGGGGATCATGAGGAACTGTATTAAAGAGTCTCAGCATGAGGAAAGTTGAGAACTATTCATCTAGAGGAATGTATGAGGTCCTGGAGAATGAAAGAAAATCATAGATGATACTCCAAGTGACTGACAGAGCTATAAGTCTCATACACACACACACACACACACACACACACACACACACACACACACACATACATATACACACACAGCTTTACAAAATATTTCTTATCATGAAACGATTCTGAGAAGGTTCATTGCACACATGTTATTTCTAAATTTAAAGGGGGGCAGGGTGGAGAGGGAAGGAACAAAGAAAAAGAGAGAGAAAAACCAAACAAAGTAGGAAGAAAGAAAAGCTACAAAGTCTCATAGCTTCATTTTACCTAAGGTTACAGAAAGGTTAAACAAAGGCAAATACATTGCCTAAGACCCTGCAGCAATCTAGAGGCAGAGCCAGAGGTAAAACCTAGGTGCTTTTAAACAAAAAAAAGTCATACTTTCCCCACTCTACCTCAAACATTAGGTGGATTTCTCCAGATACTAAAACTAGCCTCAACGGAAAAAAAAAGGGGGGGGGGGGTAGGTAATCACTCACTGAATCAAATTGGGAAAAGGTTAATGCTGTGTGTTCCCCACCCCCTAGCCTCAGTCTAGGCTCTATGCTGACAAATGTGGACTTTGGAAACAGACCTCCTGGTTCGTAAACCAGCCCACCACTGATGAGCATCTATGACCTTGGCCACAGGACAAAAAAAAGAACTTTGCTCCTGATAAACTCTCTTGAGACTGGATAAATGCTTCTAATCTTCCTACTCACCCTTCAGTCAGGGCTTAAGGAATGAGGCATCACTACAGACATCCACAGCATTCCCATTGGCTTCCTGCAAATATAACTTCCCTGGGTATTTTGTGTTTCCTTTCCGACCAGGCACTGCCCCAAGTGCTTTAACTCCCAAATGTGGATTAACTATTTTATCCTTCACAGTTTCCTATGAAAAATGTACAAATCCTCATTTTATTTGACAAATGGGGCAACTGAGACAGGGACACATATGAAAGAACAGAACATTTATCATTGTTTGGCTGAGCCTCTTGTTCACTAGGCACTACAAATTAATTAGTTACATGGCAATACTGTTACTAAGGTTACTGAACAATTGTCTGCTGAAAAGTTACCACTTTGGGCTCAGGTAGAAGCTCAGTGAATATGGTGCTTTCTATGCAAACATGAGGACCTGAGTTCAGATCCCCAAACACCTACATAAAAGCCAGGAGCAGCATTTCATGCCTGTTATCCTGCTGCTAGGCTTTAAATCACTTTATGTTTTTCTTGTTATGGTCTTTGTTGAATAGGTAAGGGATCCCAAGGCAAGACTACAACACAAATGAGTTACACACTTACATCTCAGACATAATCATAAAGGCATTTTAATGAAAGTAGAGATTTTAAAATGTCTTAAAAAAAAAAACATTGGAAATACGGTCAGAGCAAATTGATGAAAGTAATCTCTGAAGCTTCCCTCTTTTCTCCAAGAAGCATACTTTAAAAATATTTGTCTTTCTATCTTTCAGATACTACTTTATTTGAAAGACATCAAGTCAGATGGCAGCTTTCCAGTTTTCAGTGGGCTTCCCTGACAATAGGCAAAGGGTTTAGTTATAGAGCCTTCATTTGAAGGTTCTGGAAAACAGTGGGGGTGGGGGTAGAGGGGTGGAGAGCTGCCTATGGAGGCCAGGAACTCTGACTTGCAAGGCACTGTTCAAACATAACCATTGGTACACGTGCACGGCACTGAGGAGCTGGAATCAAAGCAAGTTTTCCATTGAACAGGAGGCAGCCTCACCTCAACTTTGCTTGCTTTCAGGTTCCCTGCTTCAAACAGAAGAAATGGAGGATGAGGAGGAGGTGCAGCCAGAGGAGGAGGACCACAAAAGGAGGGAGATTAGAAGGAGGGGAGAGAGTAGGGGGAGAAGGCAGCAAGGAGAGCCATTCAAACCTTAACAGTTTATGCTTGTTACTATAGCTGTGGGGGAAAACTTGAGATGATTAACTTTTAACAAAGAAAGATTCACTTGGGCTTGTAGTCCCCCCAACAAGAAGGTCACATGGTCATTTTAACCCATCAGTTGCCAGAAAGGAAAAAGAGGCTCCAGGGCCCCGATATTCTCTTCAAAACAAGTTCCCAATCGCTTAACCTCCTATGGCTAAACCCACCTCCCAAAAGCTCTAGTGCTTTGCTCCAGCACTACTGTTGGGACCAAGCCCTCAGCACCACTCATTGGGGAAAACACGTGCTATAGCACATGTGGTGTCTCTAAGCATGCCTGCAAATATGGGCATGAGGCATATCAGCGATTCCGAGGAATCTAGTCTTTACAATTTTATAGGTGTGGCTTCCGCATCTAAACCCCTATATTTCCTGGCATTCTTTCCCTGCTAATCCCAAGCAAATCTTCTTGAATGTATCAGAAGTCTAGTTTCTGGGGTTGGCAAATGGGAGCAATTACTTTGGACTTCAAAATATTTTTGCTTGAAAGTCTTATGTAGTTTGCAACTCCATGTCTCCTTCAGGGTAAGTTCAGTGTACTTAAGAATGAACTCAGTGATCTAGCGTCTTTTACTAGGTCTATCTCCCAATAACTCTTACTGTCCTTACCTAATAAACTGCTCTCTCCCTTAGGATGCTGTTCACAGAAATGGTCATGGGTGAAGTACTAGGAGATACTCTATCATTTGATGGCCCTGTGAATACCCCTTGGAGTTACTTCTGCACATTTCAATATGGGAAAAGGAAAGTTCTGAGAGAGGGGGAAAAAAAAAGCTAACGAAGGGTCTCCAAGCCAGTAACTAAAACACTGCTGTGTCTCATCCTGAGCCCTACTCACCCACATCTCTAGTAATAGTGGATGTGCTCCTTAGTAACAAATGAATTACCAACTTGCTGAAAAGTATTCCTGTAAGTGGCGGGTTTATCTGCATTTGAAACTAGTCCTATTTTGTAAAAATTCAGTGTTTTGTTTTTAAAGAAAAGGTTGCAAACAATTGTATCAATAGTCATCACTCTGAATCAGACATGTTTATTTCATTCCGTATTGATTGAGCATCTAACATGAGCCACTCTGCTAAGCAACAGTAACTATGACTTTTTTGTCCAAATTCTATAACTGGCAGCTGTGTGCACTGTCTGAATCACATTTGATTTTCATTTAGTGTTCCTGTAAACAGGATTAGTATCTCAGAAGTAATGACTAAGTCACACTAATGGGTCACACTACCTCTCTTTTGGGTGACAAAAATGGCAACTGTCACAAAGCCACTGAGGAAATGCTTATTTTTGGTTTCCTTATCTGCAAAATGAAATCCAGAAAGAAACACTAGCCACCTCCCAGAACAAAAGTTGAATGAATGAATGAATTATGGAACTACTTTTCCCTAAGCACCGTTTCGCTGTGTTTTATTACGAGAATGGTTCAATTTTATAAAACAATGGTGGTAATTTTAAACCAGCTTCCCGTGTTACTACTCTATATGGGTTCTGGGGAACTCTGGTCCATCAGGCCTAGTCACCCGCACGTAGGCAGATGCACAGGGAGAATAAGTGGTCAAGTCAGCCTTGTGTTTAAAAACGTAGTTGTTTAAAATGTTGAAGCAAATAAAGGGCTTTGATGGGGGCCTTTCATTGTAAATGGTAGATTTAAAAACTAGCTGTAAGCATGAGAAGCCATTCCTGATTTTTAAAATTAAAATTCTTCACAGTGAGATGTACATTTTCATGACATAAGACCGTCTAGCTTAGTAAATTACCAAACATGATTCTAAGAGTAGAGAAGAGGTTTCCACTGGTTTCTACAGAGTGCTGGGCTATAGATCACTGTGGCTTTTTAGACATTATAAATATATACAAACAGTTTAAAACATACTCCTGGAAAGGACTTGAAATTAAAAAAAAAACCTTCTAAATTGTTATAAAACTAAAAAACAATGTAAGTGGTATTTCTACACAAAATTAATTTCATCCAAATATTAAAAATCCCAGGTGAATTCCCTCCATTTAATTGGCACCTTTATGACACTGCGGTTCAGCCCCTACTGTCAATCACCTGGAAACAGAATGCACCATCCCCTCCACTGCACACTTACAGGAGGGACAGACATGATGGGGTGAGTGCTCCACCCAGGAGAGCACACCAAAAAGTCTCTGGTGAGGCCTACAGAACGAAACATAAACTCTAGCAAAGATATCACAGATCCCAGCCAAAGGCAACCAGAGAGGCTGGAGATGGTTGTGGAAACGGGAACTGTCTAATGTGTTTATTATTTCAGAAGTGTTAACGTGTGGGGTAATAGCTGTGCTTTTGACTCCTGGGCTTTGTTTTTGCAGTCCTTGGGTTTCCTAGATCATATGAGAAATTAGTTGACATCTCTACTCTCCCTTCCCAGGGGTCACCCAGCTAACAGTATTAACAGTTTAACAGGCAGTACACCCACAGGACAGATGCCAGGGTGCAGCAAGATCTTTACAACAAAAGCACATTTTCCCTGTTAACTCTCTTCTTCATAGTCCAGGAATTGGTGTGTTCTTACTGGGTAGTTGCTGGGGAGGGGGATGGGATGGACCCTGAGAATACAGCAGAAAGCTCATCAAAGTGGCATTTCTGCAGACCCTCCACAGTTCTGAGTGTTGGCAGAAATCCTGGCTATGTGCACACAAACACACAGAGAACAGGAATGAGGGGGGGTTTGCCCTGGAAGCACGCTCAACTGGCCATTTGCTTCAGAGATTTCACACACGTCAAGGTAAAAAAAGACGAGGAGGCATTTGCTCCTAAGATGAACTGCTGTTGGTAACACAATAAAGTGTGTACAAAGCAAACCTACACACACACACACACACACACACACACAAACACACACACACACACACACACACACACACACACACACACAGAGCCAGGCTCTGCTCTTCCCTCTAGGGTTTACACAGCAACACAGCCACACACCAGAGTTGCCCTTTCTGCACAAATGACCCAGACTTGCTTTTCTGTGTGGGCACTGTGGAGAGATGGGTTGGCCTGTATTCTTTTCACGCCCTTTTCCTCGGGTGGTCACCCTAGCGAGCAAAGGCATTCTTTGCAAAGCTACTAAGAGATGTTTCAGCTGCCGCCTGTGTATAGAGAACACACAGAAAAGGCCACCTAATCACTGTCCTAAGAGTCGGCTCTAATCCACAGCCCTCAAGAGAGAAAAGCACTGCCAACAGCTACAGGTGCACAGTCAAGTGCTAAATGTGTATCCAGAAAACTAAGGGACAGCCACTGCTGTCTTTGTGTTTTTTAATTGTCTGGAGTATTGCCTCGATTGTGAACTTTCTTTTAATATGCCTCTCTTTACACTCTGGCGGCACTCAGAATTCAGCATTAATACCATTGCCATGGCACAATTTTCAGAGGATCTCTAGTCCCTTGGCTGAGGGAAAGCCCAGCTGGCTTTTGACTATTCTGATGTCAACGAGGAGAACCAGTGGCTTCTGACATCTAGAGAAAAGATGCTGTTGGCCATGCGTCCTGTCTCTAGTATTAGCCAAGGAAGTGAGGTGGACAGGAATTGCACTAGAGATGCACTGGAACCTGGTAAAAACTGAGGCAAGCTACAACATGCTGAAACATCACCACAGAGCTATCCTTCCCACAATGCTCTGCTCTCTCCAATTCTGTGGCCTCAGCGGGCACCTCTGATCTCTACTGTCTCCTCAGTATTAACTCTCAGATGCCATTCAGTGATACTAAGACACAATGGCTGGTCCAAGGCACAGTCCCTTCCTCTGGTTCCCTCCAGTCATCTTTTCTTCCACATCACCAAAGTTGTCCTATGGTTGGCTTTCCACATTCATCCCATATTGCTGTTGGAGTAACAGAGATCTGAGAACTAATGGAGACTTTGCATCACCTGGTTCAAACTTCTCCCTTATTAGTATGACTTTAGAAGAGAAAAATGTTTAGAAGCAGAGGCATTTCCAAATAACTGGTCATACCTTCCTTTCCTTTTGAGGAAACAGGTTCAAAAAGGTCCAAAATATTCCCCAAAGCCACACAGCTCAATATCCAGGTTAAGAACAGAACACAGCTCCCTAATAACCAAGCTAGTGTGGCAGCCTGAAATCAACTAGGAAAATATACCCAAAGGACACAGAGCAATACAACAGGCTTTCTCTTGGAAGACACATGTCACAGTTTTGGAAAATAAACAAACAAAAAAACAAACAAAAGCCTCCCAAAACAGGAGGCTTAATTATATGACAAATGCTCCACCTTCTTCATTTCTGGATAGACAGAAATAGGTAGGAAAGGATAATGATAATGCCAGGCATGGCCCCTGTAAACAGTTTTCTGTATGCCTGTAATTAAGTGAAAAGGTAGAATGACTTGCAGCATCTCTAAATCAGCAAGGCAGGAGTCAACGGTCTCTGTGAAAGAGAATCTGTACAGGAACCTCTTCTTGGCTGTTCTCTCTCTCCACTCGGGTGACTAATCTTAAAGACAGAACTGCAGCTGCTGGTGAGTCACATACCTAACAGATAAGAGATCTTCACTCAGAGATTTACATCCAAACCTTACCCAGATTTAAGGGTGGCAACAGTAAGAAACCTCTTGAGAGATAAGGAGGTATCCCCCAGACTTGGATCAAGGAGGGGGAAGACCACTGATTGTCACCTGGATAAAATAACAAAGGAGAAAGGGATGGTCGTCCTCACTTAGAAGAACAACTAGCTGACCAATTTTTCTTAGTCTCAAAAAAGACAGATGCTCAGAACCGCAGAAGATGAACTTGGAAAGTAAATCAAAGGAGCCTTCCCTCTTTTGTTTGCTCCCTTAGTTCGAGGTGCACTTCCAACTCAAAATAAAACTGCAGAGCTTCCCATTCTCTGGTCCACACACCATCCTACTTCTGTGCATTCCTAGTTTGGTCCTGTGTTAAGGAAACCTGCTAATCAGACGTCCATCCGTCGGCTTGTCATGAAGGCCAGACACTGAATTAAAGGATCTGGATTTAGAAAACCTTGCTCTCTGCTTTCTCCTTAGAGGTCATTTTCCTCCCTGCTTTTAAGCTGGTGGGAAGACAAGTCCCTTCTCAGGAATGCATTTCACACTGTAATACCAGTGCAGGGACAGAGCTGCCACCCCCCCCCCCCTCGTGAGTCTTTTCTGGCCCCATCTAAGAGGTGTCTTTAAACCATTTTACAAACACCATACAGATAACAAAACGGAAATCCTGAGATACCGCTTGCCTAAGGTCATTGGTGGTACAAATGGTAAGTAAAACAGGCATCAGCTTCACTTTTCACCTAGATTCCTCCCAATAACCATACTTTAGGTGCTCCACCAACAGGGAGAGAGAGGATAAGAAACATGAAAGAAGCGACCGAAGCTGAAAGACTAGCTACTTTGGCAGCGATTTCATTTCTAATGTTACTTAAGGCAGTGGTAAGATTTCGATCCATCACCTGTCATTAAAGAACAAACGTTCACTCACAATTTGCTATCTTCCCATCAAACAGTTAGACATAAATAAAATTTAGCAATTTTAATTGGTTTGGCACCAGCTTTCAGATTTCCATATGGTTATTTTCCCTGTTTTGTGTTAACCGTAATCGACATAGCACTTGAGCCTGAAAGTCTTGGCAGAACTTATCAATTAAAAGCTACATAAATTAGAACCATTGGAGGCAAGCACTGCACTCGGAGTGACTGCAAGGACCAGATGTTCAAATGCTCTTTTCACAATTATAGTAGTCATCGTTGTCACCCACGTGACAAATATCTCATAGACCAAAAAGAAAAAAAAAAGTGGGGGTGGGGGTTCCTAGTATAGTAAAATCTAAAATTCTATCTGTTTCTTTTCTGAGAGCTTCTGTGTCAGTGCTCCTTAAACAGACCCTTCTGAATTATTTTCAAGACCGATCTTTCCTGTCCCCTTACTTCCGAGAAGGACAGCACTCACAGCAACTCTGGAAACCTGTGAGGACACTAAAACAGAAGCATTGCAGGCATAAACATGAACACGTCCTGCTGAGCACACTTTTACGTAAAGGCACTGTGGTCTGTCCATTGTAATGTAGCTATTAGAATCCCGTGGGTTTTAAAAGTAGCTGCTAGCTGTTTCTGAGCCAGAGTCACCACTGACTCTAGATACCATACATTCCTACAACTTGGAAGAAATACAAAGAGAAATCTCAGAAATACAAACCACATTCAACACAGCAAACGTGAGACATAGGTTACTGCGCCGGTTCCTCCTTAGGCCCTGGGTACTCATTTTCCAAATACTGAAACCCATCTCCAGTGCTAAGTAAATCAAAGAGCCATCCATCCCTCAAGCCCCAAGTGGCTGCTGATGGAATTTTCACACTTATTTAGCCCGACTGGAGGCTCAGAATGCCTGGTGTCCCCATGATTTTTTAAAGCTATAAAATTTAAATTAAATATTAACATTGCATTATTTTGTATTCATTGGGTCATGAGAGCATATTGAACAAGGGGGTTCTAAGGGAAGTTGGTATTGATCCTATATTTACAGGAGACAATTTAATAACAATAGATTTTCCTCCCAGGCAAAGAGAACATTAAAAAATAAAAGCAAAAAGCCTGGGTCTGTCTTAGTGTCCAGTTCCCTTACACCACTCTCTCTCTACACATTCAGAGTGACAGGGAACATTTCTTTGCAACTCTTGGATTAGGAGATTTAACAATAGGAAAGAGATTCTAACCCCCCCCCTTCCTTGCAAGGGATTATTTTATTGATTTTTGAAGGATTTCCAGTGTCCTCTTTTTCAGGGACAAGAATGTGAATTGCTAGAGTATCCTTAAAGGAAACCTTGAAGGTCATTAGATTCCAGACAATGAATGCATCCTTTCAAAGAGAGCACTGCCCTCTTCTTGTCTTTATCAGCAGCATGCCCCCCCCCCCCCAAAGGGCTTGCACTTAGACTTGGTCCAAACAGGTCACATTTCTAAAATACTTAACTGTCTCAAATATCTCTGGTCGGTAGCACTGAGTCGCGACTGCAGCCACCACCACACTGTTTCGGGCTAGATCGGTCTCTTTCTAGTTTTCAATGGAATTATTCCATGTAATCCCATTTACACTGCCATTTAATCAAAGCGAGAAGAGAGATTACAGAGCCCGCGCTTGTTTTGCAAAGAGGGCGCAGGGATCATCAATCCTACTGACTCCCAAAGTGACTCCACAGCGCACCGCTCTGCTTTTGGCGTGTTGGACATTAACCTTGTCTGTCTCCTGTTTTCTTGTTTAAATAAGAAGGGTTGGACTCTCTTCCTGTATCAGGGGCTGCTGCACTCAGAGCCGCCACCATTATTCAGGAAAGCGGATGCTGTTTTTAAAAAAAAAAAAGAAAAAGAAAAGGAATAGGTACCCCACCCTTGTTTATTATTCCACCAAACAGAAGGCATGTGCACACCAAGCAATCACAGGCGAAACTTTTCTTTGTTGCAGCAATCCTTAAGATCCTCATCTCAAGAGCAGGATCTCAGGTGTGATGCTTTGGGTAAAAACTAACCTGCAAGCAGGGGCGGATACCTACCTTCCCTTCCTCCCCCACCCCCACTCAGGGCAAGTGTTCTAAGAGTACCTCCAGGATGGCAAACCATGCTCCCTCCCCTATCCGTTCACAAGCCAGGGAAAAAAGGTGCTTTATTCTTGCTGTTTCCTAATGGGTCATATCCCAGCCTAGACATCTATTTAAAACAAGGCGTCCTATGAGTGGTTTAATAAATTACTGGCAACACACTGATGTCTTCATGGGTGCTGAAAATGAGCGCAAGCCCTCGAATCCTTCCATGCATTTCAGAAATTTCAACCACCTATAAAAATGAGGTCTGGGGGCGTGAAAGAGCGGCTTTACCCAACCTGCAGCAGATAACAGAACAATTTGGAAAGGAAGAACCATGAGGCCGTAGCAACCGCGAGGGTA
Source organism: Micromys minutus (assembly GCF_963924665.1). Classification (NCBI taxonomy): domain Eukaryota; kingdom Metazoa; phylum Chordata; class Mammalia; order Rodentia; family Muridae; genus Micromys; species Micromys minutus. The sequence goes on from NC_137957.1 coordinate 31,865,788, forward strand.
AAAAAAACTATAGAGGAGAATGGTATTACTACAGTGGCCCTTTCTACACCCCCTCCCCCGTCTACGAAGCAAAGACATAATTGTACCCCGGCTGTGTTTTATGCATAAAGCAGAACTTAGGGACCCTGGGCATTATTTCGATAACTATCCTTAGGAGGTGCACGTTTTTAAAAAAGTAGTAGTAGGAAGAAGAAGAAGAAGGAAGAAGAAGAAGAAGAAGAAGAAGAAGAAGAAGAAGAAGAAGAAGAAGAAGAAGAAGAAGAAGAAGAAGAAGAAGAAGAAGAAGAAGAAGAAGAAGAAGAAGAAGAAGAAGAAGAAGAAGAAGAAGAAGAAGAAGAAGAAGAACTTTTACTGTTTTTTACTGTTTTGTAATGGAAGAGGGTGTCATGCAGAGTGGAAGAACTACTACTCCATCTAGAGCTTTCTGGAGGGCCCACCCAGAACTGTGAACCCGACACCGCGGGCTGCCAAGTCCCCCCCCCCCCGCCGGGCAGGTTCTGCACCCCGCCTGGCGCTGCCGCCTAGGAGCTCAGGGTTGGCTTCGCTCCAGCGGCTGCACCCGCGTCCGCACCGCGTCCCGCGCCCACCTGGGGACTGCACAGATAAATCTGACTGCGAGAGCGAGCGAGGGTGGCGCGTGGGAAGCTGTTTCATAATCTCCCCGAATCCACGGGGAAAGACCTCCGGTCCAAAAAAACAAGCCTTCCCCGGGATAACTCGAACACCCAGGCCGAAGAGGGAAGCCTGCAGCTGCGGTTTGCCACTGACAGCTTCAAACTTCGCAGCTGCGGCTGCAAACTTGCCACAGGCTCACTCTCAGCCCTGGCTCTCCCCAGCTCCGGGGCTCACCCCCGGGGCGGCGGCTCTGGCTCGCACACCACGCCTGCCTCTCCCACACCCTCCTAGCACACCGGGCGGGAGCAGCCCCACATGGCCCGGCTGCCGGTCCCAGGGCGCGCCGGGCTCCCCGGAGCTCCGGGAGCGATTTTCTTGGAAAGCCTCCGAGCTCCTCCCGGGCGTGCCCTACTCACTTGTGTCTTCTTCATAAGGAAAGGCAGCGCTGCGATCCAGCCCAGGCAGCGGTGTGGCGACTCCGTTTAGCTGTTCTGGAGCTCCAGCATATTGCACGAGCAGCGGCTGCAGATAGTCCCAGCATTGGGTAGCTCGAGCGCAGCGCCCCGTCCTTGGCCGTTGCTTTCCCGCGGCACTCTCAGTCCCGGTGACAGACAGCAAATGAAGCCCGGGCTGCTGCGCCGCCAGCGCTTTTTATACAGCTCCCGCCCGCCCGCTCCGGACACGCCTCCTTCCCTTCCGGAGCCTCGGGGAGGCGAGTTGCGCGCTGAGTCTAGGCTGGGAGACCCGGGAGCGCGCTGAAGGGCGGGGATCGTCCCAGAGGTTGGACCGATTGGGCCCGGTGCGTCCCCTGTCTGGGTACTGTGGAGGCACGGGGTGTCTCGGATGCTGCTGAGCAACCTGCAGCAGTCGCCCGCGCCGCGTGCTGGGCTCCGCGAGCCCCAGCTCCGCAGCAGGCTCGCCCTGCACTGTTCTGGGACCCGTGTTGCACTGCGGAGAGGGTCTTAGCTCCGGAGCGGCGAGGCAGCTTGGGCCGACTTCACTTGGTTCTGAGCAAAGACTTTTCTTCTAACCCGTCTCGGGGTAATAGGACCACTAACAACAACAACAAAAAAGTTGAATTACAGTCTGTGATCTAGTCATTGTCTTAGCCAGTTTTCCTTTCTTTCTTTTTCTTCCTTCCTTCCTTCCTTCCTTCCTTCCTTCCTTCCTTTCTTCCTTCTTCTCACCCTCCCTCAGTCCCTCCCCCTCCTTCTCCTCCTTCCTTCCCCCTCCCTCTCCCTTTCCCTTTTCTTTCTCCTCAATTACTTTAGTGAGAAAATAATTGACTAAGGATCAAATATTACTAAGGGAGATGCTGTTTTCAACAGTTTACTACAGTGCCTTTGGGAAACAAAATTGAAAGAAAAGATAGGTTACTAAACATGCGGATTATAAAGAGCAAGGGTTTTGAAAGGTCCACTTTTAGGTTAGGAACGTTTGTAAAATCGGCAAGAATGTAGTGGTCATAGTAATAGCTCACACCATTAAGATGGATCTTTTATTACGTACTAGGTGTTGTGTAAGAACTATTCATGCATTATCTCTTTTCCATGGACCTAGTGTTTAAAGCCTGGTGTGTGTGTGTGTGTGTGTGTGTGTGTGTGTTTCCCATTTTACAGATTAAGAAATAAGCTCAAGAAATTAATTTTCCCAAATAGCCAAGTAGCAGGGTTGTGATTCAAATCCAGAGTCTTGGATATACTTCCCTTTAAAAAATGTCAAACAAGAATGGTTTTGTTCCCAAAGCCCTACAATATTTTTACATGTAATTGAGGAATAATTTTTAAAAAGCATTTTGTTATTTTTGTAAGGAAAATATTAGCCTTAAACCCCTATCAGTAAGTTTTTGGAACAAATATGCTGTCCAGACATTCTTATCAGAGAGGAGTATGCCAAATTTGCTTTGATTAGGTCAGTTGCTGTTAAAAAACTTAATATGACAAACTCAGTGTGCTCCTGGCCTACTAGTGGTGTGAGAATTTAACGTAGAATAGATGGTGTAAATCATTACACGTTCATCTTAGCGTTGAGGGTCAAAAGTCCAAAATGGCTATTGTTGCGGGAAAAGCAGCTGTTGCCAAGACTGCATTCCTCTAGGCAGGCTGAGTGAGAGAATTCATTTCCTTGCCTTTCTCAGCTTTGAAGGCCGCCCAGGTTCCTACACTCACAACCACCTTTATCTTCAAAGCCAGTAATGTTGAACTAAGTCTCCTATCAGACAAATCTTGCCTTCTGGTCTGCCTCCCTTTGGCACTTCTAAAGGGCGGGGAAATTGCATTGGGTCACCCGAGAGATGCAGGAAAATATTCCCACCTTAAAGGCAATTGTTTAGCAATCTGAGTCCTGGATTCCTGACAGAAGTACCGGGGAGTGTAAATCACAGCTTCCAAGCACTAGGGCTTGGCTAGTTTGGGAGGGATAACCTGTCTGCTGCACTCATCAGGAGCTGTGTGGAGGTAGGTCTGTGCTTCTGTGCCTTGAGCTCCCACCCACAAGAGTAGCTCCTTCAGTTACTAGATTATTACATACTCCTTTGGGAAACCAGAAGAAAAACTGAAAATGTTATACAGCTGAATTTTCCTTTCAACCAAAAAGGTACAGCAAACCATTTTGGCCAGAAGAATTAAAAAGGATATAATGGTGCCAAATATAAGCGCGTTGGAAACACTATAGTAATGGCTTCTCTCCAGCCATCCGTGTCTTAACACGACCCCTTCGTGTGTCTTTGGTTTACCAGACAGAAGCAAATACTTGCTTTATGTACAAAATATCTTTATGCCTACAATTTGCCTTGAGATTTAATGAAAGATGGTTTTTAAGGGAGGTAGATTTTCCTTCAGATTCCCTTGTAGGCTGTAAGAACTTGCTTCCAAGATTCGAAGCCAGGCATTCATAACCACAAAAACCCTGAAATGACTTTATGTGGTTCATGCTTTACAGAATGCAGAACTTGTTTATAATATGAGTATATGCTAAACGTGTATTTAATAATGTAGTAGATCAACAGAATATAATAAATTATTTCAAATTGACACTTAAACCTTTTCTGTATAAATTGTCTTTATCAAAAATTAATATCAAAATAGCTGGACTTGGGGATGCACACCTTTAATTTAGGAGGTAGAGGCCGTTGACACTTTCTGAGTTCCAAACCAGCCAGGGCTACATAGTAAGATTATGCTAAAGAGGAGGAAGGAGGAGAGGAGAGGAGGAAGAGGAGGAGAAGGAGGAAGAGGAGGAGAAAGAGGAAGAGGAGGAGAAAGAGAAAGAGGAGAAGGAGGAGGAAGATGAGGAGAAGGAGGAAGAGGAGGAGAAGGAGGAAGAGGAGGAGAAAGAGGAAGAGGAGAAGAAGGAGGAAGAGGAGGAGGAGAAGGAGAAAGAGGAGAAGGAGAAAGAGGAGGAGAAGGAGGAAGAGGAGGAGAAGGAGGAAGAAGAGGAGAAGGAGAAAGAGGAGGAGAAGGAGGAAGAGGAGGAGAAGGAAGAAGAGGAGGAGAAAGAGGAAGAGGAGGAGAAGGAGGAAGAGGAGGAGGAGGAAGAGGAGGAGAAAGAGGAAGAGGAGAAGGAGGAAGAGGAGGAGAAAGAGGAGAAGGAGAAAGAGGAGGAGAAGGAGGAAGAGGAGGAGGAAGAGAGTGAAGAAGAGGAGGAGGTGGAAGAGAAGAAGGAGGAGAGGAGGAGAAGGATGAAGAAGAGGAGAAGGAGAAGAGAAGGAGGAAGAGGAGGAGGAAGAGGAGGAAGAGGGTGAAGAAGAGGAGGAGAAAAGGAGGAGAAGGAGAAGAGAAGAAGGAGGAGAGGAGGAGAAGAATGACCATGATGACAGCAATGGCAATAATGGTGGGGTAGGGATGAACATAAAATATTAAAAAGAAATGCCTAATTTAAATAGCTGAGACATAGCAAGTGGTTTCATCTATTAAAATCACTTTGTGAGGCTGAAGAGTTAGTTCCGTTACTAAGAACAGTCACTGTTTTACCAGAGGACCCAAGTTGGATTGTCAAAACTGGGTATAACTCCAGTTTCAAGAAAGTCAACACCTTCTTCTGAATCCTATGGCTACTGGCACACATGTAACAGACACAAAGATACACACATATACACACATGTGAATAAAAATAAATAGTTTAGAAAAAGATTATTATTATGTGAGCCAATGCAATGACTTAGCAGGTAAAATGTAGTGCAAAACTGAGGACATGGATTAAGTCTCCAGAACCCAAAAGTGGAAAGAGCATCAACTCTACAAAGTTGTTCTCTCTCCTCCATGTGTACACTTTGGCATGTGTGAAACCCACATACATCATACACATACATGCATAATAATAATAATTAAAATTTCAACATTATTTTGAAGTCAAATATTTACTTTCCCCAAATGTTAATGATGTATATTTAATAATTAAAAATTGCGTGTGTATCAGGTACAACATTATATGTATGTACACATCTATACAAATGTGTATGTGTACATATATATACATGTGTGTATATATACATTCCTATGTGTATATATGTATGTATGAATGTGTGTATATACACATATGAACATATATATACATTATGTGTGTACACATGCACACACATATGTACATATATGTAGATAAATGTATGTAATGCATATAGGTACACATGCACATGTATGCAAATGTATATACATGCACATATAAATGTGTATGTGCATTCCTATATGTACCCACATGTACATGCACATGTGTATATATGAATTTGTGTACATATGTACACAGTGACTTTAAATTATATTTTCATTTTACATGTATAGATGTTTTGGCTGTATGTATGTCTATATACCATGTCATGCTCAGGAAGATAAGAAAGAGTGTTGCATCCTAAGGAACCGGAGTTACAGATGGTTGTGAGATGCCTTGTGGGTGCTGAGAATTGACTCTGGTCATCTGGAAGATCAATCTGCATTTCTAGTCATTTGGCCATCTCTCCAGCCCTGCAGTTAAATTTTAAAATCAAACTACCTAGCATGTCTGCATTCTCATATACTTACAGTTTGGGGGCTGAGATTGTTTAGGATCTACTTTGTCTGCAATGTGTAAGTGTATGCCACACGATCAACTGCCATTACTACACTATCATTTTGGTGAACCAGTCAAGGGTTCTTGAAAGCAGAAGGAATGTAAGGAAGACATGGGAGGGATGGAAAGGAATGGTAGTAAACCACACAAAACAGCTCAGCTCTTTCGGAGTGGAGGACTTGCTCAGAAATAACAGACAAGCACCATTCTCTGATTTATAGAACCTCCTTTGATGGAAAGCTTTTGGTGGCTTGCCACTGTTCCTGTCCTAGAGAATCCAGAACCTAGCAAAGCCTGTGAGGCGTCCCTGGCACACCCTGAGCTCCCCTCGGGCTCGCTCTCCTGATCTTCACAGTGCCCTCATCTCAGTGTGTGTGCACGAGCTCCCTTCCTCATGCCTTTCGTTGGTTCACATTGCTCCACACTCTCACCTTTGCCTTAGACAAATCTCAGTAATTACATCTGAATCCCGTGCACCCTGAACCGCGTTCACCAAGAAGCTGCTCCTGTCAGCCTCCATTGGCTCGACTCCTCTTACTATAAACGAAATCATAAATTCCTTTCCTTACATGAACCAGCTGCAGGTCTACATTCATTTGTTTTTTGTGATCAGTCCATTGAAACAACAGACTGCGCATACCTTCCTCTATGCATAATTATAACCCCAGTGTCTAGGGCTGTGAGCACAGGGACTCTTCCAAATATCAATTTGATTAAGTTACTGAGGTCAGATATGAGCCAGTTATTGGAGAAATGAGTCTTAGGGGGTAGAACTCCTGGGTACATGTCAAAAGTAACAATTCAACTTTAGAGAATTAACTCTTGCTATATACCAGCTCACTTAGTTAAGAAATATTTTAACACATCTACATAGGATTAATAAATTTTCATAAAATTAATATTTTCCTAAAGCACCATTTCCCCAAATATTAACAAATAGTCAACAGCTGATTGCCTTCAAGACACTTAAACGTTATTAATAATGTCTTCCAACACATAGTCCATTCTTACCACTGCCTTCACAGAAGGCTTGTGAGCCTCACCTAACTATATGCACAGACAGGGTTTCAACTCTGCTGCCAAATTCACTGTTTCATGTGTGTGGACTCTCCCCTTCTCTACCTACCCATGTCTCTTTATTCTTGGCATTTGGGATAAAATGTGAAGACTCTCACAATTTGCTCACAGTGTGTAGAGTTCCCTGGGCTCATCGATTGCATGACCCACCTCCTTCCAACCTCATTGGACATTCTTGTTCCTGTGTTCATTGTTCCTGTAGCACGAAGCAGCTTTTCCTCTGTTTTCTGCCTGAGATCTTCTTTTCATTACTGAAGCCTGGCTCGAATATCACTTCCTCTTCAAAGCAGAGTGGTTGCTCATTCCTTACAACATTAATTAGGTTTACGGTTAATGGGAACATTAATTTGTAATACACAAGCCTCCACTCCATGCAGAAAAAAAAGTGCATTGCCCGAGATGCACTGAGTAAAAGAGTAAAACGAACCTTGGAAAGTGTTGACAGAATATTCTAGAAAGAGGGCACACATAGGACCTAATGATGGTTAACTTCATGTCATTTTTCTCCTCTCCTAAGAATATAATGTTATTTTATAATTTAACAAAACTGTTCAGATAAAAAATGAACATTTTATTTAATATATATCTGTGTTAGTGTGTTTTCTAATTTTTTAAAGATTTTAGAAACTTTTATTTTATGAACATAGGTTTAAAACTGCAGAAGAATTTTGATCAAAAATGTAGTTGCAGAACTAATTTGCAACCAAGATTAAAAAAAAAAAAAACAACTCCCTCCAAAAAAAACAAAAACAAAACAGCAAAATAACAACAAAACAAAAATTTAAAAAAAACAAAAAACAAAAACAACAAGAAAACAAAAAAACAAACAACAAAAAACCCTCAAAAAAACCCCGAAACCCTGAGAATACAGATGAGCCCATCTATGATAGAATGAAGATACAAGATACAATTCACATCTAGATCTGACTTATGAGAACTTTTCCAGCCAATCCAGGAGCAGGGCTGCCAATGAAAATGAGAGAGAAAATACTCTGTTCCTACAAGAGGTAAAAACACTTTTTGTTTGTTTGTTTTGAAACATGGTCTCCTCTTGTTGATTAGGGTTGTTTCGAATTCCTGGGCTGCACAGAACAGCTTTCTAAGTTGGCGGGACTACAGTAGGCATATGCCACCTCACCGGAAGGAATGACTTATAACATTCAGTTATTTGTGTATGTTGTGTGTGCTTGTGTGACTATATTTGCCCGTGTTTACAGGAATGCTCAAGTACGCAGAGGCTGGAGTTCCAGGCTGTTAGGGGATGCCCACTTTGTTACATGGGTTCTGGGATCAAACTCAGATTATCAGGATTGGTGACAAAAGCCAATACTAAGTAATTTCACTGGCCTGGTGACTTTAAGATCATTTATATAACAACTTTTAGAAAGGAAGAAAGGGTAAAATTGTTTTTCTATAGAATGTGTTATTCTGTGAATGAACTTGTATATAGTCTGTATTTCTACACTATAAGACTGTAGATGTATATCTGAAATGCTTAAACATCTTAGAGTATGACAACTTTCATATATCTTATTATATTACTCTTCTTCATGACCATGTGTGACAGATCATATACTTGCACATTTCTATATAATTTGAATTATGTCTGATGAATGTCATGCTCATTAGATAGTTGGGGAGCGGTATCTTTGCCAGTGAGATTATCTGTTTTTAATTATTTGGTTATAAGAAAATGTATGGGGCCAATGTTCTCTTTTCACATTCAATTTTTTGATCTGTATATCCACTGAAGAATCATTTAAGTGAAGACTTGCTAGGTCATGTCTTATTGTTTATTTGAAAAGTTTGTTCTATAGGACTCTTTGATGTTCTTTAATCAGAATAATGGAAGGACAGGGTGTATGGCTTTTGAAATGGTGAAGTTAAGGAAGTGTGTAGGAGTGCAGATAATCCTATTGTTTGAAAACATTCTAGTTAAAGGTGTAACCTTCCTATAAAATTAACAAGGACCATGTAGTGTCTCAGCAGTGCAGGGCAGTTTCTGCTAAGCCTCCTGAGCTGAGTTCTAGTCCCATGTTCTAGTTCACAACGGTAGAAAAGATAACTGATTCCCGAAGGTTATTTTGACCTCCATTTACTCACTGTGGCCTGTGAGGTGCGGCCTTGAACAGTAGGGAAAAAAAACTTTCCGGAAGCCTTAAGCAAAGAGATGGCTTTGGGGTTTTAAAAACCCCAAACTTAGAATTATCTGCAGTCATAAACTGCCATCACGAGTGACATCAATCCCCCATTTTTATCCACCATCCTTTTCTCTTTTCCAGATCCATTGAGGACTTTTATCTATGTTTCAGAGGCTTCATGGAACATTTTATATAACCCAGGCAAAATGGTGGATGCAAACCAGGTAATCGCTGACACAAGCATCAGCTTTTAAATAAAAGTTTCATTTTAGTGACAGAGAATGCATGCTTACTTGGATTCACAATTGCTATGATAGCTTCCATTCCCCTTAACACACTCAAGGTGGTACTATGTAGTATGCTGGCACCCCAAGTGTTAAAGCTATTATACCTAAGACATTCAGTCCATAGGTGGACAGCAAACTCTCTAACTAGAAAGTTCCAGTTACTAGGGCGCACTAATGCAAGTAATTCAGTCACATGAAGCCATCTTAGGATCCAGCTTATACGTGAATATTAGAAAAAGGTTACCAATAAGAATGTGTGGTCATTCATGCAGAAAGCACATTATAATAAGGTAAAGGAGGGTGTTTGTGGTAGAGAAAGTAGTGGTAAATCATTATCACGAATCTAAAAACAGAGTTCTTGTTGGTAAACTAAATGTCTAGGATCGGTGGGTTGGTTGAAATTAGTTTAGAGGGACAACCATTAAGAAAGGTATGCGATTCAAGACAATCCATCCTTTTCAGCAATAGAAACAACACTAGAGACTTGATTCCTAAACAGTCTCAAATAATCTAGCTTCTGATGCTTGAGGATTTCTAATGATATATTTAACTTAGACAAATAGCTCACACAAAAATTTAAGGGAAAGACTCTATCAAACCAAGGTCTTGAAATTAATCTTTTGTATTGCCTGACTTTTGTCTACACACCAGTATGTTTCTGAAAATCCATATTGATGGGGAATGGAGAAATGTGCTTGTCCTGCAAGCATCGGAACTTGAGTTCTTACAGCAGCTATGACGATAGCACTGGGAAGTAGGAGATGGACAGACCCCTGGAGCTCACTGACCAGCCAGTCAGCCATCTGGCATTGGTGAGAGTAAGTCAGAGAAGTGATGGAGGAAAACAATGATCTGACCTCTGGCATCCACATGGATCCACACTTGTGCACATCCACACTGATTCACACTGACTCACACTGATTCACACTGATACCCTACAAAGTCTTCATCAGATAGTTTTACCCATTATATGATAAAGTTTTCCTTATTCATTGAATAAGGAAAATTGGGCATTAGGAAAAAGAAGTATGTAGTCTATGTATTAAAATAGTAAACATATTTTTTGAATTTTTGCTGTAAATTTAATCCTTAGTTTGCATTTTATAATATAAATATTTATCTGTGATAAGACTTAAACCCATGAGTTGCTTTCATTGTGATCTAGTGACCACATAATTTATACCATGAAGAACCCAAGAGTCATGCATAATAAGTGGGCTTAAAGCCAGTTCATAAATGTTTATGAGTGCCTCCCAAGCACCAAGTACTATAAATATATTAATGAATATTCATTATTTTTGCACAATAGTGCTCACAACTGTTGTGTGACAATACTTTTCCTGGGGATACAAAACTCTACTCACCCCAGAGAGCAAACCCACAACAAACAGAGCATAGTTACCACCAATGGCCAGTTTGATGAACCATTGAGTTTTATCGTGGTTACTTGCAAGGCTATGGGTGAGGAGCTATTTACAGGAGCGGAAATGATCAGAAGGCAGCTGTCTTACCAAGTACCACCTAAGCCAGCATGGGTGACAGGTCTCAGAAGCTGGGAACTGAGGGCACACTGCACAGCCTGAGGGGAGTTCAGCAAGTTGGAGAGTGTCCTTTCCAGTGCCTCAGTTGACCTCTAACCCTCTTCAAGGCAGCTGGGCTGGTCTCAAAGTCATCACGGTTCTCCTTCTGACAGGGTTTGTTGGTTGTTTTGCAGCTCAGCTTTTCTCTTTAATAGTTTGGAGTGTGTGTGTGTGTGTGTGTGTGTGTGTGTGTGTATGTGTGTATGTGTGTATGTGTTTGTGTATGTGTGTGTATGTGTGTGTGTGTATGTGTTTGAGTATGTGTGTATGTGTGTGTATGTGTGTATGTGTGTATGTGTTTGTGTATGTGTGTGTATGTGTGTGTGTGTATGTGTTTGAGTATGTGTGTATGTGTGTGTATGTGTGTATGTGTGTATGTGTTTGTGTATGTGTGTGTATGTGTGTGTGTATGTGTGTGTATGTGTTTGTGTATGTGTGTATGTGTGTGTGTGTGTGTGTGTATGTGTGTATGTGTGTGTGTGTGTGTGTGTGTGTGTGTGTGTGTGTTTGGTCCCTGGGTCCTTACTGTTTACTCCAGCAGGAAGCCCCCCAATGAATCCAGTTTTAGGGCAATCTTTTAAGCGTTTCTCTTTTGTTTTGGATTACCTCCCATCTCTAGGCGCTCTTCGGCTGGATGGATGGAACGTTTTAAAATCCGCGAAAACGGTTACATAACACAACACAACAGCCAACGCCGCCATTGCTCTCTCATTTTAGGTGAGCCATTTGTGCACAATGTGGTCATTATTTCCAGAAAGAAAGACAAGACGATCACATTCCCCCAGTGGGCCAAGTAGTACCCTGACTCACAGAGGAGGAACCTAAGCCACAAGATAGTTAAGTGTGTAAGGAAGGATCCAGAGCTGGAATCCCACCTGTTTCAGGAACCTTCAAAGTGCATCTTTCTACTTGTGAGGCTTTACTCCATAATGGTGCGCTGCAATAATTCAGTGTGTCCAATAAAATCATATACGGACTAAGACATGAGTAAAATCTATCTGATATTCCAGTATTTACAGTGCAGACTTTTCTTATCTGGTTGAAAGGTGAAAAGGTAACGTGCCGAATCCCAAGGCATGCTGGGTAGCTCCCAGTGTTGCAAGATAATTAAACACCTTTCAAAGCAGTACGCTAGGCATGGAAAATGTCCCTAAGGACTTTGATTCAAATGACTGATTTCATGACAATGAAGGCCTCTAAGTGGAACAAGCTTCTTTTATGTCGAGCAAAGGAAATAGGCAGGGAAATGCTGAGCCCTTTCGTGGGGAACAGGGGAACCCGAAGATTATCCTTGCCGATTCTTCCCTTAATCCCTGTTATTGGGTTTCTGGTTACATGACCCTAGTGCGGCCTGTACGATGTCATCTCTGTAACCTTTGTGACTGTCAGTTTATCTTGATGAACTCTCAGTGCCAAGTGAGAAGCCGCCTTCATCTCCCTTCCAAAGGTGCTAACTAGAAAAAGAGATACCTGGAAAAAAGTTTGCCTTCAGCAGAAATAAGATATGAAAGCGCCAACAGCGAACCTGAAGATGGTGTTTGAAGACAGAAGGATTCCTAGGGAGAAAGTTCACTAAAGAATAGCCTACAACCCAGGACGCTGGAAACAAAGAGCAGCAGCTAAAAACCCGATTATTTTCAGAAGTACAAAGTTTTTCTATTTGAACTTTACTAAAAAGTTTTTGTCAATTCATCCCTCTGCTGAAGCAGCCCACCTAAATCTCCTGCATCAAAGATCTACATTGTTAAGAAAGATAATCCTTGAACTCTTAGGGAGATCCAGGGAGGGCTGGTGTAAAAGAGAAGAGGGATAGGTAATGTCACATACATTTTCACTGGACACAGAGTAGAACAAGTACCTTCTGGAGACCAGGTAGCTCTGAAAATAAGAGAAAAGGCCTGTGGATTGCAGCTTGCTTATCCTATACTTTATGGTTAATATTTACTTAATAGGTGAGCACATACCATGTTTGTCTTCTGGGTCTGAATCCCCATTCAGAATGACCTCTTCTACTTCCCATCTATTTGCCTGCAAATTTCATGATGTTATTGTTTTCAATAGCTGAGTACTGTTCCGCCGTGTCAAGGTACCATGTTTTCTTTATCCATTCTTCTGTTGAGGGACACCTCTGTTGTTTCCAGTTTCTGGGTGTTACAAATAAAGCTTCTGTCTAGCCTCAAGAGAAGGCAATTATGCCCAGTTCTACAATAAAGAGGGGAATGGGGGGGGTGAGGTGAGAGGGAGAGAGAGAGAGAGAAGGAGGGAGGGAGAAAGAAAAAGGGAGGGAGGGAGGAAGAAAAAAAGAGGCAAGGAAGGGAGGGAAGAAGAGAAAGGGAGGGAGGGAAGGACGACTTCAGAGCCAGGAAGAAAGGAGAAAGTGAATAAGGAAGATGTAAGGCACATCAGGAATACCGTACAGCTGTTTAACGAAAGGGAAGGCACAGCTGTGTATCTAACCTGGCTCCTTCCCCTCTGTGGTCGTAGAACCCCCAGAGGTGCAGGCAATAGAGTGGGGTTAGAGCTTGGCTCCTCTGTTTGCTCTCTGCAAACCTTGCAGTTACTTCCTTAACCTGCCTCACCCCACTCTTTCCAAAGGAGAAGAAGAACTTCCAGAGCATCCTCAAAGCCCCCATTGGCCTCTACCAGCATCTTCCCAGCCTTCTGTTTGATGCTGAGAAACCTAACTTCCAAGTGTGGGAAGTTTCATCTGTAAAGTGGGAATAGTAACACTCCATGCTCTTGAGTCTAGAACTTTGTCTTGTACACAGGGACACAACATAAAGGATTGATGATCTTTAGTGATTTATCTCTTCTCAAACAATGATAATAATGACCACCTACCAAGTACTATAATTTTAAAAATTATGCAGCATTGAAGGTCTACAATTCTTAATGTCCAGGAAATAACATCCATATCAAGGTTGCATTATCAATTATCTATTCAAAATCTGTTGTAAAATTCCTTTACTCAGTATTTACTTTTATAGAAAGAAACATATGTAGGTTACAGAAGACAACATACATCGATAATACTGTAACATTTTCACTTTTCAAAGCACAGCCAGAGCTTCATGTACAATAACACACACACACATTCCACACACAAATACACCACACACACATATATACACACACATACATATCACACACACACACAAAAAAAACCTCAAATGAGCATACATATGCAAATCTAAAACACACATACAGAAATATTGCATAAATATACTCGGTGTCTTCTCGTGGAAGTCTGTTACTTCTCCTGCCTGCTGTTCTCAGTGTTGACATGCAGGTCATGTGCAGGTAGGGACGCTGCGGTGCACAAAAGGCCATGTTTTAACAATGACAAGAGCAAAATTCTCTCAACAGCAGTAAACCCAATCTCACAAGCTCTCACCCCACAGAGCAGATTTATTTTTATTTTAAATTAAGTTCAATTATAAGCGAAAGGATATTTAAACTTTGGTCTGGCTTCCTAATGAAACTTCTCATCTTAAATCAAATTTAGAATTGCATTTTATAAAACTACAGCAATAACACAAGTTAGAAGATTTTAAACAGGAGTTTGTGAGGTGCTAAAGGAGATTTAAAATAAGTAAAATGGGAAACGTGAAATATTAAAAAGAAATAACTTCTTTTCATTTTACTTTTTGTAATGAAAAACTTGTCCAACTTCTCATCTCCTCTCGCCTCTCTATCTTTTTCACAAAGACTAATCACTACTTTATTTCAGACCAACTTTTTTTCCTTGAGATCAACCTATGAGAGAGAACACGTGTCAGTTTCCTTTCTTTGCATGACTGCATTTAATGCAATGTCCTCCAGTGTCTTCAGCTATATGTAACATTGCAATGTTCTCAGTTTGCATGTACTCAATTTTTAATATTTAACTACTACTTTGCCTTCTCAGTTCTATCTTTGCTTCTGTTTCTATAAAAGTTTGCTTGTTCTAATCTTTGGTCAGCCAAGAACTTCATCTTAGTTACATTTCCATTATGTTAAACTTGAAAACACTATTTTGATTGTTAGTATGTATCTTTCAAAAGTACCATAGTTGCAACTGGAATGGGGGCTATCCCTAAAGCTGTTGCCTGTGTCTGGGATACGTTCTTCTGGCCGAGCAACTCTGTCTGGCCTGAGTGGGAAGGGAAGAGCCTACCTCATAGAGACTTGAAGTGCCAGAGTGGGATACCCAGTCCTCAACCCCCCACGCTCAGAGGAGAAGGGAAGGGGATGAGGCAAAGCATTGTGGGAGGGAGTGATTGGGAGGGAGCAGTGAGTAAGATGTAAAGTGACTAAGTAAATAATAATAGTAATAAATAATAATAATAATAATAATAATAATAATAATAATAATAATAATAAGACGACGAAGAAGAAGACGAAGAAGAAGAAGAAATTACAACTTATTTTTCTCTTTCTAACAGAAGTTCTAAGGAATTTCTCAAATTCTTTCTTCATTTACCGCTACCACTTTTTAAACATAAGGAGTTTGCAAAGCTTTGAATTCATCTCCATCTTCTCTTTGATTGCATTCTATACATCGGGATTTGCAAATGCCCTTTCCTCTGAATCTGTGGTTTTAACAGTCTCCTTTACCTTTGGACCTCAGAACACTATCGGTACAGGTTTACTTACTGTTCACTCCTCTTCTCGATGGCGTAGAGGTGGGATTGTGCCTGCTTAGTGTGAAAACCAGAACGGGAAGCATGGAACAGAGTCACCATGATAAAGCAGGGATGTTGGAATTAGTGTGAATACATCTAAGGATGTCCAGGGAATGAAAAGGACAAGGGTTTGCTTAAACCAACAGTACAGAAAACTAAGGGAGGAAAATAAGGTTATATCCCCTTCCATATTATTTTTCTCAGAATTGTGATATAGAAATACCGAGGAGTTGGTATAGAGATCAGGATAATTACAAGGGTGAAGGCACTTGTTAGTTATTGGGATGGATGCTGTTATATAGTGTCATATTAATATTAATATTTAATGTAGCACCCAATTTTAGAGATGTGTCTATGCAAGAAAAAGCATCTTTACCACTATTTTTATTCTGCCTAGTTGACTAATCTTAGTTACTTTTTATGGAACAGAGTCCCAAATTTTTGCTTAATGTCTTGAAACTAATGCAGGTAGTGCATGCTGGCACCCCCATGCAACATGTCCATTTGAGTTCTGTACATAGCCAGTTTTTAATGACGCAGGTGACATTATAGATCTCAAATCACTCCACTCTCTTAATTTCTAAAATAAGCCAACATAATTCTTTATAGTGAAAGGTTTACCAGTAATCTGCTTTTGTCTGTTCTTACTGTCTTTAGTTTCCTTCTAGTCTAGCTTCTCAGTTCTTAGTGAAATGGGAGATGACACAGCAAATTCTGCTTTCTAGATCATGTGAGCACAACATGGACGTGTTAGCTGAGACGTGGTTCATCCTCAGTGGTGAAGGGCTTAAGTATATTCCCAGTCATGGTCCCCTGGATGTATGGTGTGTTATGTATTCATTGGGGAGTTATACTACACTAAATTCACCCAAGCCACCTAACATGCTTAACCCTAATAAATCTCATATCTAATAAAAACCACTGTGTTATTTTGATCTCTGTAAGTGTGCACAGCTAAACATTCTCAAGAGACATTGGGATGAATATGTTCAATGTGTTGGTCAGCCTGGCGAGTTTATACGGACATTTGTAAGAGTTCCAATGGGATGTGCTGAAATATGGCGCCTAAGGACATTAAGAAGTGGTGGGGATATTGAGAAATGGCTAGATTTCGAACATGGACTTTGAACTCAAGCGGCTGGGTATAACTTTCGAGGGACCAAGTAAGTTCCTGTTCTTGGGAGACTACAGAAGGTTCAGAAGATTATTTACAGAGTGAGCCTGTCCCTGGTGCTTTGCTTCCATCATCACCGTGCTTTCCAGCTCAAGTGGAAAAAGCCAGAATCCTTTCAGGAGACTGAGAAGAAGGTGGTGTCTGCCTAGCCTTGAGAACACAGGTTCTCAACTGGTGGGTCATGACCTCATACAGGGGCCATCTGAAACTATTGGAGGCACGGATACTTCCATTATGATTTAACACAGTAGCAAAATTACAGCTATGAAGTAACAGAAATAATTTTTGTGACTGTGGGTCACTACAACATGAGGAATTGTTTTAAAGGGTCACAATAATAGGGAGGTCTCCCATTCTGTCATTGCAATAGAAAAGGGAATAATAGAAATGTTGTGGGTATCCTACAGATACTTTGATTCTTTTATCTAGGATGCTTTGTCCATTCGCCAGTTGCTTCGGGCATTTTTGGATCTTTCATTGCAAATTCTCATACATCTGCAGTTTGTGTAGAGAAGGTTTATATACCTAAATCTCATATACGCATTAAAGAATAAATATTCTGAAGGTGTTAGTTTAGTGTTTTATATATGTCAGGCTGGGCCTATTACTTGAGTTGTTTAATTTTTTCTTTATCTACATATAGAGCTATAGATATAGATGATTAGACATAGCTATAGATATATAAGAATAAAGACAAACTTTTTCAGTAAAAGGAAATAAACATATATTTATATTACTCATATTTATTATATGAGAAAAACTATTTTCAATAAAAGGAAATGATAAGCATAGACTATTTCCTCTTGTTTAAAATGGTTTCTCACATAATATATTTTGATTATGTTTTTTCCCCTCCTTCTACTTCCAGTTCCTCTCCACTTCCCCTTCCATCTGGATCCATTCATTTTGTCTATCATGAGAAAACAATCAAGCCTCTAAGGGATGATAATAAAGCAATAGAATAAAATAAAAGATAAAACGATAAAAATAAATAATACACAAAAATGAACAAAACTAACAAACGGGAGGAAGGATCTCAAGAGAAGGCAGAAGAGACTCATACACTCAGTAATCCCATAAAAATTACTAAACTGAAAGCCATACTATATTTTAATTAGCCAATGTGAATCAGCTAACACCTGCATCTACAGAGACATATTTCAGAGAGGGCAATGTCCAGGATCAGAGACTTAGACAAGAGACTAAGTGAGAGGCAATTTGCCACAGGCAAGATACAGACGAACTGTACTCTGCCAACTAGTATAGGGGTGGAACAGTCCTTTGACCTGGTTTCAATCTCTAGTAAGCCACCCAAATCATAAGAAAGCTAAGTAAACAAACAAAAACAAAACAAAGTATATGTGTCCCTAATGATCATCTCACATATGGCCTTTTACCTCCTCTTTCTGTGAGGGTCTAGATCCCTGTAGAGATCAATCAGAGATGGGAGAAACAAGGGGTAGCATCCACCAGAGCCTGAGCCAAGGGACTTCATCTTCTGTTTTCATTCACCTTCAGGAGACTGTCAAGGTGTTCATCCTCTGGTACCTGTCTCCTCCCTTTGACTAGTAAGTACCTGCTCCCAAACTTTGACAGGTACCGAGTTGGGCAAGGTAGTCACTGATGAATGGCCATCCAACAACACAGAAGTGAGTCTGTTCTGTCCATCTCCAGCAGGAGACCACTCAGATCATTAGCCTATCTCCTTCCTCTGCTCCCTCTTCCTCCTTCCTTCTCATAAAACGTTCTGCTCTACTGAAGACAACCCATCACTTCAAACAGCCTCATTCCCAAATATGGTATCACAAGATATCCTTTAATTCAGAGACCAAGATGAGAGCTTTTAGTATTTAAATATGAATTTATCCTAGAATTCTCAGTTCTGATTTTAATTTTATTTCTAAATAAAATGTATGTCCTAAATAATGATAAAAATAATTTCCAAATGACATAACTCCAGAATTCTGGAAAAAAAATTATTTGGAAGAGATTAATGGCCTCAACAACAGTATTTCTATTTGATCTCTTTTCCCTCTCCCAATCCCAGGCATTTTGCACTAAAACTCTTTCTGTTTCTGAAATAGTGCATTATGTTGTTTCCTACTTAATAACTTTAATTGATTTTCTATAACTTTTAGGGTAAACATTTGAAGATGTATAACAGCCTTAAACCATAGAAATTGCTGACATCATTTTTCAATGATGCATATAAAAATTAAATATTTAAAATCGTTGGAAAGCATGGTGTTGGCATCGCTTCCTAATTAAGTTCTGTGGGCAGAACAAAATAAGATTAATAAAACTTTAAAATATTTACTTGGAGTCACTCTGCCCAAGCTTACTGCCCAGTTCATTTCTCTTTCTGCTGTTCCACACCACCTCAGCTTCCCTGAGGATCAGCCTATACCGGTACTTCATAGTACAGCTGGCCTCTTCTCTAACTCTAACCATGTGACCCAAGGCTTTAATGCTTTCTCTGTCTTTAAAGTCCTCAGCTTTGACTTTCTTGTAAAGATGCACAGCTTTCCCATGAGAAGTGAGAAGCCAAAGCTGCGTTCTCTGGCTGATGGTGTTTCTTTTTGTTCATAAAGCTCCGGAAGCCTTACCACTTGGTGGTGAGATACAGGCCACTTTAGAGTCTCCACCATTTTACTTATGCATGGACTTCCCATCTTAAAAGCAGGTTCGGTTAATCCTGTGCCCCTGTCTCAGATGCACAATAGCACTCAGAACTGCACTACCCTAAAACAGTCCTTTGGAAATTATCCCACACTGAATGTACTAATGGTTTCAATACTCTGTCCCCCTTGCTGCGCATACTAATGGTTCCCAATATTCTGTCCTTGTTTGTCCTTACTGTTACTTCTAACACTCACCACTACTTGACATATGAAATATTCTTCTGATATATTTGTGTATTAGCTGTTTGCTTTACTCAAAGTTATGGACTACGGAGTTATAATATTTTTTTTGTTCAGTACCCTATCAAATTAGTAGTTATAGAAAACATGAAAAAAAAGAACAAATCAATGAATAAATTCCAAAGCCCAGGGTTAAGAGGCAATGCTTTTCAAAGCTGTCACTTTGCAGTTAGCTTAATTCAATGGAAGAAAAGGTCATTCTTACAGAGAGGGCTATAATTTGTTCTAATTATGTGTGTTACTACTTTAGGAGTCTTCAGGAACCTGGAGTAGACAAAGGTATGCTGCTATGGGGCAGGTTGATGTGGGGTTCTTAGTTAGCCATCTACTAGGATGAGAGACATTGTGCATTACTGCTTTATACTGTCACGTGTTTCTGAAAACTTGGAGGCTAAGAAAGGTGTGTGAATAAAGGAGATTCATAGTGGAAACGCAAAGGCCGGGACTCTTCTTGAAGAGGTTCTAGAGAGGTGTGGATAGGTATGGATGGACAGAAGAAAAGACTTTGTCCATAAACACTGAAGGAGTTTACAGTACAGAGGGCCATTTGCAACTGTGGAAACTGAACACCCAAAAGCAAAGAACAAGGGGCTGGAGAAATGGCTCAGTGGTTCCAAGAATTTGTTGCTTTTGCAGAGGACCTGACTTAGGTTCCCAGCACTCACACTGTAGTTCCCAACCCTCTAATCTCTGGTCTCCAATGCCTTCTTCTAATCATTTCTGCTGTACTGGGCCTGCATATGTATACAAGCCAAACACTTATATATAGAAAATAAAACAAATCTAACTAAAAAAAACATAAATGAGAAAGATCCTGGTGTCTTGGGGGAAATTTCTTGTTTATGATAAACAATGAAGGTAGAAATGAAGACCAGGGTAGAGTTAGAATGTATCTTAATGATATTAAGTGTTTGTCCTATATAGAATGTAGGAAAGCACTTAAAGCTATTAAGTAGGAAGTAAGTATGTGGGGGGAAGGATGAGTGGATGTGTTTTCAGAGCATGAATAATCTTTGTGTAAAATGGGATTGGGGATGGGGAAGAGATTTCATTAGAAATACTTGCTTAGGAGTATTCATCTGGTCCAGGTAGAAAGGACGAGGATGACTATAACTCTTATGGAAGGTGATAAGACAGCAGAGCAGGTAAGTATTTTCTACGTGTGTCCCTTCAGATTTAGTGATTGTCTGATGTGAAGAATAAGGCAAGAGAAGGAGCAAGGAGTAGTGATAGGGCTTCTAACACAGACAACTGGCATATTGCTTTGGCCATAAGTCATGGGGATAAGACCCAGGGTGAGAGAGACAGGCTTGCTGGGAAAGTGGTATTCCCTGAGAGATTAAAGAGACTATGTGCTCTGAAAGACTATGGAGAAGCTCAGTACTGCTCAGGGAGGTAGTTGAGATTTGGGTGACATTATTGAGAACTGGGCTTTAGGAGCACCATGGGATGGAAAATGAAGAACCAGCAGAAAAACATCATGCGTTCTAGGAAGCGGACATCTTCACAGGTGCTTTTTCATGTGCTCTGATGAGTCTCACATACTGACCAAAGTGTGTTTTAGAAGGCGAGTGAGGTCTGGGAAGCCTTCCTGTGGGGAGATCTCAGGAACAGATGCTACAGTTCCGGGGAGCAGCAGAGAAAAGTCAAAACAGAGTGAAGAATCAGTTGCATTAACATAGGAGAGGAGAGAAAGGAGAAAGGAAGAAGAGAAGGACTGCTGAGAAATACCGCTGAGGTCATGGAAAGAGGTTCCACAGTAAGCAGTCTTGGGGAGCTTCCCAGGAATCCTAGTTGGGCTACAGGACTGAATGAGAACGCAGAGTGAGAAAGGGACATTTTATATGAACATACACAGCCTCTGCATTACACTCTCTGCTCTGGCCTCCTTAGGTGAAGTTGATTTAGCACCTTGGGTTTGAATGAGGACGGTAACAGCCTTCACGAGTTTACAGGATGTGACTGCAGCCCTTTCCTCTTTCCTTAGCATCCTCACAGGTGATTTTTATCTGCCTGATGGGCCTCATATACTGACCCAAATGTGGTTTTGAAGGACAGCAAGGTCTGGGAAGTCTTCCTGTGAAAGGTCTCAGGAGCAGAAGCGGATGGCTGTCCCGAGAAACAGTAGCACACCCTGAGGTGTCCGCTAAAGTTGGTTGCTTTTGTGGGAACAAACAGTATTCTCTTTTATCTGCTTAGTGGATAAAGATGTCTCAATCCTTTTGTGAATAAAGCTTTCCAAAAACAGAGTGCCAATATCATACATATATTAAGCACACACGTCTAGCAGTTTGCACTGAGTAACTCAGAGGAGATGAAAGATTTGAAGAGAGTTAAAAGAAACTTTTGCCTTTTGATACACCTTCTTTCGAACGGCTTAGTTTTCAAGGAGCATATATTTGGGTATTATTAGAGTACCTTATTTATTTATTTATTTATTTATTTATTTATTTATTTATTCATTCATTCATTCATTAATTCATTCATTTGTTTATTTATTTATTCATTCATTCATTCATTCGTTTACTTATTTATTTATTTATTTATTCATTTATTTTTTTACTTATTTATTTATTTATTTATTTACTGTAACAGGGGTCTGTCACTGCATCTGAATCTCATTGTTCCTGCTGGAAAGCCCCTGGGGTCCACCAGCCTCTGTCAGCTGTGCTGGAGTTACAGGTTTGTACCTGCACACACAGCTTTTATAAAGTGGGTACTGGGCATCCAAACTTGGGTCCCCAAGTCTAGCATAACAGACACTTTGCCAGTTGTGCCTTCTCCCAGCCCTATTTGAGATGTCCTTTAGAAGATGCAGAATCACTTTGTGTCAAAGGCTCTCCCTCCTACCACAAGTATCCTGTTTCAGCGTCCGACAGAGACCTGTCAGAGTGCTGACTTTAAACATGATTCCTACTTTCTGGCAAGTTAGTCTTCTCCATGAGCTTGTAGGTGAGTGTAGGGCTAGGAGAGTGTGAGCAAGGACAGAAGACAGGGATATAAATACTGAGAACAGGCTTTGAAGTTCTTTTCTGCAACCAGATGGGGCGGTATGCTTGAGTTTGAAGGATGGAGTGTGGCCCAGTTGCATCTGAAACATTTCACTCCACCTAACCCAAAGGATTCTGGGAAGGCGAGGCCTAGAAAGCCTTAGTGAAGAAACATTTTTAAAAACCACTTCTGGTGATTCACATGTATATCCCTGCAACTGAAATATCCTCACAAATACAAACCTTGATTTGCTAGGAATTCTGGGACCTGAATATTAGTCCTCATGTGGGCTTTGTGGTTTAATCTGACTGCTATGTTTTTGACTATTTTACTTTAAGGATTCCATGGCTCTCAAAGTTCATGATTGATA
Source organism: Micromys minutus (assembly GCF_963924665.1). Classification (NCBI taxonomy): domain Eukaryota; kingdom Metazoa; phylum Chordata; class Mammalia; order Rodentia; family Muridae; genus Micromys; species Micromys minutus. The sequence goes on from NC_137957.1 coordinate 31,888,648, forward strand.
TCATTTTTTTCTAAGAACAAGAAACCTTACTCCAAGTAACACTTTCTGTGAATCTTGCTGGCACTGGTACCTGGTCCTGCAAAGGTAAAGGAAGCCTTTCATGAAGACATACATACTAAAAACAAGCCTATGTGGCAACTCTCTTTCCTTACTTTCTCAGACCCTCACTTATCTCTGATAAGAATTCCTGCTGCTCAGTCACCGTGGTAGGCCTGGGAGCGATCCTTGCCACCTCGGCAAGAGTGCAGCAATCATAAAGAAGCTGCCTATCTCTTGCGAATTTGTAAATATTTAGTTGTGAAGTGTCTGCAGTGGCCGGAGCAGGAGACTAGGCTAGCCGAAGAGGCTTGCGATTAGAGGAGTCTTGTATACATAGTCTCTTGCCATCGAGTTCAATGGAGTATGATTCTGCCCACTGTGGAGACATCACTGCCTCTTCCCTGCTCTCTCTGCTCAGCTGCTCTGTCATTAGGATACACATCAGCTTGTTTTGCTCCAATCCCAGCACTTTGAACTGGATGCATTACCTTCTGATGCACAGTGATCAAGGGTTAGTACCACAATGGCTTTGGATTTATATCCTAATCGGAGAAAGCAAAAAGCAAGCAGTTGCAGAATTCTGGGATAGAGAACACATGTCTTGCTCTTTGTTCTACTTCTAATTAAGAAAAGAGTAGAGAGAAGGAAGACGATATGGAAGAATGGAATCATTCTGGAGAAATGTTTCTGAGCTTTGGTATTTAACAGTTCAGTTATTTATAAGAACTTTTCTTCTTATTCTCTCCACCTCTTTGTTCCTCCCTCTCCTTTCTTCTTCTTCTTCTTCTTCTTCTTCTTCTTCTTCTTCTTCTTCTTCTTCTTCTTCTTCTTCTTCTTCTTCTTCTTCTTCTTCTTCTTCTTCTTCTTCTTCTTCTTCTTCTTCTTCTTCTTCTTCTTCTTCTTCTTCTTCTTCTTCTTCTTCTTCTTCTTCTTCTTCTTCTTCTTCTTCTTCTTCTTCTTCTTCTTCTTCTTCTTCTTCTTCTTCTTCTTCTTCTTCTTCTTCTTCTCTTCTTCTTCTTCCTCTTCTTCTTCTTCTTCTTCTTCTTCTTCTTCTTCTTCTTCTTCTTCTTCTTCTTCTTCTTCTTCTTCTTCTTCTTCTTCTTCTTCTTCTTCTTCTTCTTCTTATTTCTTTTCTCCCAAAAAGTTCATAGCAGATAGCATTACATTCCCAGAAAGTCTAGTTTAAGGAGAGGGGAAACCATGTAACCTTATCATTATAAAAGGTGACAGTTCAACAAATACATAAGTAAAACTCCACAAAAAATTCTCACATTTGTTTAAAACCATCAAGAACATAAAAATGTGGTTTCACGGTTATTATATAATACTCTGATGCATTCAGCACAGCCCTAACCGCAATGAAAATGCCCTCCACCTTCTTTGCAATGTCCTGAAGTTTCCTCATGGTACACAGGAAGTCAGAGTCCCAACTGGATTTTGCAAAACATTTGTTCCTTCTTTCCTTTGGTTCTTTTTATTTTCTTTTTATTTTTCTAGTCCAAGAAATCTTGGTTTTTATTTTTATTTTTGTTTTACCTTTGACCCTCTTCTCATCTTCTTTCTTTAAAAAGGTATTATTATTATTTTATGTGTATTAGTGTTTTGCCTGCATGTATGTCGGTGCACTGTGTGTGTGTTCCTGGTTCCCAAAGAGGGAAGAAGAGGGGGTAGGATCCCCAGAAACTGGTTTTATAAACTGGTTTTATAAATGGCATTGAGCTTCCATGTGGGTGCTGGGAATCCAATCTGTGTTCCTTGGAAAAAAGCTGAGAGCCCCCTTACTATGGTGAGAGAGTCATAGTTCCATACACTCAGTAACTAATGGAAGTACGTGACTAGCAGCTTTCCCATCTTGTTGCTTTCATAAAACACTAGCATGGGTGATATAGTTGAGCTCCAGGAGGGCTGTCCTCTAGAATGCAGTGATTTGTTAATCTATGTTTAATAGAGCAACACATTTTTTAAAAGCGCAGCTTTTTATGGGCAAAGCTGAAAAGAAAAATACAGAAGAAGGTTTGAACAAAAAAGATAAAGGTGCTTGGGTCAATATTGAGAGGAAGGGTGTCCACTGACATGTCGTTCTAAGATACTGTTAGATTAACGGATTCTTTGTTTTCTTTGGATGGCAGTTGATGGGGGTGGTATCAGAGTCATTGTAAGATGAAAAAGGATATGGGCAAAAAGCAAGGGGAAGGGAGAAAAAAAATAAAGGGAAAGATATAGCAATGATCTTCAGGAGTACTAATAGCCTTTGACCCTGAATTTTTTTTCTTCCTTGTGATTTCTTCATTTATAGTTGTTCATTCTATCTGTGGAGTTTGGCATATTGAGTATTCTATTAACCTCAGATCAAACATATCTAAATTAAAAATGTATTTCTATTGAACACAGACAGATTTTCTAATTCTGCTTTCCCCTAAACAATGCCTTATAGTCACTATACAACATTTACATTAAATTCAGTAGTACAAATCTAATTAGAGTTTAAAATACATGCCAAGATATGCAGAGATCATATGCATGTGATTTGTCATAATAAACAGAAGAGCAGTGCATCTGTGGATGTGTGTATCTGCAGTGTCTCTGGAACCAACTTGCCATTATAATTTTATAATTAAAATTTCAGGAAGGCTTTACTAGTCATCGGGACATATAGTAAATTTTGCCGGGAGATACTGAAACACACCTCCTTGATCAGAGCAATACTCAGCTCAAGATTTGAATTAGTTCTTACCTTCTTCTGCAGCCAAGAGGAAGTTGACGGCATGCTTACAAAGAACACATTGAAACCATCATCTGTCAAATTCTACCACTTGGCCACAACAAAAAGTACCTGCCGTATTTGGAAAAGCAAAGAAAGAGCTGCCAACAGTTGACCAGCAAACTGTGGTGCAAGTCTTCCCATGAGTGCCAGTAAACTGAGAAAAGGAGAATTTGAACAGAGACATGGGTGCTGGAAACCAAGCAAACAGAGTTGACCGCCTGTGATCACTCCATTGGTCTCTGAGCTTTCCTTGGCTTCTTAATCCTCACAAATTTCCTGTTCACCAGAAGTGCCTCAGAGTTTTGGTGGCATTGGACTTACGAATCCCTTTCCATCCTCGCTCTATCTTTGTGTTCTTTTTGTGATGGGTTTGCATGGAGTTGGGACTGTCCAGGGAGTCTCTGAGAGTGGAATCTTTTCCATCCATCTTCTAGATAATAGGTATTAATCCCTGCCTCTAGCTTGACCTTCATGTTCAACAGGGCATCTTACTCCTGATCCTAGTGTAGGCTGCCTCCTCAGGTCTGTTCCAGCTCTGAGCTGCTACATCGGCATGTTGTAGTTGCCCTCCATACCCCTTAGCCTTAAGTTAGCCTTCAGATTTCTTATGGAATCTCTTATGATTTATATATGCTTAGCCTAGTGGCACTGTTGGGAGGCGTGGCCTTGTTGGAATTGAGATAGGTGTGTCACTGTAAGTGTGGGCTTAAGACTCACCCTAGCTGCATGGAAGTCAGTCTTCCAGTTGAAGACTTCAGATGAAGATGTAGAACTCTCAGCTCTGCCTACACCATGCCTGCCTTGATGCTGCCATGCTCCTTCGACCTTGATGATAATGAACTGACCCTCTGAACTTGTAAGCCAGCCCCAAATAAATGTTGTCCTTTATAAGACTTGCCTTGGTCATGGTGTCTGTTCACATTAGTAGAACCCTAACTCCAAGGCCTGAAGAGTATGCCTTTGTTCTGCAATATTGTTTTGGCATCTCTGATCTTTGCAAACTAAGCAGTTACTGCTTTGGCCTTCTCAGTCTGCTGGCTGCCCAGATCCTCTTGGTTCTTCTGAGGCTAGTGCTTATACTAGGCCTAATATCCACCATGATCTTGCTGTTGTCCTTTGTTTGGAGAATATTCACTTCCTCTATAGACCCATAATTGACAACTGGGGCTACCAGGCCTTTGTCTTCCGCTTCCTGGTTTTTCTTCATCAACAATAGCTTCTCCCTCAGAGCTTCAGTTTCTATTTTCAGGTGCAGTTTGTGATACTGGTGTAATCAATGACCTTTCTGAGCCCTTGGATGTCATTCTCAACAGATGCCTAGTTTCTCTTATTTGACTTTTAAGTCATCAGCAGCGGATGAGTCTTGCCAATCTGTAAGACAATACAAACATGGTCTACACAATCCTCAAAAGTCTGAACCTGTAGATCCTCAAGGACCTTGAGGTTGTCCCCCCTAGTCTTTGGCCTAGTCTGGGACTATTCTCCAGTTTCCTATTCTCAGTCTGAAGGCTTTTCACCTTGTCCAGACAAAAGGCCAGGGTTTGGTACTGGCCTTGCTTACTTCCCTTCTCTGTCTGCATGCCACTCACTCCCACCAGGACCAGACACAGGCATTTCAGGACATACAGATGCCAGACCTGGAGCCCTGGTTCCTGCACTGCTGGCTGGTAGGACTGTGAACCAGGAAACCAGAGAAATCCCAGAGAATGGTAGAAGATGGAGAAGGTGGTGGTGCATCTGGTGTTCAAATTCATCTTGTTTACAGAATCTGAGACACCAGTAGTCAGGCTCAGTGGCCTGAATACTTTATATTAAAATGTGAAGTAAAAGACAACCTGAAGATCCTAGCAAGGTGAGGATCCCACACCAGTCAGATTGTACCATCTCATGGAGTGTGCCACAGTTATGACTGGCTTGTCTGTATACACAAACAGACATGAATGGATCATCTGTAAGCTGATGATTTTCAACAATCCCTCAACTCCAGGCACATCGTGTTCTATAGTTCATACACGCCATGTGATTTTAGATGTGCAAAGTTGGTGTCTGCAAATGAGGAAAACAGGAAGTACCAGAAAGACCAAACTCTTAAAAGCCATTCAACTGATTAGAAATGAGTGGTGTCTCTTCGATTGACAATGCTTAGAAAAGGGAATCGAGACAGAAGAGACAGAAAAACAATCTGACTTTGTAAGTAGGCTCCTGGGATTCAGCCATTGATACAACGCTGGTTTTACAGTCGCGTGTTCTCTCTCTGTCTCTGTCTCTCTCTCTGTCTCTCTGTCTCTCTGTCTCTCTCTCTCTCTCTCTCTCTCTCTCTTTCTGTCTCTGTCTCTCTCCCTCCCTCTGCCCCCTTCTCTCTCTGTCCCCCTTCTCTCTCTGTCTCTTTCTTCCCCCCTCCCTCCCCTCTCCCTCCTTCTCTCTCTCCCCTACCCTTAGTCCCCTGCTTCATTCTCCCAAATTCTCTTTAGATTAAGAAGCACAAAGCAACACTGATTCACTAATAAAATATTCACAATCCATAGGCTTATATCTCTGATTTATTTTTCTCCTCCTTGAGTTTTTAGGCTTAAAGATAAGTAGAGGCATTTCTGGGAAGATTGAAATTAATCTTTGTCTCACACTGTTGTTGACAAGTTGAAAAATCATTCAATTCATAGGAGCCTCTTTCTGACTCAAACTCTGAAAGTTGTATACATAAGAGTCCTTAAGTATAGCTATTTTGGGTCTTTCCCTTTGGTGAAAAACTCTTTAGTAGTCAATAGTCTAATTTCTGGGACCAGAGGTGAGCATGGGTATTAATTGTGGTTGTCATTTTACACACTGCCTTGGTGCTGATATCAGAAGCCAGGAGCCCCAGAGAGAGATAGAAATTGGTGCCACAAGCTTGGCGCCAGGCACAGACAGGGCCTGGCCTCAGTCATGACAGATCCCTTACTGTCAAAGTGATTTCTGAATGTTGCGACCTGCTGCCACCACCTTTGCCCTGAAATGCACAGCCAGAATTGAACAAACTTGTCATTAATTTGTCTGTTTGCTTTTATGTTCCTTTACTCTCCTGGCCTCCCTGGCTCCACTGCGCCTAATCAGCAAAGAGACTGTCATCTGGATAAAAGTTTGTGTGAGGGGAGGCGACTGAGGTGGCAGCGGAGCTTGGAGGAGCATGTACCTCAGACATCTGGAAACTAGAAAGGGCCACCTAAGGGGGAACAAGGCATTGAAAGTGAAAGATCCAGAAATAAAGGACTTCTTCAAAGGACATCACCAGCAAAGACCGACAGCATGGGGGTTGCCTGAAAAAGAAGACAAAAAGAAATCAAAGAGAGCCAAGCTGAGGGAGAAAACAGGGAGGGAAGTAGTAAAAAAGACCACATGCAAGAGGAGAGAAAGAAAAGCAGAAGACAAACCCCTGGGAAGCATGTGACATAGAATGCTTCAGGGGCTTCCCTATCACTCCTCAAAATGTCTCCCAAATGATCGCTTTGTAAGTGGTGTAAACTTTAGGATGGGGGAGACCAAGGAACAGGAAGTAGGTTACTGGGGTTGCATGCTGGGACTGGATGCTCTAAGCCCAAGTTCTCCTGGCTTCTGGAGCCTCAGAAGAAGTAATAGGTCTGTATGCAAGCTCCCGCTGCAGAAGAGAGCCCCGCTATCTCTCTCTAGCTATGAAACTGAGCTAAAGTAAAGCATTTGTCTGTTTGTTTCTCTAAGGTTTGTGGTAGGTAGTTTGTCTGAGAGATGACAGAAGCAACCAGTGAAAGAGAAACCATGGTCTACACTCATGTTAGTCCTAGGTTTTCTCTAATTCATTCACTTTCCAGAGCAGATGTGTTTCCAACAAACAGAGTTCTCTGAAGAAATGTATAATCTTCATAAGGATAAATTTCATTAGTAGACACAAACTCCCTTCCCTGAGTTCATGCTTTGTGAAAACGATTCTCAACCTTCCTGATGCTGTGACCCTTTAACGCAGTTCCTCAGCTATGGTTGTGGTAACCGCCAACCATAAAATTACTTTGTGTTGCTAATTCATAACTGTGATTTTGCTACTGTGAGGAATCATAATGTAAGCGTCTGTATTTTCCGGTAGACTTGTAAAAGGGACGTTGGATGCTCAAAGGAGGTTGAGAACCACTGCTTTAAGACATGGTGAGGAAGGGACTTGGAAGACTGTCTTGTTATTGTCAAATAAATTCCATCTTATTCTGCTCCATCATTGATGCCTTCTGCAGCAGCAGATTGCAGGGCATTAGAAATATGTAGAGATGACAATAAGCCTTTCACGATGTAGAAGTGACTATTTGTCATCCCTTTTGTGGCTACGGGCCAGAGGTCACAGATAGCACCACCAATATTTTTCTTAAGCTGCATTCACCCTTCACACGGGCTTTTCAATTAACCGGAGAAGACGTTCACACATGCACAACTGGCTACTTGCAACTCATTGGTATTTAATATCTAAGCGTGTCACAGGCCATGAAGGCCTGAATTTATGAACTTGGCATGTAATTATGTAGAAAGAGGTGAGGATCAGCAGAACACAGGGAAGATTGATGTAAAGTAAACAAAAGCCAAAAACAAAAGCAAAAACAAAAAAAATGTTTTAAAAACCTACAGTCAATCAGGGTGTTGTCAGTGATGTGCATGCTTTGAAATTATGCCCGTTGCTATCACTGTTTCTCCTTCGTTAACATGGCTACCAAATTCTGGTGCTCGGAACTTAGGTCTCTGATGATATCTATGAAGGTGTATATGATGAGTTTAATATTTGAGTATGCAGATTAAGGGAAGTCAATGGTTCTTTCTCAATAGCATCTAATCCACTGAAGGCCTAAACCAAACATAAAGATTGAAAAGAGAGAGAGAGTGATATCTTCCTGTCTGGGACTCTTTGAGCTGAGGCATTCTGTCATCTTTTGCCTTCAAACTTGGATATGCACTAAGATGAGACCTGTATATTTGCCTTCCTGGACTGTTAATTTGGTAACTGAAGATTTCAGCATTTCTTAGCCTCTAGAATTTCATAAACAACACCTTTATGAAGGTCTCCCTCTCCTTCCTTTTTCTCTCTTTCTTTCTCTGTCTTCTACTCTCTCTGTTACATTTTCTCTCTCTCTCTCTCTCTCTCTCTCTCTCTCTCTCTCTCTCTCTCTTTCTCTCTCTCTCTCTGCATATCTGTGTATATGATTGTATGTATGTGTGTTTGTATTCCTATATCTTTCTATATAAAATCTTTAACCCTTTCATTCTAACCCCTATTTAGCTTTTCTCATGAGAAACTCACAAGAATTTTCAAGACCATCAAAACACCACTTTCAAAGGTTGGTATTCTTCTTAAAGAGTCTCCTTAAGGAATGAACCTCCAAAGGACAAGAAAGGCCATGTCTATTCATGTGTCTTGAACCCCATCTTAAGGCAACCCTGTTTAAATAAGGAAATGTGACTTCCTTGAATCTCCTCCCCTGGCTTAGTTCATCAAATAGCTCTAGCTCTCTCTCCCTGGCTTGGAGTCCCAAAATGCTTTTAGCATCTGGCAGTGCTTGCTCAGTTCCCAGCTGTTGATACGATGCTGCTGGTGGTGACTTGCTCAGCTTCTGGAAGAGTACCTCAGCTTCTGGTTGTCTCTGCAATTGTTATTTTCAAAGCCTACTGCTCTGACAGCTTCTACTGGAACTGCTTCTGACTTCCCCAGGGTTCTTTCCGCCAACATGTACAGATGGATGGGTTTTGGGAAACCGTTAGCCCCATGACATTAACAAGAAACCTCATATATTAACTTGTTGGATAAATAGATCACACAATTTTTTTTTCTATTGGACTGTCAACCCACCCCTCACCCCCACCAAGAAAATGACTTTTGTCCTAGGGACTGCCAGGCTTCAGAAAACGTTGTTAAGGCTCTCTGAGTCTTGTGCAGGGACTTAACTCAGTATTGTTTGTTACATCAGCTCAAAGCTCTAAGCATTTCATAACACTTTGTTCTTTCTTTTTCACAAAGCTTATTCATCACCTCGAATATTTGCCATTTCTTTGTGATGAGAACGTTCTGAGATCTTCTCTTTGGGCTATATAATTCATTATTATCCTTTTTTTTTCTCCTCAGGAAGATTAGGATGTTTTCTTCAGAAAGACAGGTGAAGTCATTTCAGCAGCCCGAAGGCTCGGTGCCAAGACATGACATCCATGTTCTAAAGAAATGTTCTAACCTCTAAGCTTTCAACAAGTTTATTTCTGATTTGATTTGCACAGTGCTTTGTCTCTTAAGATAATCTACTAATTATCTCTATTAGTAGAAATTGTATTTTCACAACGCTTCCTAATGTTCCCTCCCTTTCTCTGTTGTCTAGATTAAGGTGCACTATAGTTCTGTATTGGTATCGTCAGTGACTTCTAAGAAACACTTTTAGGTACCTGTTGTATTTGTCTCTTTATTGGCTTTAGAGTAAAAGGTATCACTTTTTAACCTAAGCTTCTGTCAAGCTTCCTGCTTCAGCCTCCCAAATGCTGGGACTACGGGCATGCTGTCTGGTTGTTTTTTTATTTTAATGCCTGGGATTTTACAGCTGTAAACTAGGGCAAGGAAAATTTCCTGCTGTAATCTCCTGGTGGGGAAAGGACTATCCCTGGAATTCTCCTTTGTTCTGCCAAGCGCCTGCTAGCCCATCATAAGAACTTTCCAGGTTTATCTCTTTGATGTTCCTATCACCTGAGCTTAGGACTGGTCCTTGTCTGCCTGTGGAGCTGTCATTCTAGTGAGAAGATATGTAAATAAATAGTGACAATGAAGAGTTATAAAATGATGGCCATAAAATGCAATGAGATTGCAGCACTCCCCCAAGCAATTAATTCTCCTGTTAGGGGCAGATCAGGGATGGAGAATGAGGAGATGAGAGGCATTTCTTTTGGGTCCTGATATAATTTGGCCATGGAGACCAGTAGAGAGGAAAATGGAGCAATCTGAGAACTGTATAATATTCTTGAGACTTGAAAAGTATATAGAGAGGCCCTGTAAATGATTACCTTCTGAAAAGAACATTAAACCCCATAGGAAGAAGAATACTATCAGTTAACTGAACCCCTCAGAGCTCCCATGGGCTAAACTACCAACCCAAGAGTATATACATGGGCCAGTCTGTGGCTCCAGATACCTATGTGGCAGAGAATGGCCTCATCTGGTATCAGTGGGAGGGGAGGTGGTTGGTCCTGCGGAGGCTTGATGACCCAAAGAAGGGGGATGTTAAAGGAAAAGAACAGTATGTGTTCCTATCAAGCAATGCCTGTAATGAGGATTAAGACTAAGGCATTTTGCACCTATCTTCATTTTAAACAACAATTTCAAACGACTTTAAAGAATTAAATTTTTTCTTTTGCTTCTGAATAAAGTGTTGTCTTCTTAAAGAGAAGCTCTTTGATTTCCTTATTTAACACTTATAGACTGATCTATGTATTTGGTATAGGGTATAATGCTAAGCACTGTAAGGGTTGATTTATTTCAAAAGATCACAAGTTAGATTCATTAATACGTTCAAGGGACCATTCCAAAAGATTTTGCTTTTGTTGTTGTTTTAAAATACTTTCTGAGTGGCAGTTCTTGAAGTATCTACTGTCCTATCTCAATAAAAATCAGAACATGATATTCCTTGTGCCTACAGAGTGAGGCTATTTTTAGACAGTCACTTGAGGAAATATAATTGAAATACTTTATGCACAATCATTTCTCTAATCTTATTTAAACACTTCAGTGACTATAAGTATTTTTTATTTTTTCATTTTGTAACTTACTTATTATTCTCATCAACTGATTCTTCATCAATTTCTTCTGTTATTTTATTGGCAAAAGTACCTCCTTGTGAAATAGAAAAGCTCAAGTAGGCTGGGCATAATGTTTAGTAAAAACTTCAAAGTCCTCTTTGGCCTTGTGTCAAGTTCAATGCCATCTTGGACTACACACATCCCTGCCTAAAACAGAAAAATTAGCCAAGCATAGCAGGACACACTCTAGCGCTTTGGGAAGTAGAAGCAGGTCAATCTCTCTGAGTTATTGGCCAGCCTAGTTTACAGAGTATATTTCAGGAGAGCCGGCAAACCATGTCTCAGATGCCTGCCCCATATATATATCTGCTTAAGTAGAGTTGACAAATCTGAGAAAAACAACGGGATTGGGAAAGACTTGGGTGGGTGAGCTAAAGAGAAGAAAACCCCAGGAAAAAGCAGAGAGCAGATCAGGCACCTAGGGTGTGAACTATGAGAAGCTGCTAGCGGCTGGCAATGAGGTTGTTGGAAGCACGGCCGGGCAAGGAATTCCTAGGCAAGCTAAAGAGAATATAGACAAAAACAGGCTCTGGAAAGGGATCTTTAGAACCAGAACAGAAAGAAACTAGAACCTTCAGTAATGACGCTTGACGGGAAATGAGAGCCTCGCCTGCGGTCTTCACCGTGAAAGTGGCCAAGGGGCTCAGAGGAGATGGTGTTGAGGTGGAGAAATGTTTGGAGATGGTGGGCATGACAAGATCAGGGCAGTAAAAGCAGAGAGAAAGGTGGAGGAATCTCAGGAAAGGACTAGTGTCAGGGGACACACTTTCAGTTGTGGAGCCCACTTGAATGAATGTGCGCTAAAAAGCAAAGACAGAATGAAGTTTTCAGAGGAAACCAAAGTACTTAGTGTTTGCATAAGAAATGCTTTTGTTACCAACAGAGAAGCAGGGATAGCTTTGAGCCAAGTTCCTGCTTCTAGGTGTGCCTGGAAAAGCCCTTTGTCAGTGTCCTTGTCCCCTTTTGAAATTTTATTCTGTAGAGTTGTCCAATAGAGCAGATGGCAAAACACAGGTACAGGGACTTCCATGGGTTATCAGAGGCTCCCGGCCCATAACCACTACTTTCTCTCTCACGTTTTCCTTTTGAGTATGAGGAACAATAAAGGTTCGAGCTAGTTCTCCAGATGGATAGAAGTGAATGAAAAATTCAGCTAAGGGAGGAACCTGATGAAAAGCTGGGAGCTTTCAAAGACAGCAAACCAACGAATCCATGATACTACAGAAATATAATGCTTATTTGGAGCCGCATTGCGGTATGAGAGTATCTGACCTATTCTTAATGTTATAAAGTCCAGTTACAAGAAATGATTATTCTCACTGCATTGTCGGTAGTTTAGATAAGATTACTTCCTTCCATCTCTCTGGGTCCTGTTTAGAAATACATCTTATGCAAAGTGTAGTGTCCGTTTTATTGATCTAGTGTCCCAGTATAAAATAAAATAATGTGATAAACAACAAAAGAAAATAGAATAAGAAAATTTTAAAGTTGTTACAGAAAATGATAATTCGTCCATGATGCAGGGAATAGATTCGCAAAGAAACACGCTCAAGATAAATTATGGTTGTGTTTTTTTGTTGTTGGTTGGTGGTGGTAGTGGGTTTTGTTTGTCTGTTTTCTAGATGTGGTAAGGTTTGGAGAAGGGAAGAGCTATCGCAGCTAGCGTGCATTAGTGCATTAGGCAGTTGATAATGGCTTGTTGGGTAAATAGACAGATTCATGTATCTTTGAGCATGTTGGGGTAACTGCACCTTAGTAAGATTCTTGCCATCTAGGTCATCCTTCATTTGGCATGTGCTTTCCCCTAAAGAGCATCTAAGTATGCTGTCCTTGTCTCAAAGCCAGTGTGCATGAGGCTGCAAACCTTCCAGGCCCCTCCCACTTTCTTCCTTGTCTCTCAAAAGGTTAATTTCTTCAGAAGTCAGATCCCTGTTATTTTTCTTCAGGCAAAGACTCTCTCTGAAATAGTTCAGCTAAACGAAGCCCTCTAAAACACAAAGCAGCTTGCCTTTCGAAGAATCTGTTTTTGTTTTTAAAAATGAGAATAATCTTTTTCACTAATACCCATTTCTTCACCTGAAACACCTGTCCTTCCTGGTTTGGTGGCTATACACCTGCTTTCATGGTTTAACAAGGGGATGAGTGCCAGAAACTGGAATTCTGGGTGCAGAATGGATTGAACACATTGTGTGTGTATGCATAATTATATGTGCAGATACAAACAGTTTAATTGGAAGTGATAACAAGCAGATAATTGTGCATTCATCACTCAAAAGATTTTATGGAACATTACAGTGTGAGGTACTTGAATTGGGGCTGGAGTTGGAAATAAAGCTGTGAAGAAGATGGACCCTGGGTGTGTAAATCTCACATTCTACATGGGATGTATCTAGATACAGATAGCAATTAAAGATAAGCACTGTTGGAAATATTGCTTTTTTGTTACCAGGAAGGGGTTATGGAGTGGATTCTCCCTCAGAGTATTCAGAGGAATGAGAACAAATAATTTCTGTTGTTTAAGCTACTTAGCTTGTATTATCCTGCTATGAAAATTCAAACAAACTCATACAAGAGGCAACACATTCTGATATTTGTGCAAAAACGGATGAAGACATCTCACTATTTATTCTGCCAGATCTCTTTAATGCTGTTCATATTTCCAACCTCTGCTTTTTTAAAAAAAAAAATCTGATTTTATATTTAATGCATACATCTTTCAATAACATACAGTTGAATCCCTTAAAAAAAAAAAACAACTTTTTTGGTAATTTATAGCTATTTTCTAGGATCCCAGTCTCTCCCTTCTGATCAATTTATTTTGTTTAGTGGCGACTACTATATTTACATTTGGGAGCTTAATCACCACAGAGAAGGTTTAGATTCACAGAGACTACCCATAGATGCCCAGCCTTTCACAACAGACTCATCAGATTTATGTTAGTAGATTCTCACTCCACAAAATGTCCACACAAAAAACTCAGAACCAATTGATATGACACAATCTGCCCACCGAGACAAGACAAATTAACACATAATAATCCATCTCTATTAAGGCATTTTTAGCTACCCGTGGCTTTCCAAAGCCACATGGAGATGGGTCATCCTTTTTCTCCTTCATCTTGGCTTCTCCCTCTCTTTTCTCTTCTCTGCTTTTCCCCAAACTCTGTCCCCGCCTAGCCCTTTCACTGTCCAATCACATGCCTTGCCTTATCTTGTGCCTGCCCTCATCTGCCTACCAACCACAACATCAGAATGGCTTCTATCACTCAGTAGCATTCAAGTTTCCTTCATGTTTTTGCTTCAGTAGTAACTCAGCTATTTTTGGTACTAGATAATATTCTGCGATAAAGCATGGCTTATTTGTTCCCTTAAAGGAACTGTTTTTGTTTCTGTGTTTCAGCAATTATGGCATGGGGGTTTTATGGTTTTTCTCATTTCTTTGTAAGATTTTTGCACAATACTGTATTTAGAGATGATACAAGTGGAACTGAGTTTGTTTTTAATTTTGAATTTAGAGGTCATGCCAAACCACAAAACTGTCCCTCTTGCCTTGTCTTTATTAACAAATGCTTGTAGGACATACATTTTTCTTTGTGTATCACAAACTGCATTTACTGAATCTTCAAATTTTGCAAAGTTACATTTTAGTTCAACTGTTTAAAAATATTACATCTCCACCTTTGACCTATTACTTTTATCTCTGGAAAATTATAAAGGGTTTAGAACTTGAACTTTAATAAAAGCAAAACTGAGTATTTGCTAAATATTAGCCATAATAAATAAATAATCTTAACCTTACAGTTGTGTGCAACTAATTGTCATGTAAGAAATAAAATCTTACTACTCAGGATGACTAATGTACAGAAAACTTCAATATAGATAGATAGATAGAGATTATAGATATTAGGGCTAGCTCATAAACTATGCTTCTATGACTCTAGCCTCAAAATTATAACATCTTTTCTGAAACTCTGTATGTAAACCAGCATGGCCTCAAAGTTACAAAAATTACCTGCCACCACCTTCTGAGTACTGGGATTAATGGTATGTACCTCCACACCTAGCTAACTGTATTCATTTTAAGTAGCCTTTTCATAAATCAAATATGGAGATATTTAAAATGAGCTCATTATGGATGATCTTGATTAAAAATTATATACTTATGCTTCATCTCCTTTCTAGTGTGATAACTGCATTTGTTTGTGACATAAGTGTGGATTACAAAAATACTTCAATTCAACAAATACATGAATTGACGTAATTCATGCCAATAACTCAGACCTAAGTCGTTTAGCTAAATGGCTAATACTAGTGGCCTCATCTGGGTCTGTTAGCACAATAGCAGCTTTCTTGGTGTCTGTCTGTCTGTCTGTCTTTTCCAGACAGGGTCTCACTATATAGTCTTAACAGTCCTAGAACCCATTATGTAGCTCAAGCTGGTGTGAACTCATGGCAATCCTCCAGCCTCAGCTCCCAGACTGTCAGGATTATAAGCATGGGCTGCTGTCCCTGGCTTCCTCTTTCTTGCTTTTGCTTACCCTCTCCATCTGAAAGAAGTGTGTACAGTCATTCTTTGGGTCCCAGGTCCTAGGGTGGAGCTTCCAGCTTTTCTGGTCTGAAGAATCGTACACTTGCTCCCTGATTCTGCCATTCTCTTTCTGAATTTCAAATTAACTCATGCCTTGGACAATCTATTCTGCCTTTAAGAATTATCTCTCAGATCTTGTCTACTTGGGACCTTTTACTTCCCTTGGCCTTAGTTGATTGGGCAAAGAACTAATCTTTTTATTTAAAAATGTAGAAAAGAAATATGTGAGAGGAGATGAACTGCTTGTAGCACTTTGTCATCTCTGTCTTCAGCACAGTACTGAAATATTAGTGTACTGTCTTCAGTGGAGGCTACGCCATCCTGGGAAGAAGTCATTCTGAAAGAAAAGATGACCGAGTTATTGTGAAGTGCTAACTCATGAATATGTTCCATTATAATAAATCACCCAACCTTTGAGTAGCTTTAGAATTCAACTAGCAAAAATCAGTTTTAGAAGGAGATATTTTTCTGTTATTTCTTTCTGTAGCATGATTACAAGTCATTTTTCATCCCGCCCACTCTGTGGAGTCATAGGGCAACAGTTCCACTTCCTCAACTGGAAAGGAAGGAGCTGCAGTCCTTAATGGGTTTGATGAAATTAGGAAATTCATACTCTCCCTCCCCAAAGAGAGTATGTTAGTAGTTTTAACAGCTTAAAAGTATCTCTCAACTTCTCTCTGTGTTCATTAAGAAAGCACGTGAGGAAATCCCATGTGGAAAGTATGGATTTTCTTTTTCCTTTAATCACATAAAGTAGTTTCTTGCCTCTCCTTTCAGCTGGTGTGGAATGGACTAAACCACAGGCTACTGAGCACCTTGGTGCATTCCGGTTGCCCTCATCCCCTCTCCACACCCCCCCCCACACTAATTGCTGCTTGCTGGCACACAGAGATAATTCACTCTTATACTTCTAGAAATCTGGTCCCTCTTCTCCGGAACATACAGAGCTTGTGGCAGACGTTTCAAGGCACCTTGTTAAAGATTTACTGTCTATAATGAAGACCAAGGGTGGGGCTGGAGGTGGGTGGGGGTGGTGCTACAAGCTAGTAGAGCAAAGCCCACAGCTGCCAGGAGAGGCACAGGGAGGACAGTGGCTGCTGGGAAGAAGATCTATCTGGATATATGCCACTTTATCTTGCTTTTTAAAAAATATAAGTGTTTTATATTGAATATACCTAGATAATACATTGGCAAATAAGGCCACATTTTCTCACAGACCACAGGGTATTTGTATTCACTAAAACTGTCTTTTATACTTAGGTTTGGAATCAGGTTTTATTCTTCTCAGATACTCTTTGATTGTGGTCTAAACTGCCATTGTATCAGGACACAGAAAAGGATGAAAGGCTACTGTCCCTCCAAAACCTATTCTCCCCAGATCTGTCTTAACAGTATGTTTGTAACAGCTCTATTGAGAATGGCTTCTGACAGCTTTACTCCATGAAGTAAAGAGATCTTTATATAAAAACAGATCAGCTTGGCACTCTCAGGATATGGTAAAGGCTAATATTAGAACTGTTAGTCACAAAAGGATTG
The DNA here is from genome assembly GCF_963924665.1 of Micromys minutus. Taxonomy (NCBI): domain Eukaryota; kingdom Metazoa; phylum Chordata; class Mammalia; order Rodentia; family Muridae; genus Micromys; species Micromys minutus. Next base: position 31,905,387 of record NC_137957.1, read on the forward strand.
CCAGCTCCATTCAGGAGTGCAAGACAAATGTACATTTCTCCCGGTGCTCAATTGACATTCCCTGGATCACCTATTGTTGAAGCTTTAAGCTGTTTTCAAACATTTAGTTTTAAGGACCCCCTTTTTCTTTAAAATGGATTTGTAGGGGTTAATACTACTGGGTTCATTGTACAGTGTTTTCCCCTTGATAATCTACTTTTGTGTACTGTTCAAAGTGGTGGTCTGATATGAAATGTCAGGTTGGTATCATCTACCTCTATTGATATCTATATGTCTGAGGCTAAGCACCAACTGACATTTAAGTATAGTCTTAAAAGAATTTTGTTTGACAAAAGTCCTTAAGAGAGAATAGCAACATCACTATACTTGTATAGTTGGCCAATGAACTGTGTGTTTCATTATGGTCCACCTTACTCTACATAGTATTTCAAGATGATTAAGTAGGTGTATAATGATAGCTCACAACAGATTTACATAGTTGGGCAGAATACACAACAGATTTTCTTCTAAGTAAGAGATAGCAAAGACAACAAAAGCTACATCAAAAAGTCTTTAACTCAAGCTTCTATATAAGAGTCATGAATCTTAAAGCCAAGTAGTCAGAGTTATTCTATTAGCATGGGTTTTTATATTTGTGGTGGGTTTGAATAAGACTGGTGCCCATTGGCTCACATATCTGAATACTTAGTACCCAGTTGGTAAAACTCTTTGAGAAGGATTAGAAAGTATGCCTTGATTGAAAGGAGATGTCACTAGGGGTGGGCATCATGGTTTCAGAAGCCCACACCACTTCAAATGTCTCTTTCTTTCTGCCTCTTGTTTGAGAACCAGATGAAAGCTCTCAGGTATTTCTTCAGTGCCATGGCTGCCTGCCTTTACCGTGATCCCCATAATTTTTTCCCCATGAACTCACTCTCTGAAAATGCAAGATGCTAATACACTCTTTCTCCTATAATTTGTCTTGGTCAAGTTGCTTCATCACAGCAATAGAAAAGTAACTAATATAGCATCCTTTCAAAACAAGTTCTATAAATATATTTTTAAAAGGAATCCACTATTACTCTTGTGAATCTAACAAAATAAAACATTATATGAAATAATTCCTTTATATACATTGCATGTATATACAGATTCATTTACAATGTTCAAAACTTAGAAACAATGCCAGTTAGACACTATTATAGTATATTACCTACTTGTAGGGATAGCAGTTTGGTTATTAATATATGATTATAATTGTTTGAAAGAAAAGTATTGTATAATATAGAAATTCAATGAAATTAAATAGACCAGGATGTTTATTGTCACTGTGTTAATAATATCAGGGAGCTATGGGTCCTTTTAATCTTTCTAAGTTTTTTCTTATGTTAGTTCAAAATAAATGTCCTTGAATATTAATAATTAATCTCTAAGCATAAAACTGTATTATCTGGTGGGATGTTAAGAAATAGGAATAAGAATTGCTGCTAAAAGTATCCTATCTAGCTAGTAAATATTCTCCAAGGTCATGTGTATACTAGTCTCAAATAGGACTCCAGTAAAGTAGATAGAGTTATACAATGGGAAGAGGACTGGGGTCAGAGGGAAGAACAATTGTACAAGGAGGAAAGATGGTGGAAGCCTCCTGAGTTTGAGACAAGCCAAAAGCTGGTCAAAATATAGCCTGACCCAGGCAATTTTTAAAATAATGTTCAAGAAAACAAGGAGATACATCTATGGAACCAGAATCTGAGGGCATGCACATTATAAAGTCTGTACAATTTCTTATGAGAATTCTACTCCAGCAGCTTCTGACTCTGATTGCTAAGGTCTGTCTCTGGTGCTGATAGATAAAAAATGAAGAGACAAAAAGAGAAACACACATGAAGACTCCAATGAGTTAGAATGAAGGTTACATAGGATGAGCAGTTCATTTACTCCTTCCTTTTCCCCATTGCTATTGTTTTGGGACAGGGTCTCATTAAATAGCTCAGGGTGGTCTAGAACATGTGTACCCTCCTAAGTCAGACTTCTGTGCACTGAGATTGCAGGTATGTGCATTCATGCCTTGTAAGAATTCACATTTATGTGACTTGGCTATTTGCAAAATGCCTTTAGGTGTGTTGTCTGTAGTTTTTGTTCATCCATGTACACTTTTATTAATAGATGGTATGGTCTCCATCTTACAGAAGACAAACAGGAAATATTATATGTCTTAACCAGGGGCACAGAGCTAGAATTCGGATCTGCATTCACATGCCCACAGCCCAGAAACTTTTATTTCTAGTGTAGAATGGCATAAGTATAACAAGTTATTATTATATTTCCATGTCAAGGAATAGGACAGATGATAAGGCACTGGGTATTTCACTGTCCACACGAAGGTATATTGAACTATTTCAACCAACTAACATGTCAAGTGACAACACATAAAGGTCACATCAACCCAAGTCCATTCAGTATAATGGAGATGAGTGGAGATCTGGAGTCAGAGAGAGCATGCAAGGTAATGTTGATGACACTAGTGGTGTCTACAGAGAAAATCTTCAATGCTGCCTCAAGGCTTGGAAAAGTGAAAAGCTGGTGGTAGAGGATATGGAAGATAGTAGATTCATGTTGACAAACTATTCATGTTTCTGAAGCTTTACTTTCCAAACTTAAGGCAAACCAAGTAAGCCAACCCCAGACAAACCAACTCTTCCACACACTGCTCACACTGCTGTATAAAGAATATTATCAATGATACTTATTGTGCAAACATTTTCATGCAGTTATATTTATGTAAAGAAATCACACACTGAACACATGTTCATAAATGTTTCACATACATAATACCTGTGTACATATTCTGTTTATTTGAAACTCTGTATCTTGCTTTTGTCACAGACTTTGAAGTTGAGAGATTTCTTTTTCTTCTCTTTTCTAAACTATATCGCAGAAGACTTGTCTTAGCTTTGTGATATCTGCTTCTCCTGTATCTCACAAAGTCATATAAAAATGCTAATCTAGACCTTGACTTGTTACTAATGAATTCAGTGAATTTCTTTTCACTTTAAAAGTAGCAAAATCTCAAAGTATACCATGGCATGTGACATGTCTGTTAACCCAGGTACCCCAGAGGATGAAGGCAGAAGAATTGCCTGGACAATTTGACACAACCTTCATCTGAAACTGGTTCTCAAACTTCCTAATGCTCCAACATTTTAATATAATTTCTTATTTTGTGATTGGTCATAAACCATACAATTATCTCATTACTACTTCAGTACTGTAATCTTGTCACTGCTATGAACTGTAATATAAATATCTAACATGCAGGATATGTGATAGGCTTCCCCAAAGAAGTTGTGGCCCACAGGTTGAGAACCTTTGATCTAAACAACAGTAACAACAAATAAAAATCTTTAGGCAACTGCCTGTTACTTTGCCAGAGTTTCACTTTATATCCTTAGTGAACTAAGTAGAAGCTTTGAATCCAACAAAGAAATGATCAGTTCTGTAAAAATGACAACCAAAATATATTACAACAACAACAACAAAACATTTATTAAAAACTTGAAGAAAAAGAGGCATCTGAGGCTACTCTTCCTATCTTTAAAAAAAAAAAAAAAAAAAGAATTGCTTTTAATAGAGCCACTGCCATAAAAGAGCTGAGAAAGCCATTTCCCTCCTTAAGACCATACCAGCTGACTTCCGAAAATGTGATAATCACACCTGAAATGATCTATTCTGGAGCCTCTTTCAGACATATTTGAAACGCGTGACAGGAAAAGATTCAGAAGACAGAACAGCCCATTAATAGCAAGTGTCACTGCTTGAATCTGGAGGCTGTGCTTAGAACTGACAATGCTGTGCACCATTCTATGCGACCCTTTCCCCTTCATCTGCCACCCAAATCTGCACCCCTCCCTAGTTCTCCTGTCCCTCTCAGAAGCCTCTTTCCTCCTGACTGTGGTAAATACTTCTGGTGTGTGTGTGTGTGTGTGTGTGTGTGTGTGTGTGTGTGTGTGTGTGTGTACAATATAATTCCCCATCTAAAGCTTCCCTAATTCTGCTCAATGGCAATCATTCATTGTTTGAGCCCCATCTCCTGAATCAGTTGAGGCACAACTGAACACACCTCCGTACCATTCAGCATTCTGTCCACTGCACCCAACAGGACTGGGGCCTTTGGGGTTCAAAATGAAGTTATCTTTCCCGACCTATCAAGGAAACACTCTGGCAGAGGTTCTGGTCTCTTGTTGCCACTCGTCCACATGGGTAGGTTTCTTATCTGTCCCTCCCTTTGCCTCCTGTTCCTCTTATCTTACTCCAGTACTAGTGTAATAATCCACCAGCCAGCTGAGGAAGCTCTGACCTTCAGGATACTTATAGTGCACAATCAATCCATTACCTAGTTCTTTCATGTCCCATGTCCTTTCTATTCCTCCTGTGATTCTAGGCAAGATGGTGTACTAACTGTTCTGGTTTTATTTTTGTTTCACTATTCTGCTTAAGCAACCACTGTCCATCTGTGACAGGTCTACAGCCTCTTGGGCTAGGTTTCTACCTACAAATATCACTGATTCAAAGCCTTTCTTTGCATGGAGATTAGACTTATCACACATTGGACTTATCAAACTGGTTCTCAGTTTGAAATTTAGTTTTTCTATATTCAGAGGTATAGAGGGGAGTGGTCAATTTGGGTCAGAAGACTCTGGAAGGAGATCTTCTCCTCCCTCATTAAGACATGCTTCTTCTCACTGATAAGTGGATTTTAGCCTCAAAGCTCAGAATGCTCAAGATATAATTCACAGACCATATGAAGCCCAAGAAGAAGGAAGACCAAAATGTGGATGCTCCATTCCTTCTTAGAAGGGGGAACAAAATACTCAAGGAAGGAAATAGAAGAACAAAGAGTAGAGCAGAGACAGAAGAAAAGAGGATCTGGGAAAGTGGATAACCTTTGAGATATAAATACATAAACTATCCATCAGAAAGAGACACTCTTCTCAGTCTATAACAGACCTTAGCACAGGTTTAGATCCTGTGTGTCAATCTGCCTGTAAGTAGTTTTGAAGGAAAAGGAGGTAAATTTTCTGCCTCTATCATTTCTATGAATAAGTAACAAAAATGGTTAGATTTCAAAAACGTGTTAGTGACTTTTGTAACGCCATGACCACAACATCTGTCAGGAACCATTTTTAAGGAAAATAAGCCATCAAGAGTGACAAAGTCTTAATGCTGCATATGCAGTACCTTGATATATAATTACACGTGTGCAGCATGTTTGTGGCTGTATTTGTGGGTGAGTGTGCATGCATGCGTGCATGCGTCTCTCTCTCTCTCTCTCTCTCTCTCTCTCTCTCTCTCTCTCTGTGTGTGTGTGTGTGTGTGTGTGTGTGTGTGTCTGCCTGTCTTAGAATCCTCAGAAGGAAAAAGAGATGAGAATGGGAAAGAGAAGGTGGTAAAACACTTGTGATTCGAATGAGGGAGAAACTATCCGGAGACAGGAAGGGAAACAGAAGGAAACAGGGGCATGATGAGGTAATAAGGGGGGATGGTATCATGACATGTGCATGTGTGTGTGTGTGTGTGTGTGTGTGTGTGTGTGTGAATAATGAAGCCCAACGGATTTTTATGCTAACTAAAAGCATAATTAAAATAAATAAAAATAACAATCCATATCATCTCTAGGTTAAATAAATTAAACTCATTTCCACTTCTGGCAATATACTCCTGAAATAAGCTTATTTTGTAAAGTTTTATCTTGCCTCCTGCATTTAATTGGGTAGTTATATACATTTCCTTCCGAAACCTTTGCATATACATTTTCTTCTATGAGTAAAACCACCTTGAAATCATGCATCTTTATATCTGACTTAGAAGCCTACTTGGAGAATACATGCAAACGGCATATTACTGATTTATTACCAGATATTGATGTTTTAAAAGATCAAAATAGTAGTAGCAACACGAGGTGATAGGAGTCTCCTGGCTCTCATCCTCCCAGAGATACACCAAGCCAACTCCTGTCCACAGATCTGTTCTTTCCAGAAAAAAAAAAAAAAAAAAAAAAAAAAAGCCAGAACTGAACCCACTTAAGGATTCGTACAGAACTGAAGAATGAGAAATGTCCAGCAACAAACTAGTTTGGGATGCCGAGGCAATGCAGGATGATCTCATACTATACACAACACCAGACGCACAAAGGAAGTTCCACCTTCCAGCTGCCTCACAAGCACCGAATGGTTTATGTCACAGAGTGTCCAGATTTAAAGCCCCGGATATAGGATTTGGCTGCTAACTCACTGTGCCAACACACTATGGACAGGCAAACAGAATGTTTCGAAGGAGGTTTGGAAATGAGAAATCATTCCAGCAGTTAGACCTTCCACAATATCCACAGCTTCCCCTAGGAAGGGTCTAGCCACGCATATCTGCAGAAGATCCCAAGTCTCCAGATTCTAGTCACTAAGCACCTATGCACAGAAAGAAAGGGGAAGGGGTTGCTCCAATCTAAATAGGATGAACAGCGTCATCCATGCCTTCATCCTAGGCCTGAGCACTTCCAGCCTTATAATCATTTCACCGAAAGAGGCTGGAGTCCTTTGCCAACTCGAACAGGAGGATAGCATTCTCTGCATCACCGCATCACCGTCTTCCGTGGCTTGCTCATGTGATGGATATATGCAGTCTCTCTCCAGAGGGGACCTCTCTGTGCCTGTGAAGGAGGCACATGCTCCCTGTGTCATTGTCCCTGGCTTACTGTAGTGATAACTGGGAACTAGAGCTCTTCCCCTGCAGAGAGGATGTAAACTGCCTGCTCCCGTTTGCTTTATCTGTAGAGCAGCTGTCTCTTTGCCTCCTCGGTTTGATCCATGGATAATTCCACCCTGCCAGCCTCTCTTTGCAAAGAGGTCCTTCACCAGCAAGAAGAGGAAAGCAGCAATCTCTGTGCCTTCTCCCCTAACGCGCTCCTGATAATGGTTATCTACAGCAACCCGTAAGAGGGAATCGAGGGGGACCACTTTACGGCTGCCTCCTTTCTTCCTGGTTTGCTTTCTTACTGATGACTACAGACTCAAAGGCCTCCTCTACAAGAAAGGTATATATCATCTCTTTACATGGCTCGCTTGGAGATAATTCCAGCTCTGTGGTCTTTCTGTCCAAGAGGTGAGAGGACGTGGCTGGCGAGCATTGAAGGAATGACACTCCCACTCCCTTTTGTCCAGTTGGCTCTACTGATAAGATGTGGCAATCCTCAGCTGGAAGGAGACGGGGGCATCTTTCTACGTCTGAACAGTGAACACTCCTACACTTCTTCTAGCCTGTATCAGTGATAATGATACGCCAGAAGTCACCTCGAGCCTGGAGGGTGAGAGTTCTGCTTGCGTCAACAGGAGAGCGAACAGTCTCTGCCTTCATTCCTGGCTCAGGACATCAATAAGCCAATGTTACATACACTCCCTGGAAGGAGTCTCTGCACATGTTGGGTGCCCTGACTTTTATAGCTTTTCATAGAGAGGTTTACCAGCTCTGGGAGTTGTCAGAGTTCTGCCTTCCTGAGTCTTCAGCCATAAAAAAATAAAAAAAAATAAAAAAAGACTTTAAAAGTTGTAACTATGTTTTGATTGATGGGTGCATATTCTGAAGGCCTGTGTGTGCAAGTGAGCGGAGACCAGAAAGAAATCAGCATCGGGTGTTTTTTTCCTCTATCATTCCTCACTTGACATTTGAAGGCCAGTTTTCTCACTGAGCCTCAAGTGCTCTGATGAAGCTACTACTGTCTGGGCAGCAATCCTCCTGTCTCCACCTTGGCAGTGCTGGGGTTACAAATGTGTGTCCCCTCCCATCCTGTGTTTCACATGGTGCTGCATCTCAACTCAGTTCCTCAAGCTTGCACTATTATCCACTAAACCATCTTCTAATCTGAGACTCATCAGTAATTCTGTCCTCAAATTTGAATAGTCTAGAGTGCAGGACTCGTGTTCCAGACTTTCTCCTTGGTTTGAGACAAAATAAGTGGGAGATAAATACTGATTTTAAGCTTTTATGGAAGGAAAAAAATGGGATGCAAACCTAACCCTTGAAGGTCTCCAGGTCCATCCCATGGAACTGCCTTACATCATAGATCTCCAAGCAACAATATAATTTGATATTACCTGGTTTGTTAGGAAACACTAATTTGAAAAGAAGAACAAGTATGGCTATTTGAGGCTCCAAGTATCTCTGACTAGGCTGATTGGAGAAGGGGATACCTCCCTTGCTATACATGACCAGTCCATAATCGGACCTAGACATAGGGCTTCCTTACTGAGTATATCATGGAAAATGAAGACATACTTTTCAAATAAAAGAGAAACCAACTCTCCGATCACTGACTCTAATGAAATGGACACAAGTTTCTTCTCTACCGGAAATAGCCAAAGCTGCTGGCTGACGTAAGAAGACCAAGGCACTAACTTCATGAGATCAGAGTGAGACATTCAGTGAAGAAAACAGATTAAAAGTACCAAACTGAAGTCATTGAATAGAATATGTCCCCAAAATATTTTTTTAAAAAGCCTAAGGGCTGAAGACATGTCATTAGAAATCCTTCTGTCTGAGGCTCACAATGGGGAAAAAAGTGAATCAGAAACAGTTAAGACAACTGTCTCGGTGGCTGTTCTATTGCTGTGAAGAGACACTACTATCGAGGTAATGTTTATAAACAAAAGCATTTCATGGAGGGCTGGATTATCCGTGACCACCGACAGGAAGCATGGCAGCCTGAAGGCCAACATGGTGCAGGAGTCACACCTGAGAGCTTTCCAGCCTTGCCTGTAGGCAGCGAGAAACAGAGAGACTGACAGACAGGCAGACTGTCAGACGGAGACTGGCGTGGGCTTTTGGAACCTCAAAGTTTTCTCCTAGTGACACACACACACATGTGCATGTATGTGGCTGCCCTTTCCATTCAAATCAGCACAACAAACCAAGGGATGTGAGGGAAAGCATCCAGTGAAAACCACCCACGTTTTGACTATCAGAAGAGAAAGAGGCAGGAAACACACTTGAAGACATAATGACAAAATCGTTCAAACAAGAAAACCTGTAATAGGAGTTGCAGTGGCTGCCTCACAATGTGCTCATAAACAGGTGCATACCAAAAGATAATATAACCGAATTGTCCAAAGGTCACAAAAAGAGAGAAAAACCGAAAGCAGAAAGAACAGAATGGGTTATTTCGTATAAGAACCAGTCGGTATTATTATCCGTGGGTTTAAAAAGAATAGAAACCTTGAAGTCTTGAAACGAATTAGGATACAATGTCTTTCTGTTCCTGGGTTGTTTCATTTGTTAGCATGGAGTATCACATTTATTGATTAATTTGGTTCATGTGGTGCCTCTTGTTTACACAAGCTGAGTCATTGTCACAGTCCCAGCATAGGCTGCACTCCTTCACGGTGTGCGCCCTTTTAAAGGACCATCGAATTAACTTTGGTAGGATTTTGTTGAAAATTCTTGTATCTGTGTTTTTTAAAGACATGGTCATGTACTTTCCTATTCTTTTAATCAATGTCCTTGAGTCCTCTATGCATTTGGGAATCTAAAAATTCAGTTTCAGAAACAGAGGCGCAGCTACCAGAGCCTGAGGGGGGTAGAGGGAGAAAATTACACATAGGTACAGCGTTAAGGATGGATGAGTGGAGTAAGCTTCAGGATCTACTCCACAGGGCGACGGCCGCTGTGAAAAACAATGTACTGAATATATCTAAATTGCTGAAAGAACGTATCTTAAATATCTCTACTACAAATAAAAAAGGGAGATTAAAAATTAGTTGAGAGGACAGATATTTTCACCCACTTTCATAATATCACACTGTACCCCATATATACATATATATGTATATATATATATATATATATATACACACATACACATATGTATGTGTGTGTTTGTATGTATACATATACTGTATTGACTGGTTTTATGTGTCAACTTGACACAAGCTGGAGTTATCACAGAGAAAGGAGCCTCTCTTGAGGAAATACCTCCATGAGATCCAGCTGTAAGGCATTTTCTCAACTAATGATCAAGGAGAGAGGGCTCAGCCCACTGTGGGTGATGCCGTCTCTGGGCTAGTGGTCCTGGGTTCTACAAAAAAGCAAGCCAGCAGAAGTAATCCAGTAAGCAGCAACCCACCCCCATGGCCTCTGCATCAGCTCCTGCCTCCAAATTCCTTCCCTGTGTAAGCTGCAGTCCTGACTTCCTTTGGTGATGAACAGCAATGTGGAAGTGTAAGCTAAATAAATCCTTTCCTTCCCAACTTGAAACTTGGTCAGGATGCTTTGCGCAGGAATAGAAACCCTGACTAAGATGTATACATACACATACATATATACATAAACATGTGTGGGTACGTACATTATTCTTTATTTGTAATTTCAAAATAAGTTAAAACATTAAATTATAAAAGAAAAATCACTAAAACGGGAAGACTATATTTAAATGTTCAATGACTAGTGACGGTTTAGTGTCAGTTCTTAAAACATCCCTAAGGACACATAGAACAAGATTCTTCGTTAACACCTGTGGCTGTAAGCGTGCTGTTGAAATACTTCTCATTGTAGTTGAGATGGGGACCCTGGGCCAGATTAGACTAGACTACCCTCACCCTCATCTTGCATGGTATCTGATGAAACATTTGCTCTAGAAGTGTCACTTGTGCCTTTCCTTCTTCCTCACTTTTTATTTCTTCCCCATCTTTATAGGTTCCTCTCAGCATTCCTTTGGGCTTTTCCAAGCTTTCCCTCCATCTTGCCAATATCCCGGTATTCCTCTCTATCCCCAACCCCCAACCCCGTGGTCCCTCTATACTTTTTGATTGTTTGGCGCTTGTTTATCTTTTGGGTTTTGTTTTGGTTTTGGTTGGTTTGGTTTTGGGTTTTGGTTTCTGTGGTTGTATACTCGCAGTGTAAGATTTGGGGCTAGGGATCACATTGCAGAAACGTGCGGTGCTTGTCTTTCCGGATCTGGGTTAACTCAGTATCATCTTTTCTAGGTCCATCCATTTACCTGCACATCTCCTGATTTCATTTTCTTTTACTGCTGAGCAGTAGCCAAAGTCTACAAGTGCTGCGTTTTCATTAGCCATCCATCAGCTGAACGATGTTTAGGTTGCTTCCGTCTCCTTAACTATTGTCAAGACGGTGTCGAGAACAGCTTCGAGGAGTAAGATGTCAAGTCCTGTGAGCATATGCCAAGAAGCGATAAAGCTGGGTCATATGGTAGATTTATTTTTAGTTTTTCTTACGGATAATTATTTCCAGAGTAGCTGCACACAGTTTGCATTCCCACCAACAATGAATACGAGTTCTCCTTTCCCCGGGACCTCGCCAGCGTTTGGAACCAGCTGACCTGAGCCACGCTGGTGGGTTGGAATGAATTTTGCGGGTTTCTGAACTTGATCGAGTACTTCCTTAGCTATGTAGAAGCTTTTTGGTTTTACGAGGGCCCATTTGTCCACTGCTGTCTTTCATTCTTGGGCAGATGTTCTTTCCAGAAAGTCCTTTCCTAGACCCATGTATTGTGGGGCGTTCTCCATGTATGCGTCTAGCAGTCTTAGTGTTCCAACAGCCACAGATTTTGTTTTTAGTAGGTTTACGGTAGTGGGTATGAATGTTCTCCTCCTCAGATACAGATAGAGAGCAGCTGATCACTCCCGTAACAGGGCAAGAACTGCTCAAACAGATCTTTTCTGAGAGACTCATCTTCGTTCACAGGGTTCACAGGTGGGTAAGAACTCTCAGGCCTTTCCTCCCCTAGCAACCTGCATAGCTTCTGGGTAAAAGCTACCCGGCAGGGAGGAAGCTTCCTATTTGCTGGATTTTTTTTTTTTTTTTAAGAAACTACTTGTATATTTTGTAAAGTTTGGTTATTCTATGTTATTTGACTACTAATACAATTACTGGATTTATTTAAACGGTAACATTTTCAAAGCCAGTAAGCACGTGGCTGGACTTGCTGCCTAATTTCTTCCTACTCCCCAAGAGTACACACCCCTTTCTTATGGTCCTTCTACCAGGCCGGCCGGTAACCACGGCAACTGCCAATAACAGGTCCAGTATATAAATCAATAGGCCCTAACATCGTTTCAAGTTGTTTCCACTAAAAGTAAATGTGAGTAGAAACTGTAATCCGACCCCCTGTACTTTGGTGGGTCCTGTTACCGTCCTCTGTGCCTATGTCCTCTCCCTGAAAGAATAATGTTTTAGGTCTTTTTATGACAAGGGGCACGGTATTACAATTCATCCCTCCATAATCAGCAGATTTCACACAGACATTGCATTAAAAGCAGGGAAGTAAAGTAGTACAGTACCCCTCCCAATCTATAGCTTTCTGTCACATCAGATGCATCTTAACAGGTTCAGCTGGTCATATGCAAAAAAGAAAAAAATTGAATGCTAATTTTAGCCCTCAAGTTTGGAAATAACATGTTCTTTTGAGGTCACATAAAAGTTCAACACATTCTCATCCTCTGAATTATTTTGCTGCTAGGTCCGGGAAGACAAACTATGTTTTGTGTCCATTTTCTTTTTTTTTAAATGATTGTTTACTATATAAACATATCTCCAGCATATTATTCCAAGTCTTCTATTGTTCTATATAATTTATTGGCAAAAATCCACATCAATTACATGACATAGTTCTTCATTTCATGGTCCTTGGATTGTTTATAAGAAACTAAGTGTTTATAAGTGAAGTAATCTGGAATGAGCTTGGTGAAAATGGTCTTTTAGACATATAGACATAGTTTGGTCAGGATCCTCACTGCACCAGAACTCGGTAACATCTCTTATTCAAAATATCCAGATGCAGATCTTGAACCCTATGACGTACGCTGCACAGTGAATAAGCAGAGACTAAGCAAAGCTCTGCTCTGAATATCTGAAAAACTTCACCTTGATCTGCCCTGAGGCTGGAGAGTCTCCCCCAGGACCCTGACCCCCAATTCAGAGATTTCTGTCCGAGACAAGACATGACCTTCAGCTAAGATATGCTTCACAGGTAAGCAACCTTGGGGAAATAGAAATAGACGTTGAATGTTAGGAATTTAGAATTGTGGACATTTTGTGAGGTCCCTCAGCATGATAAAATATAACTTTTGCTATACTATGGGGATCTATCTTCTTGCTCATGATATGACCCTAAGACCATACAGGCATGTTATGCAGGTGTTTTTCAGACATGTTCCCATTAATTCACTAAAATTAAAAACAAAACATCCCAATCATCAGTAGGAAGAGAAAATGGGAGGAAGACAGCCAGGCAGAAGGCAGTGTCTCATCTTCAGAAGGATCTTTATGTCTGAGGAGTCCCTGCTCAGACCCTGGAGTTTGGTTTTTACTACAATTAAAGGACTAACAAATAGTCCCTTAATACAAGAGCACAGGACATGAGGGAGAGAGACATGAAAGAGAAATTGTGAAACAGATCACAACTTATTAGGGAAATAGATGATAGACAGGAAGCAGGGCTGACCCGCCCCACTATGTACAAATTCCTGCTTTGGAGATATATATTTGGACAAGGTTTTACTGTGTATCCCAGGCTTACCTGGATCTTTCTACCTTTGCCTCTGAGTGTTTGACTTGGAGGCATATACCACACCCATACAGTTAAGGACATTTTTGAAGTGAGATGATTCAGAGGGAGAAAGCACTTGTTATGTAAGCCTGGAGACATGAATTCAATTCCTGTAACCCACATAAAGATGGAAGGGGAGAACCAACCCCACACACATGTCCTCTGACCTACACACACACACCCCATCACACACACACACACACACTCACACACACACACACAACACACAGACTTTTAAGTACCAGAAAGGAATGAAGTCATAAGCCTGTGCTGGTTAGTTTAATATCAACTTGACCAAAGCTAGGAGGAGGATGAGCCTCAATTAAGAAAACGACTCCAGAAGATGTAGGCTACCCAGCCTGCAGATGTTTCCTTAATGACTTCTGTGTGAGGACCCAGCCTTTTGGGAACAAGGCCACACCTGGGCTGGTGGCCTTGGGTTCTGTAAGAAGGCAGACTGAGAAAGTCATGAGAGGCAAGAGAGTAAACAGGAGTGAAAAGGAAAGGAATCCTCCATTGCTACTCCAAACTTCTGCCTCCAGATTCAGGCTTCCGGGTATATATGACAAAGTATGGGACTCGACATCTTAGTACCCAATTTCTTTAAGACGAACCTCATTGTGTGTATAACCTGTCGGTTCTGTGAAAAGTTTTGCATCAAAACTAGCCCAAAAAATTGAGCAACTATTTTCTCAGTGAATTGAGAACACAACAAACTTATGACATGTAGACTGTTCATTTACTATTCCTATTCCATACCTAGACAGTTTTCAAGATATACTTTATATGCACCAAATATGCACACACTTCGTACAAGTTGCACCAAGATAGACATTTCTTTAAAAGTAAATGTGCAAAAGAATCTTTTCTTTAAAATGCAGCATCTTATATATGGCCTGCCTGACAATGAGACCTCACACTTTGCACAAGATTTACAAAAATATCTCTTACTTGTTATCACTATCTCCTTATAAACCAACCAAAAATCCTTGACATCCAAAGCACAGATCTTTGATAAATTCTTCTGTAAAATAAAATCTTATACATATAAGTAACACTAAGTGGATTGAGCAAATTGTACTTATATATTTAGGCATATATATACATATATATATATATGTAACAACGAAAATTAAAGAAAAAGACATTACAAATTTGTGAAGGAACCAGACAGTCATACATGGAAGGGAACAAGGAAAGAGAAAGTGGGAAATAATGTAATAATTTTAAAAATTTAATTTTTATTAATTTTAATTAAAAATAGAAAGGAGGGGATGGAGAAATGGATCAGTGGCTAAGAACACTGGCTGAACTTCCAGACATTGTGAGTTCAATTCTCAGCATCCATATGTTGGATCACAACCACCTAGAATGGAATCTGATTCCCTCTTCTGGTGTGCATGAAAACAGAACACACACACACATATAAATCTTTAATAAAAATGGAAATTAAATGTTTTTTTCTGAACACCTACTCCTAAAATAAATGTTCTTACACTGGAACATTTAAAATTTAATAGAGTATGTATGTGTAGTTCATTATAAAAACCATCAATGATTCCAAATTTCATGAATTTTTCTCATAAGAAAAACAATAGTATAATGTTTATGCACAGTAAGACGCCTAAGGTATTCTATTCCTTTCACATAAATATACAAACCCTTATTTTCTAATGTCCATGGTCTTGACTCATTTCACACAGTCACCATAAAATTACAGAAGCAATTTTTTTTTGGGGAAAATACACAGAAAAACTTTAAACCTTAACATTTTAAAGGGCTCATTGGCAGTGTTGTGCAGACAGAAGCTAACACATCTAATTACTCTCTGCTCTTCCTATTTCACTCTGCCACTTTTAAACTTGCTATGCAATTTTCTACCATTAGGGAATATTTTTTTTCACCAAAAATTTATAAGTACCAGATATTCATGAATTTAAAGGGTACCTCTCACCTTCCATTCTTATCATAGTAAAACTCAATGTATAGTGTTTACATGAAAGAGAATTTTTTAAAGTAATTAAAAAGACATCTATCAATCTTTTACAATTTTAATTATTAATTTTTAGTGTTCATTACTTTGTTTATTGTTATTCCTATTGGTATCAGTCTGCATCTGTCTATGTGAGGGTATCAGAAGCCCTGGAACTGGAGTTACACAGGCAGATATAAGCTGCCACATGGCCTCTGGGAATTGAACCTGACTCCCCCCAAACACTGGGCCATCTCTCTAGCTCCCCAGCCACACCAGTCTTCTTAGAGCCAACTGATAAGATTACGGCAATATTATCTCCACCCTGATGGTACTATAAGAAAAATGGTTGATGCTATCAAGAAGATATTTCTTAGGTACATTTGTCAAGCTTCATAAAAGTAAAAACATCTGGGAATGAATTCATCTTTGCAGCTCATTGTCCATGCTGTTAGCACTATGTATGTTTTGAACTTACTCTGATGTCCAGAATGGTCCCTCCTGCCATTTTCAACATGGCTGTTGACCCATAGTTTTCTTTCACCCCTCTGCATGTCTCTCCTTTTTTTGTTGTTGTTGCTTTGTTTGAATTATCCTGTGCAGGTTGGGAGAATCCTTATAGCTCAAGATTGGTTTGAATTCTGTTTATATAGTGTTTCATAATATTTTTCTATTAATTTTGACTATCTATAGACATGAAGTAAGAGTTAGCTAGCATAGTAATATCATGAAGTACTTCCTATTTTTGACAAAGCACAATGTTTTGAATGTCCCACTGATTCTGGCTTCTTTTGTTTTGTTTATTGCTCTGTTTTGTCCCTGCAGGCATTAGTAAATGGGTTGAAAGATTTGTCTATACAGAGATCTCTTTCTTAGTATTCTACAGCGGGAATAATCACCTGTCCTTAGAACTTCAAACTGTAGCCTGTCTACCTCTGCCCATTACTGTGCCCATTGAGAAGCTCTTGCTCAAGGCCTCTGACTCCGTTGCTTTTGTTCTAGTCTTGACGTCAGTGCTGAGGGTTAGAACTAAGATCTGCTTGTTCTCATGACGAACCAATGCTCTAACCCACTGAGCCCTGTCCTCTCTCTCCCCTTTTTGATATTTTTGTTTATTGTGGATTTAAGTACTGTATTTTGTTTCCAAGCATTTATCTTAATCTATTGATCTCAGGCTAAAAGACTCTTAAGATGTATACTATCTGTATAGTAATCTCAAACTAATGAACACAGTAAGTATTTCATTAATGAATTAGTCTGGAACCCACTGATCCTGGGATGATTTTCCCTGGCTGACATAAGGTGTGTTGCTTGGTAAGTCAGCTACCTACCTGTCATCTCAGGGTATTTCCTTGTCACCCCTGATAGTTCTTTTATTCATAGCTTTGATCCAACTTCTTTTACTTGGTTCAGTCTCCAGGTTTACACATGGATAGAGCACATGTATTCAGTCAACATTAAACTGATTCTAGTTTTGCAGTGTTTTGTTTAATAATAATCCAAATTATGTGTGTCAAGTTAATTGCAAGAATTGACATTGGTTTTAGGATTATTACCATATTTGTCATGCTTCAGTTTGGTTCATATGAGTGAGCCATTGTCACAGATGCTGTTTCTAATGTGTTGGATGTCACTTCTAGATGAACAGCAGAAACCCTCCACTCTGCCTCATGTTTGCATTGCAATTAGGCTTGTAAATTTCCATGTCTGTTTTCTGTAATACAGATTTAACAATGCATGAAATACTGAAATTGCAGATTTTATGCTTGTCTTTTTTATTTCTTCGTATGAACAGAAGCGAAAGTACCGTAAATCAAAGCCCAAGACTCTTATTATTTCCATGAGTTTGAAATACTTTCTGTCATATCTGCATGTAGCTGTGGAATTCTGGTTTTCCTTTCTTTGTGGCAGTCACAGAGAACCACCCCTTTTTTATTTTCTTTCCCTCCACATTTTGTAACTGAATACATTTTGAGTATGCAACACGGTCACAGACTCCTAGAAAGAGCGTGATTCATATTCACATAAAGAAGTGAGTGTACTTAATTGATACCAATTATTGACTGATTATCATTTTCATCCAGTATGGTACTTTTAGCTCATGAGGAGGAGCCGGCTAATCAGACCACAGGATTGATTGCATCATTGTGCAGAACATTTGTTGTCAATGAGTTTTGCTCCGCCCACCCCAGACATCTGCAAATACAGATGAATAAGCAGTTACTTGGTACTGGGGGACTCATCTTAAAACATGCTTTCAACTACCACTTTTGTTCTCAACAGGATGCATACCAAGGCTCAAAGGCCATTACTTGCATCAGTTTATATGGATTATAACCCCACATCCATCATACGACACTGAGCCAATACTATTGCGAATTATCATAGAAAGTTTCTTCTTTCCAGTACTTACTTAAATGAAACATCTGTATGTGAAGATTTTGTTTGCTAGTGTGTTTTAGAACAGTACAAAGAAAATATGAATGTGTGACTGGGTAACGAACTATGGCTTCTTATTCAATCCCAAAAGTAAAAATTAAAACCTTTATCTTTGTTCTCATAGGTTACAAAATTCAAATTTATACCTATATGGATCTTGGTCTATAAAATAGCTTTTCTTACTGAAAATAGCGGTTTTTACAGACTAATCAGAAAAGAGGATAAATATTGGCTACACGGAGCAAATAAAAAGTACAACAAAACAACAACAAAAAAAAACACAAAAGAAAACAAAATACTCACTGGAAAAAAACAAGGATGAAACACGTTGCCTTACATAAGCTTAGGTATGTTTATTCATTAGCATTTGTCAAGATTTCGTCTTATACCACATCTTGGCAAGACCTTACAGTTTATTTTTAAATTTTTTTCTGAACACAAGCTACTCCATTGTCTTCTTGTGGTTTTAAGGAGGAATGCCTGTGGGTGTGGTTAGCAGTGGTTAGATTGTCAGGATCACTCCTGTTGTTTACTTGGGCTTTAATTGTGCTCAGACAATGATCTGTTTTACACATTACACTCTGACAAGCCCTGTTTAGAACACTATATCTCAATGTGATTAAGAAAATAAAAAGCAGACACCTAAAAACATTCATCCATTTATTCCGGAGTTGCCCAGCACAACTGGTTTCACTATCTTAAATGGCTCAGATAACAAATGTTATTATATCCCTCGTATGTGATATGATAACAGATTCTGTAACAAGTTCCCCGAAAGTACTTCGCAGTTAATATTTCTGGTTTAGTGTTGTTTCTCAAAATATACTATCACTCTTAAAGGAAGTGCAGTTGAGGTCTAGCCACTGCAGAGGACTTGGCAAAGCTGATGTCTGAGTCACCAAGTCAAAACTGGGAGAACCAGTGAAAGTCATATGACTTCTGAGTGTCAGTGGTGTATGTGCTGTGTATAAGGAGTCCTTGCACTGACTCCTGATCTCCAGACTGCTGTGGGTATTAGATGGAGGGTGCTTATGAACCCACCTCATGCGAAGAAAAATATGAATCTATAATGATTATGAAGGTTCATTGCTCCTTTTTTTCCTTTCACCAATCTCTCTGTCTCTCTGTCTCTCTGCCTGTTTCCCTGTCTCTCTGTGTCTCTCTGCTTGTGTGTGTGTCAGTGTGTGTGTCCGTTTCTGTTTGTCTATCTGTCTGTGTGTGTTGCTGTCTGTCTGTGTCTCTCTGTGTATATGTCAGTGTCTGTCTGTCTGTATGTCTGTCAGTCTCTGTATATCTGTGTGTCTGTCTATGTGTGTGTCTGTCAGTTTCTGTCTATCTGTGTCTGTCTTCCTGTGTATGTCACTATCTGTCTGTGTCAATGACTGTCTGTCTGTCTGCCTGTCTGTATCTCTCTCTCTTTCTCTCTCTCTCTCCCCCCACCTCTCTCTCTCTCTCTCTCTCTCTCTCTCTCTCTCTCTCTCTTTCTCTCTCGTGTGTGTGTGTGTGTGTGTGTGTGTGTGTGTGTGTGTATCTGTCAGCCTCTGTTTCTCTGCCTCAGTGTCTACCTGTCTTGCTGTGTGTGTACTGGTGACTGTGTATGTGTACATGCACATACATGTGCACATGTGCAGGTCTGAATATAATCACATGTCAGTCCTTCCTTTTCTCTTTGTTTTCTACCTTTCTCTCTGTTTTTCACTCTGCATGCCAGGCAAGCTAGCCCACACCTTCTGGAAATTCTTCTGTTTCCTCATACTCCTGTCTTGCCTTAGTTGGAGCTCCGGGATGACAGAGGAGTTCCAGCTACCCAGAGGAGCTACTGCCTGCTGTCCATAAGTTCTGAGGATTCAAACCCAGCACTTCATGCTTGCACAGCATGTTACCCACAGAACCACACACCCTTCCCACTTTTTCAGTCAACATGTCTGCTCCCTCATTAGTAAATACAGTACAGTGATGTGATACAAAGTTAGACTGTGGAGATACTTCCCACAACTCCTGTTGACCCTTTGTTATTCCTTAGTTTCCACATCCATAAAATGGACGTGAAAGGATTTCCTCCCATAGTAATAATACAAAGATGACATAATTTCATAAGCATTAAGTACTTATAATAATCCACAATATCTAGCAAGTTCTCTACATAAGATAGCGATTACCTTTTATTATATATTGATAAAATGGTCCTCAAATATAAAAATGATAGATTAGTAAATAAACAAAAGTTCTGAGGATGAATTTTTAGAAAATTTTAAGTGTTTAAAATATGAATAAGTATTTCATCAGAGAGCACGTTCTTAAGCAAAGACAGATGATCCTTTGTAGAATCTGGCCCTTCTATGTAGCTTACAGAACTGGAGAATAGTGCCCAGTTAATCTCTGTTTACTATCACAACCCATCAAACAAGGTTTAATAACCAGATATGAGTATTCATTCCTACCGTAGTGTTTGGCACATGGAAGGCATTCACTACATGTTGGAGCTGTGTGGTAGACTGTTTCTCATTGGTGGATGAGGACGGCACACAGAAACTGTCAATGCCTCTACATCATCCCAATGGACACATTACATAACGAGAGAGAACTGATACAGTTAAGTCTGTTCTGTTGTAATTATGGGGTGTTTAATCCATAATTCACTTGGAGTCTTAGAGGAATGTACCAGTGACTAAAGTCCCCAACACATGTTGATTCATTCCTTCAACTTGCACATTGCACCCAGCCATCTCCATCCTTTGTAGGAGGGGCTGTTGCTGGTGAATAGGATATGCTGAAATTCATCTAGTGACGGGATGATGCACATGAGATGGCAGAAACACACAAGGCTGAATAACAGTTGATCGAAAGGTCCCAGGCCGAGTTCCTCAAGACCAGGCTATTGCCTGTTAGTTTTTAAAAATCAGAGATCTGAAAAAGACCTAGCTCTTCTAACAACCATTCCTTTTGTATTCATGGAGTCAATGCTGTTTGGGTGTGTGTACATGTGTGTTTGTATGTGTGTGTCAGTGTGTGTAGAGACGAAAGAATGATGCTGAATGTCTTTCTCATTAACTCCTCACCAGACTTTTTGAAACGGGGTCTCATCTGAAGTTTACTGACTTGGACAGGCTCTCAGCCAGCCATTACCAGGGATCTGCCTGCCTCTGCCTCTCTAGTGCTGGCTTGTTATGTGGCCATGGTGATGGAAATCAGGTATCATGCTTACATAAGCCCTTTACTGATGGAGCCATTTCCCAAATCCTTCATTCAACACACTTCAATACGAACATTAGCTTGGGCTTCTTGACGAGAAATGATGAGCAAGCTCATTCACAATTCTGTAACCCACACCCTGGAAACTAGCATGAATAAGGAAAGAGAGGACTAAAGTGTCCAAGGTCCTGTCCTTATAGGAACAGTGGGATCAACAGGAAAGTAGAGCATTCCAGCTTGGGTATGCTAGTTTCTGAGGCCTTCAAATGTTTTTAGTGAGGGTTCTATTTACATTCCAAAAGCACCAACTCATAGGTTAGTCTGAAAACTCCTCCCTTCAGTAGAGAAAAAGGCTTGAAGTGAGCCTCTGCATACCTCTGCTTATTTATTCAGACATACTGTTTTTTTTTAATGTATGCAATTTGACAAAATAAATGGGATCTTGTACCATGGAAATATAAAATTCTGACATTAGAAATTATGGGTTGGATCCAGCAAAGACGTCATGATTATAGTTTATTTTACTTTTTTAACTGTATGGTTTCCTCTGCATTTGCAGCATGTGAATGGCACCCTCATTAATTATCAACAGCTATTTTCAAAATGTAACCAGTGGTCTTAAACAATAACTATTATTATACGTATAGGAAACTGGCAGAGCAGATGCAGTTCTCCATTCACAAAGTTACAGGTTTTCTATAAATAAAAGAAGGTGATAATTATTCCTAGAGAATTTGCACTTTGCATATGAATGGGCAGAGGAGGAGGGGCCTCTTAAGGTATAAGATGTAAAATCTAGCTGGTTAAGGTTTTCAGCTTCCATCTGTAGCTTGCCTTTCAATTAGATTACTGCTGCTTCCTCTCCCTAAACAATGATTAAACAAGACTAGGAATGTAAGCCATGCAGCCCCAATTAAGAGATGTTCTTGGGAAACAATTTCTGGTAACACTATTTTGTTGAATAGGGTTTTAAGGCGTGATGTCTTAGGGAAAGTATATCTAATAAAGATATGAGTCAGCTGTTTGATTGGCTCTTTTGAAAGTGCATCATTGACTGAGTTAATTCTCTGTTCTTGGAGCAGAATGCACAAGGTCGGATGATTTAGGAAGAATAGTAGTTCGTAGCTCACGAAACAGAGGCTGGAAGTACAAGGTTATGCTGGGTTATATCCAGTTAATGCTTCATGATACTTTATCTAATGGCAGAAAAGCAGGAGTAAAATAAATTAATAAAACACAGTAAGTGAGAAAGGAAGGGGGAACAAAAATGTCCCCAGAGGCAGCCAATTCACTTTCCACCCTGTAAGAACCACTCCAGTCCTTGTAGACTGACAATTCTCTCACCATTATGTTAATTAACTCTGTCAAGAGGGAATGCCATTAATCTATCTTAAACAACTTATTCACCACTTAAATGCCTTTGACCCTGGACAACACTGTGAAATCTGGGACTAAATTGGACTGCAGATTTTTGCAGAGGCAAAAAGATCCAACACATAGCAGCACCAACAGTTTG
The DNA here is from genome assembly GCF_963924665.1 of Micromys minutus. NCBI lineage: Eukaryota > Metazoa > Chordata > Mammalia > Rodentia > Muridae > Micromys > Micromys minutus. The sequence goes on from NC_137957.1 coordinate 31,928,097, forward strand.
AATAAGCAAGATGAGGTTGTGCATATAGGAGAGCAAAGGATGCATATCTCAGGGTGGGCAGATTATTCAAGTCCATGTGCACTCTAGTTCGTGTTTTCAAGTTCGCCTTACTCTGCTTAGCCTTGCATTTCCATGATTATATTAGAAGCAAAAGTCTCTAAAGTTTATTTATAGCAGAACCTCCATTCTAGTAACTCCATTTTGGTATGTTGTTAATGAAATCCTCAGGGCAACATCAAGAACTTTCTACCTTTGGGCTTTTCTTCAGTTTGCATGCACGCTTAGTATTTTAGGGCATGGGATGGGTAGTGGTGTGGGGAAACAGAGAAGTGGTTGGGATATCTTCAATCTGGTAATACTATTTTAATAATCTTCAATCAGTAAATATGATATCAAGAAGAGGAGATTACAAAGTTAATGTATTTATGAGTTGTCTGTTGCTGGAAACACATCCTGAGGCATGCTTCATCGGGTAAGAGATGCTTTATGAACGTGATACACAAGCTAAGGTGGTAGTGGTACCTCAGAGGACGAAATCTTACTGAATTACCAAAGATACTTTCCATCAGTGACTGAGATACAGCTACAAGGACCATGACTGCCTAGGTCTCCTCTTCGAGAAACATTCTACACTATTTCTCAGGGTGCTTCTCAATAGGACACGAGGGATCATTAGCTGGATTCTGAATGTTTTTTTTTTTTTAACCTTTATTGTTCCGTCTCACTTTTTTACTTTCCTACTAATGCTTTCTAAATAACCTCCTAGATAAATAATTTACACTGAAATTCTTGTTTGCTCTTAGGAACAACCTCAGAAATTCATGATAGGAACTTAAGCAATAAGGCAAACATCATACAAATCTGCATGATTTAGAGGGGAAATGGTATTAATACAAAGCATAGCTGTTTTGCTGAATTCTTGTTCCACAATTAAGTGCCAGTGAGAAGTCTTTTCTTTATTGGATAGTTTATGTATTTACATTCCAAATGTTATCCCCTTTCCGAATTTCTCCTTCTTCTATCCCCCTCCCAGTGCTTCTATGAGGATGCTCCTCCTTTCACCCACTTCCTCTTCAACTCCCTGCCATTCCCCTACACTGGGGAATCGAGCTTTCACAGGACCAAGAGCTTCTCCTCCTATTGATGCCTGACAAGGCCATCCTCTGCTACATATGCAGCTGGAGCCATGGGTCTCTCCATGTGTGCTCTTTGGTTGGTGTTTTAATCCCTGGGAGCTCTGCAGGGTGTTGTTGGTTGATACTGTTGTTCTTCTTATGGGGCTGCAAACCCCTTCAGCCTCTTCAGTCTTTTCTTTAATTCCTCCATTGGGGTCCCCATGCTCAGTTTGATGGTTAGCTGCAAGCATCCTCGTCTATATCAGTAAGGCTCTGGCAGAGCCTCTCAGGTGACATCCATATCAGGCTTCTGTCAGCAAGCACTTCTTGGCATCAGCAATAGTGACTGGGTTTGGTGGCTGCATATGGGATGGATCCCCAGGTGGGGCAGTCTCAGGATAGCCTTTCCTTCAGTCTCTGTTTCACATTTTGTACCAGTATTTTCTCCCATAAGAGAAGTCTTAAATATTCACACAAACTGATATAATCTTGACAATGTATCTCTTTATGGGGCAATTATATAATCACTCATTTGTGGAGATGAAAGGGAGTCCTATGGATAGTAAGTTGTTTTATCGCCTCTGCTGTACATAATACTTTTTGAAGCCCAGATTTGATAGGAGTGCTTTTAAGTATCATCCAACAGAAAGACTTCTGAAATTGCAAATTCCTCTTAAAAATTATTCTCATAATATCAAACTGCCTTCAAAGTACTTGTCTGTAGATGAGAATAGCTCTCAATCCTCTGCAGAAAAGCTTCTTACTGTCATGGAAAATGGCTATCACAGAGACTCACAGACCAAATGCAGAGAGCAAGACACTATGTCACTTATGCTCAGGAATAAATGGAGTATACATATATGTACAAATATATGTACACACACATATATATCACATATATACATAGATGCATACATATTACATACACATACACAGACATATATTTTTTTTTCATAACTCAAGGAGCACTGTGGAAGAGAGGGTAGAAAGACTGTAAGAGGCAGATATTGGAGAGAACTCTGCAAAGCCCTGTCTTCTGTATAATACAGGGCTATTGAACTCAGAACTCGTAGTAGTCTGGCTTCCAGCATAAGACTAGGACAAGATCAAATCACACAACATTGCAGCATGGATGGGGAGGAGCTCAGAGCTATTGGCAGTTGGAAGCTTCTGGGAAAAGACAATCTTCTCAGAGGTGTGGTCCATGCTACAACAGATGGCTCCAAATCCGTGTACATTTGGGAAGCTCTAACTAGACTTCAGTGAGTTACTAAATAAAAACAAAACTAAAAACTAAGACGATAATGTGAGGTTGGGTCTGGATATAAGAGGGGAGTATTGGCAAACATAGAACAAACTTGGTTGCCTTATATAGAAAAATGAATTCTCAAACAATTGACCAATACAACTTAGTGCCTTTAAGAGGAAGCTAGCATTTACTGGTCTTAAATGTAATATTAATTTATGTTGTTGAAAGTCTCATGGTTACTAGAAATAAAGACATTTTGTCTTTAAAAAGTAAGAATTTTTTTTCATGAAGAATAGTGATCATTATAAAAACATTTCTAAAAAGCAAATAAACGTGAGTTATTGCAGTCACGTGAGTCATTTGCCATCTGCCAAGTGACATTTCCTGAGAATTAAGGCTGGAGTCCAGTTGATGGTTGTAACAAGGAGATACATCATTGGCAGAAGAATCTTAACTCTGGTTTGTTTTAGCAAAGAGGAAACTCTAATTTTCTGTAGAGACAGAGCCAATTGCTCATCCTAACAAATTTAGGATGTGACACAAACTTGTGAATAGCAAATGTCTTGGCCTTCTTGTCTACCAGTAATTTATATTAGCTAGAAAAAAATTAGTCTAACATAGGGACCTTGCTATAGTGAGAACAGAAAAGAGTTCTAGGACCAAACAAAAAACAAACAAAAATCCAAACCTCAGTGTCACTAGCAATAGGTTTATCACACTAATAGTATCACCATGGTGGAAAAGCAACAACCTGTTTTTCCAGATCAAAACCATAAGCACTAATGTCTGCCAAATATTTGCCTAATTTAACCTCCTACATGGCAAGGTTAGTTTTTCATAATTGTGGATGGACTCATTTTAAAATGAGAGCTTATTTTATGTGTAGTTGTGTAGATATTCATATGCCTATGTAGGGGTGCTGGTGCCCATAGAGGCCAGAAGAGGGTATTGGATCCCCTAGAGGTGAAATACTGGTGTCTGTGACATATTCAACACGGATGCTGGTAATGGAACTCAAGTCCTGAAGAGCAGCAGGCACTCTATCTACCCAGCCCCACCCCTCTGATCCCCAATAAACATGGATTCCATTTCTCTTCCTGACATAGGTCTGGTCTGGGGCTAAATATACAATTAGTTTGCCTACACATAGTCAAAATCAGAGTAAAAACAGAAGACAACTTCTCATCATAAGTCCCTTACAATTATGCAAATTTCTGCAGTAAAATAGAAAGTCAATATTTAGCAATTCAAGCATGTATAGTTTATTTTTGAAAGGGAAGAATAAATGTTATCCAAAACGCATAGTTTAGAATGTTAAGTGTTTACCTAGATGGTTTCCTGCCAAGGACAATTCTGCTTAGTGATTGCAAGTTATTTGTAAAACTAACTTGTTCTATAAAAAGACAGAACAAGTGTATCTATAGTTTTAAAAATAATGGGTCTGTCATCTTTGCATTATGGCTGGTTAAATATGTATTTGTTATTGTCATTTTAGATAAATTCTGATTGTAGGAGCAGATATGATTTGATGACTAAATGTTTATGTATACCTGCTTGGGACACATAATGTCCCAAGTAATGACTCAAAGACAAAGGAGACAAAGGTCTCTGTCCTTTTAGAGTTTGGAAAAAACCGACTGAGAGAGAGGTTGTTGAAGAATGATGTAATCAGCTACTGTGAGGTCTGCATGAATAGTTATTCTGGACTCTGGGTGACAGTCATACATAAAAAATTAAAATGTAGTTCTTCTCTAACATGGGGACAATACCTAGGTAGCACAGGCTAACAAAAAAAAAAAAAAAAAAAAAAAAAAAGGCACATTGGTAGAAATGCATTATGTCTTTTAGAGTTCTTAGCAAGTGAGATCCATAGGCCCTTATCCAACATCACAGGCTATTACCATGGTTTTGGTTGTCCTTAAGAACAGCAGAATCCAATTTCTCTCTAGATACCACATACTTTGGATTTAGGACATGGGGCAATCAAGCTGGTGCTCACCTGGAAACTTGATCCCTACTGACAAGCTTTCATAATGCTGGAGGTAAGAATATGTGTGTGTGTGTGTGTGTGTGTGTGTGTGTGTGTGTGTGTGTGCATGTATGTGTGTGTTAATGAAAGAGAAAAAAAGTCATCAACCTTATCCTTTGTATTAAATTCTATACCTATGAGTTACAATAATGACTATCTTGCAAGACATGGTCACTGGTACAATGGTGACTCAAATATCATGGGTATAGACAACAACTTTCTCATTGGATTTAAGTATTGTCCACAAGATGAAACACATACCAGATTCCTGCCAAGAATCTAGGGCTAGATAGGTCATAGGCCCTAGGGGAGAATTGACAACTATTTACTACCAAAGGACATAATTTTAAATTAATTCTTAATTACTTATTGTTACACCCAAATATTGATTCATTTTTCAACCTCCATCAAAGAAGCTTCTATTTTCTGTACATGACTATTAACAGAGACCAAAGTGCAGAGAAAAAGAGGTGTTGGAATGCTTATCTCTACGGAAGGTCTATGTGGCATCCCTTTCTCCCAAGACTTAGACATTGCAGAAGACAGTCCAGGAAAACTATAAAAGACAGAGCTGGTTGGTGGCCTCGAGGAAGCTCTATCTCCTGGATAGAGCAGGTCAGCTGCATATGAAGAACTCAGGATGGTTTTGATAGCGTGCATAAGATGTGAGCACTCAAGTCAGACCAAATCCCAGAATGGAGTGGGGAGTTGGACATGAAGGCCTGAAGGAGCTGTTGGCAGATGATAGCTTCTAGGAGAGAAAGAGCCAGTATTCTATAAGAATGTAGCCCCTGAACAGTGCAACATGCTCTGGTGGAAAGCCACATATCTTTGAGAGAACACATTTAATGTGTTGGTTTAAAAACAAAAAAGGACACAAAGAAGAGTGAATAGGGCATGGGTAGATCTGGAAGAAACTGGGGAAGAAGAATGAAAATTAAGATATATCAGACCCAATTGTCAAAGGACACACACACACACACACACACACACACACACACACATACACACACATACACACAAATGATAGATTATTTTGGGAGAGTTTAAAGGAAAACAAAGAAATTGATAACCCTGCCTTAACTCATACTATTGCATAAGATCATTTTCATTGTCTTTATTAGTCTGAGAGGTTGCTAAGAACATTAGAAACATGACAGCAACTTCAACACTTAAGAATAGGAAAGTTGAATTTTTTCAGTGGAATAATATTTATATAATAGTGAATACACCAGGGAGATGACTCAGTGTATAACAGAGTTGAGTCAGTAAACCTGACAACCTGAGTTTAATCCCTGGGACCCAAATGGTAGGTAGAAAGAGAAGGCTAGTCCCTAAAAGCTGTCCTCTGGATGCTACACAATCCATGTCCCATGTGTGGTCCATCCCATGTACACCAAGTACTATAGAAAGTACCATCAGCCCCTTCTTGTTCCTTTTCTCCATTTCCTGGTAATGATGAGGCAAGAAGTCTCAGCCACAAGCTCCTGCCATCCTGATATCTGCCTCCCCTCAAGCTCAATGCAGCAGATTCAGCTAGCCCGTGATTAAACCCCAGAAACCATGAGCCACAATAAATTTACCTTCTTCTCCACAGAGAAAACAATTAGCATGTGCTTCAGAGGGAATAGTCAGTTAGTATTGACTGAAAAATATTTGTGAAACTCTACCGATGAAACAAATGGTCTAGAAATGCTCTAATATTTGTTAGCACAAATCCAAAAGTCCTGACCAAAACCTCCATTTATTTTCTACAGCATTGCTTTTAACTACCCAAAGTTGAACCCCAGAGAGCTAATAAAGTGCCTAACATATAAACAAGCTTGCAACTTTACATGGGAGAGATAAGAAAGCCATCAACGGCCTTCAGAGCCTAGTGTTTTGTCTTTAAACCAAACTTCTACACTTCAGAGTCTTTGCAGTATTAGAGACCAAAGGAGTCATTGAGTGGGTTTGTAATAACTGAGCTTTCTTTTGTAACAAAAATAAATTAGTTCGCTTCCTCTCCAGTGTTCCCCATGATTCCATAGAACAGCTCTGAGTGTGGCTGTCTAGCTGATCTTGGAACAAAGACTAAGAGAGGAAAAGCAGATAAAACACTGACATTAGTCTGAAAGCAAAAGTAGGCTAGCACCCAGCCCCAGCTGTTCACAGAAACCGGTGGCCACATGGCTCTGAAAGGATGGAGCACTGGGAGTCTTGCACGAAGCCACCTGCTTCTAGGGACCTTTCTCTGTTCTTTAGCCTGTCAGGTTGACCGAGGCCAGCCAGAGTTCAGCAGTAGGAAAAGCTCATTTGTAATGCTCCAGCTATCCTGGCGACTAGAGGGAAACCGGTCAAGGAACAGGAAGTACGTAAAACAGGCTCAAGCAAATTATTTAAGATGATTTATCGGTCATTTGGCCATTTGGGATTTCATGAAGAAGCATAAAACAAATTAAGAAGCTACAATCCAGTTACTTTTAGGTGTCTGCAGAGTACAGGCTGTTCAAATTCTTCAAAGAGAAAAAAGGGAGTGATGTTTTATACTCCTCAGCATATGATCCACAGAAACCAAGGACTCGTAACAATCCTGTTCGTTTGTATCAATCTATACCAGTCTCCAGCCTGGTTTAAAAAGAAACTACCTTTGCCCCCTTTGAACTAAAACGAGGCAGCCAAAGTCCAGCATGGGATACCTTCTCCGCAAAACTGATTAAATCTCTCCCTTTCTTCTCAAGATCAAAGGGAGCTTTAAAAACAAACCTGAGGTTTTATATCTGCAGGTATTCAATTCTCCCTTTACATTTGCGTTAGTCCATGTAGCATTTGGGTGGCTTTATTACAGCATCTTTCATGTTGCAGATCTGAAAACCCCTTTGTGACGCTGCAGATAATAACGTAGTGTGTGCTGCTATAGGTTGGAAGCCAGCAAGTAGCCCTGTGCAGACAGAAGCTGCTGTGCTGTGTGAAAAGTTTCTTTTTCTGGCTGAGGTTGAATTGGCCATTCGTTCTGCCCTTTCCTTTCTTCCAAATAATGTGTTTGGTGGCCATTTCCTGCCTTGCCAGCAAGCAGAAGTTGCAAAACAAGTTGATAAATAAGAGCCACCTGGAAAGGTGGCGGGACCTTCTGCTAACCTGATGATTTAGTCCTCTAGGCTGCTTTTGACAGGAGCACTCAGTTGGTCTGGATGGAGATGTTCTGGGTGAAACAATGGGCTGAAATGATCCAGGAAGAACATGAACATGATGCTGCTGAACAGCCCATTCTAAAAGACATTTTCTGAGTCGAGCTGATGAGTTTTCTGGAATCCCAGTCATACATATAACAATGAAGAATGTTTTGAAAATGAAAGAAAAGAAACATACAAACAAACAAAAAAAAAAAAAAAAAGTAAGAGGAAGCTGCCTTTCTCAGCCTCTGAGTGCTATAAGCAGCATTAATCCATGTTGAATGGAAAAGCAAATAAGAACCCCTTGGTTGATCATTAAGCATTACAGAGATTTCATTAAACCTAATTACATGTCAAGAAACCCAGTTCTGACATAGAACCTTGGTGAAGGCGAATCTATAGATTATAGTGTAGATTAGTTTAGTAGGATTCTGATGTACGTCCCAACTTATTTGCTGTCAAATCAGCAAACGATACAAACAGAGATGGCAAAATGCCATTAGCTGTAACCGTTGAACCTCTCAGAGAGGTTCAACTCAGAGAGCCAGCACTAGCCTGTGACGCATCCTGTCCCAGTGCATTTCCGGTACTGTTGGAGGAAAAGGCAAGGAGTAGAGTCTCCTTGGCAACACCAGGCAACAAGGCACTTGTTTTCTTCCTTCTGAGAAACCAAGGGATGGAACGGAGAATAGGAAGTTTCCAAACTATTTTCACAGACCACACAGTGATAACGCTCAAACCCCACCCACCGGCAATGCTGCAGCTTTGAGGAGTTTGCAGTCTGGCACCTGGAGAAAGGATGGAGTCATACCTTCTGTGGATCCATGCCATTCGGATATCTGCCTAGAGAAGGGAATTTGACTTTACACATGCTTAGCTGGCTCTAGGGTTAGTTTCAGAAGATTTCAACTCTGTGGAACTGAATACTCCTAAGGAAAAAATTAACTCCTTATCTTTTGATCACTCGTTCGTGACTGCCATGAAGAATGCAGAGGCCTCACATGAGGTACTAAAAGAACAGGTATTTGGGAGATGCAGGCAATTGGGAGAAATGCCTGCATTAATAAACTGGCTCCAAGAGTCTCTACCTGTGAGCCACTGAGCATACGAATGGGACATTCTGGGCTTTAACTTCACTCTTTCTAAAGTGAAGATGGAAGCCATCACACCTCTAATAGGAAGTTTCACAATAATGTGACATTAGTTAACAGGCATTTGCCATAGTGTTTGGCCTTGGTCTTGGTTAGGTTTCCATGGCAATGATAAGAATACTAGGACTAAAAGCAACTTTGATAGGAAAGAGTGTATTACATTTTATGACTTTCAGGTCGTACTCCCTCACTGAGGGAACTCAGGGCAGCAACTCAAGGCAGGAACCTGACTCCTTGTCACCTGACACACAAGGACATATAGTGGTTTCTTTCTTGCCTGTCCCCAACATCTCATATTAATATCAACATAACAATACAAAACATACATCACTGAAGACGTACCACAGTCTTTAAAAATTCAAACACATTTAAAGTTCAGTCATTTTAAAACATTCAAAGTCTCTTTCAAAGTTCAAAACCCTTCCAAAAATATCCAGTATTTCAAATGTGGACTCCTACAAAGCAAAACAAACAAACAAACAAACAAACAAAACCAAGTTAAACACTTTCTTATCCCAAGATGGAAAACCAGGACATGGTTATTTTAAATTATGGTAAACCCAAAGATCAAGTGGCAACAATTCTGTATCAGACATTCAGATTCATTCGCTCAGGGTCTTTTGATCCAAAGGACCTGAGTAGCTTTACTTCTTCTCCGCAGCACACACAGCTTGTCTCGTATGCACAGGCTGACTATTCCACAGGGGCTGAACCTTCACCAACAGCATCTCCAGGACTAGATTCACAAACTCCAACTCTGCAACATGGGGCGGGGCCAAGCCTTAACTTCTCTTGTGAGCCTTTCAACCCTGGGCCTCCTACGGCAGCTGAGGCTGACTTTGCCAAAGGCTCTTCCTAGCTTTTGATCACTGGCAAGGTTCAGCTGCTCTCTTGAGTCCTTCATGCCTTCAAAACTAACAAATTCAGTAGCCAGCACAAGGTACAGCCTTGGCCCCATCTGGTCCATGTTTGTGTGTGACCCCAAGGAAATACTTCCTAGAAGGTTTTACCTCAAGGCTGCTGGTATCAACCACAACTGATTCTTCAGTCCCATCTCATCAGTACCAATTGTCCCAGCAAAGGAAACTTTAGCGGTTCTAGTCTCTTGTCATTAGTCACCAACAATTCTTCAGCTCTAGCTAAACAAAATGGCAAATTCCTAAATCAAAATATCAAAGCTTCCCTTTAAAAACTTTACAAGCCAGAGATCTCTCCATCATCTGCCCCTTTCTCAGCTTTAGCATCCATGTTCTAACAACAGCTCACTAACCTCCGAGTACTCTATTCCTTTTTCTAGTCCAGCGTTCCAAAGTCCTCCCCACAGCAATATCCTATGAGCCGGCACCAATCTCCATCATAGTAGGATTCCTCTTGCTGTGATGAAACAGGATAGCCAAAAACAGTTTTGGGAGGAGAGAGTCATTTTACCTTACAGATCTTGGGTCCTACTCCATCACTGAGGGAAGTCAGGGCAGGAACCCGGAGGCAGGAACCCAGAGGCAGGAACCTGGAGGCAGAAACCTGGAGGAAGGAGCTGATGCAGAAGCCATGGGAGTGCAGCTTGCTCCTCTGTCCCTCAAGACCTTTTCAGCCTGCTTACCTACACAACCCTTGACCACCTGCCTGGAGGTGGCGACACCCACTGTGCACTGGACACTCCCATGTCACAGGAAAATGCCCTTCAGACTCACTCAAAGGCAATCTGCCAGAGGTATTTTCTCAAGGTTCTTCTTCCCAGGTAACTCTAGCTATGGTAAATTGACAGCAGAACAAAAAACAATCCCAAAAAAACAAAACAAAAAATGATGTCAGCCCATACGAAATTGATAACCTGAGAGAATCAACCTATTATTGCTGTTGTTGTGGGTACTATATTTTTTAAGTAGGTGGGAAAAGAATCATTCTTAATAAAAAATAAACTCAAAAAAGAAGAAAACAACTTTTTTGGTTGTGAACCTAGCCTTTAATGGCGGAGCCATCTCTCCAGCCTGAAAGAAAACTTTTTTGAGACAGGGTCTCATGTAGTCCAAGCTCAAAGTCACCGTGTAGATGAGGAGGGCTTTAACTACTCACCCTCCTGCCTCTCCCTCCCAAGGGTGAGGATGGCAGCTTCCATGTGCTTTACAAAAACTGCTTGCAGTACATTCTCTTCATAATAAAATTCATAAATTTAAATGGTGTAATTGATGGGTACATTTCAATGACCATACTGATAATTTCTATCACTGCAGACCTCTCCTAATGCTATTTTTAATGTTTAATGGGCTCATCTCCATTCAACCAAGGGAACAGTCTGACTTCTAAAACTTTAGCTTCACTTTAGGCCTCCTTATAACTAAATAGAAATTGATATACTGACTTTATTTTTTGTTTGAGACAGGGTCTTAATATAAAGTTCTGGCTGACTTGTAACTCATTGTGTTAGACTGTGGGGAGCCGAATGCGGATGACATTACAAGATGGCGCTGGCTCCCTCACGGTTTGAGGTAAACAACTCCATATATAGTAATGCTCTTGTCAGCTAAGGCACTGCACCCTGCCCATGCGCAGTACATAACCTATCTCTGGCCAATCCCGAGGCCTCTGGTGTCAGCAGACTGGTGACAACCAATCATGGCAAGCCCTGTATGCGCTTCTCCCTATATAAGCGGACAGCTAGGGTAGTTCGGGGTCCCCTCGCTTCCTGCTCTCCCCTTCAACCAAGAGGCTACCACAATAAAGCGTGATCTGAGAAGAATCCTCTGGTGGTGGTCGCCTTTCCTCGCTGGTCGAGGAGCACACCGCATTAGACCAGGCTGCCCTTGAATTTGTTACAATTCTTAAGTCTCAGCCTCTCTGGTGCTGGAATTCTAGACATGTCTGGACATGCCTGGGCAAGTGTCTTAAGTTCTCCATGCATCACAATGCATCCAGTATTGCTGTGATAAAAAAGAGATTGCTGTTGATTCTCTTTTTTTACCAATGGTTACAGACATGTTAGACCATTTCCAATTATGTGTTTTGAAAAATGCCTGTTTTTACTCACTTTACTAAGTGTCTGGAAATGTAAATGTCAGAACATACATTACATATTAGGTGGTTAAGTCTGTGAAAATCTTCCAAATCCTTTTCAAGTTCCATGTTACATCGCCACTGCTGACGCACGGGGACTTGTACTTCACCTGCTCAGTGCTGAGTATTCCTAGTTTTAGTCTTCCGGTAGCTTAACTACTGGAATCTTTTCCAAAGACCTACAGTGTTGAAAGCACAATTCGTAACATGTCGGGAATAGTTGCTACCACTCTGTGGAAAAGGGATGTACAAGAAGAAAGCCAAGTCACTCCTTTGAAAAGACACAGTAGAATCTGGACCCTTCTGTCTATTTCGCTCCTTGGCCCTCCACAGTATAAGTTTTTCATCTTTCATGAGCTCTCTCATTCTGTGATCACTAGAGACCAATGAGTCACTGACCAAAACAGACAAAAGTAAATCTCCCTTCTTTAAGTTGATTAAGTCAAGTTTATGTCTACAGTTTTGGATTAATTATTTTTTTTCCCTAAAAACTAATGTTGTTGACTTGTTTCTCATACATGCTTTAGAAATTCCAGTATGTGATGTTAAATAACTTCCTTTGTGCAAGTCTCTTGCATGTGTTTTATTTGTATTTGTCTTTACTACTAAATTAAAATTCTTAATGTAATCTGCATATATAAAGTGAATCATAAACACAATCTGTTACTGTCTTCTTAGGAACATGGAATGAATTTCAATAGAAAATTACTCATTATTATTTTGCTGTAGTAAGAATGTGTTATGTCTAAGAAACATTTACTGATCTCAGCATTGTAAAGATATTTTCCCCCATATTTTTTAGAAGTTGCACAGGGTTAGCTTCCTAGGTTTATTGATACATTTTGATTTTTTTCTTTTAAATATTTTCATTTACTGAGAAAAAGCCCATTATTTTGCCATTGAATCATGTTTCTATTTTTTAGGAAAGATCAGTTTACAACACAGAAGTATGTATTTGTTTTGGGCTCTATTCTTTCATCTATGAGTTTTTCTGTCTTTACTCTGTGGCTTTACTTTTCTTCACAAATACAGCTTTGCATTTTAGAAACACTGGACATTGTTTTGCTAATTGTTCCATCAGTTGCTCTGGGGAGAGTGTTCAAATCACCACCTATAATTATAGGTGTGACTTTGTGACATATAAACTCGCCTTGATTTTCTCTTGTGTGTTATGAGCTCTGGGAGTAGATCAGCATCTTTAGAATTATGTCCCTATAGTAACCTGTATGTGGCAGACCTCTTATGTCAACAGTGCCTCTGCACTGAATTTCCTAGTCTTAGCATTATGCTGATTTTCTTCCTTATCCTTTAACTTTACAGATGAGATGTTTCTCTTCCCATCTAAACCAGGCTGGGATTCTCACTAAGTCTGACAATCATCAATACAATCACTTCCTGGGATTCCTTGCCAATTTTTCTGAAGGTGTCTTTCACTTATTTCTCCTGACTATTTTTAGTTGCTTCGGAGACTACAATATATACCCTTAACTCATCAAAGCTCATTTAAATTAACATTACAACACCAAGTACATGCAACACATTAACTCCTATTGCTTTTGTTCTTTCCTCTTTAAAAGTTAAGTTTCATCCTTACTTTTACATTTATTGGGATATTACTTTTTACCTTAAGTGGTTGACTTTTAAATGTTTGTCAATTGAAATAGAATTATCATTTTTCTTTCTCTTTCTTTCCTCGAACGTCACACATGCACCTTGTCAAGTTGTCTGCCTCTTTATCTTTGGATTTATTCGCCATACAAACACACACATACATCACACATGTGTATATACACATATATGCACACACAAATGTGTGTATGTGTATATGTGTGTGCAACGTTAAGGGTGATTACCAGACAAACAATAAGGGGACTTACCACTGACCTCCTTTAAGTAATTTTTACATGATAAAATCACTTTCTATATTCATCTCCATAGATACATTTTCCTTTCTTCCTTGTGCACACTGGTAGTGTGTGTGTGTGTGTGTGTGTGTGTGTGTGTGTGTGTGTGTGTGTGTGCTTTGCAAAAGATGACTTGGTCTCTTAAGGACACATTTGTTCATATATGGAAGTTATGCTTGGCAATGATGCAGTGTACCTTTGGCCCAGTTCCCTAGAGGAAGTGTCTGAAACTTCAGCACAAAGCACACTAGAGAAAGATTATCTTAAGAAGATTGGCCAGAAGACAGCAAGAAAGGCCTGTAGCACTCCCATCCCAACTGGAGACAAATTATTATTTTTTTATTTTTAGCTTAGCTACATTTTAACTGACCAGTCTATGTATTAATGAGACACAATACGATATTTTGATCTAAAATACTCTTCAAAAAATGCTGTCATTTTCAACCTAGAGGATATCATGTTCAGCAAGTAAGTCAGACAAAAAGATACAGAAGCTACATGTTCTCATTTATGTAAAATCTAAACATGCTGAACACATAGAGAGAGAGCAGAGGGATGTGTTTTGTTCAGATCTCACAGAGAAGATCCCACAGGACAACATCTGTCAATCAGCTCTATATTGATTAAGGATGCTGACCTTTGGCTCACTTTGTTGCCCAATCGTTGACTAAAGTAGCCCTTCCTCTTGGAATGGAAGATTTCTCAACCTCCTGAGGCAGGTGGTTTTGGTAGTGAGAAAGCAGATGTGGCACATTATCACTCCTAGATCTGCATAGGCAAGAAGCCATTCATTCCTGAGCTTCTAGAACACAGTGCGATTTAAAAAGGAGCATCAAATTCTTACTGATGTGTTTCCAATAGGTAGAATATGTACATGTTTCTATACACAGAAATGTATAGAATAGAAATGAAGGTGGAAAAAAGGAGGCTTCCTTTTCATTTTCTTCTAGCAAACTACTTGATGAAGTTGCCTTTTTTGTTCCCACAAGCTTATGTTCTGTGGTTGTTGATGTAGGAAAGCTGTCATGCACAGGGAGTTCACTGACAGGTCTAATTCAGCCTGATCTGTATGAGGAAGGTGACTAGCTCTCAGTATGAGGGCTGAGTAAATGGGTCTAGCTCAAGGCTGAAGTTTTATAAATGTACGTCTTGTTAGTTGTCTTATATAAGCGTATAAAGGAGCCATGATCTGAAGAGACCCTGATGAGTAGAGAAGTTCAGCATTCTTCAGGAATGAAAGCCTGTGTTGCTACATGAGAAAAACCATTAGATGGTTGAACTGTTATTCTAGGGTGGTGGCAAACTGGACTATGAGTGTCTGTTATAACTTTGATGTTAAAGACGGGGACAGAGAATTTGCACATGCCAACAATATTCCCTTTGTAAAGTTTTCCTAGAAGTTGGAATAGATGATCTCGGTGATGCCATGGTGAACCTAATGTGAAAGGCAGGTGAGGAGAAGAAAGCTTCTGAGATAACTGTCAACCTCATCAGACACCTTCATTGAGATGGTACTTCTATCCCCAGCTGAAGTACAGTTGGCTGTCAGTCACAGGGAGGACGTGTCTACCATGTGAGCTGGTAGGAATAAACCTGTTCTAGAAGTTGCCTTCATTTGCTTGTATGTGTAACTGATTGTAAGAGGTCCAAAATCTAATTCTTGTGTTTCAAGGGGGGTGGGCAATATTACTGTTAAATCTGTGGCTCATCTTTCTTTCTATTTCTTTCCTTGTATCAGTTCAAAACTGCCTTCCTTATTTACACACCCAAATTCCTGCTTCAAGTTCTGCTGTTCGAGGATTGAAAAGAAGCCAATATTAAAAATACTACTATGCTCTCTCAATGACTACTTTGTTTTTTACTTCTTTGTCTCCAGAAATGTCTTGCTGTCTGACACTATATAATGAAGTATTCCGAAAATGTTTTGTTCAGCAGAAGCATCAGTCTACATAGCTTATTCTATAGTTTCTGAATGAAAAAAAAAATGGATCAGCTTGTTTCTATCCTGTTTTTGTCAAACGACTTTCTTAGTTGTCATGTTTATTGAGTGCCGGGCATGTATCAGGCATTATGCCTAAGATACTACATTTATTAACTTATAATTTGATCATCCATCCCACAATTTAGCCATAGGCATTCTGGTTCCATTACAAATAAAAAAAATTAGGCCACATAAATTTCAGTCAATTTATGTGAAATCATGTTATTGGCAAAGGGTCAAACCAAAGTTTCCACTAAGAATGACTTCAAAACTCATGCAGGTTACCTCAGCTAAAGAGGGCTTTCTATCTACACTGGGGATTTTGTGTGTCAAGTTTACACAAGTTATAGTCGTCAGAGAGGAAGGAGCCTCAGTTGAGAAAATGCTTCCATGAGATCCATCTGTAAGGCATTTTCCTAATTACTATCAGTGAGGGAGGGAGCGTTTAACCCATGGTGGGTGATGCCATCCATGGGCTGGTGGTCCCAGAGTTCTATAAGAAGGCAGGCTGAGTAAGCCATGGGGAGCAAGCCAGTAAGGAACACCTCTCCATGGCCTCTGTATAAGCTGCCTCAGCTCCTGTCTCTAAGATCCTGCCCTGTTTGAGTTCCTGTCCTAACTTCAATAATCAACAGCAAATGTAAGCCCAACAAACCCTTTCTCCTTGCCCTTCAGTCATGGCTATAGAAATCTGAGCAAAAACACTGGCTACCTTTTGCCATAATAGGTTTCCATTAATTATGTGCCCAGGAAAGGAAAGTGGCTTTCCTTTCATCTACCACATATATTTTATTAAATGCAAATTGTAGTCCACTTGACACTTTCCAAAGCAACTTCACAACAATGAATTATGTGCTAGTATTTAGATAGGAAGAAACAGAGGACTAAGACAAAACTATTGCCAATAACTGAAGAATAAAGATTCAGGTATTTTTACTTTTTATTACATTACTCAGTCTTAATGGGGTTTTCAGTCAGTTTCAAATAGTATGCTTCAATTCATTATAGCTTCCTAAGAAAGCATATTAGGGACTAGAAAGCTGAGCAGTTAAGAGTGTTTTCTGCTTTTGCAGAGGACCCAAATTCGAGTCCCAGCACCTACAAGGCAGTCCTCAAGAATCAGTAACTCCAATTCCAGAAGATCTGTTATCTTCTGACTTCTGCATGCACATATACATATACTCAGCAGCACACACACACACACACATAAGAAATTTTAAAAAGAGAAAACATATTAGACACTAAGTGTTGAATGATAGTATTTTACTAATGAGATAAAAAAAAAATCCCAAGAAATTGGAGGTAATTAAAAACTATGTGATTAGAACATTGAACAAATTTCTCTGCTAACAAGGAAATCCATGTGCTATAGAATTTAGTAACACAAAGACTCTGTCTTTCCCCAGTGTGTATTATGAGCAGCATTGTGAGGGTCAGTAGACTTTACATGATTAGGTTCACTTACATTTCTCTTTTCTATTCTATTGCTGATGTATCTCACTTTATGCCAGAGATAAAAAGGTCTGACGCTGAAGGCTTTCTAATATAAATGTTCAGTTAAGAACAGTGCTGCACACTGATTTTCTTTCTCATATATCCTAGGCTATTTGGGGGTCTTGTTTGTTTTCTGTGGGTTTGGCGAGAATTTAAGGATTGTATTTTTATTTCTGTAGTAAACACCACTGGGATTTTGAAAGGATTTGATTGACTCTGTGTATGGCTTTACAGAATGTGGATGTTTTAGCCATATTGATCCTTCTAATACCTGAACATAGGGTATCTTCCCTATGTATTTGATTTAAATTCTTTTTTTTCCAGTGGTTTGTACTTTTTAATATATGTGTCTCTCTTTATAAAAATCCATTTGCTTAAGTTTGTTTCTATATATTATATTATATTTGATGTTATAAATTGGTCATTTCCTTAAATTCCTTTTATATTACTACACAGAGATGTATAGAAGAGATGTTGTTTCTAAATCCTTCAACTTTATTGGTATTTATTTGCTCAAACAAATTTGTAGTCTTAGAGCATTCTCTATGTGATATCATGCTATTTCTAAATAGAATTAATTTTATTTGTTCCTTTTTCAATTTACCAACTTTTACTCCTTTTTTACCCAATTGCTCTTGCAAGGACTTACAATTATTATACTCTATAGAGATGTGGAAATGAGGGATATTTCCTTGTTCTAGGTTTTAACAGAAAAACTTTAAAAACATATTTTGTATCATTAAACATGACGTTAGCTGTGGGCTTCCTACACATGACCTTTATTGTAATGGGATAGATTTCTTCTATATCACACTTATTGTGATAACTCACACTAGGGGAATGGGACACATACATCCATGCAGCAGTGAAACCCTGATTGCACACTACACATACAACATATACAAATCAACATGATGTGGATTAAAACTTAAGATTTGAAACTGTGAAAGTCTTAGACGAAAACACAAAAAGTTACTGGATATTGGTCTTGACAAGCAGCTCTTGGATCTGGCATTAAATGCCAGGGCAACAAAAGCTAAACAGACCAGCATGATGTTGTCGCACCGAAAAGCCTCAAAGAAAATGATCAGCAAAATAAAAAGACAAGTCCAAGGCCGAGAGACACTATTTTAAAACGTATCTGATAGGTAGCAAATGCTAAAAATGTTCAAGGCATCCCTTCAATGCACAGCAGTGGAGAAAACAAAGTCATTATGAAGCAGGTGAAGGAACGGGGAGGTGGCTGCGTAACATCTTCCTCCTCCCAGACTGAGACATTCCACATTGCAAGAAGCTCCGAGGACAGAAGGTAAACAACTCAAAATAACCTCAGGAATCCCTGAAAATTACCAGATTCACTTGGCCCCTCCCTGCTAGAGTAAACAATAAAGACTGTGGAGAGTCACTCCCAGACAAGCCTAGCTTCATTACCCTGAGATCAGACCCGTGGCGGGGAAGGAGCAGAAACCAGCCCAGTTGCCTGGAAGAGTTTAGGCCAATGGCAGGGTATCTTGGAAAGGACACCCTGCAACCTGTGGAGCTGCCTGCCAGCTCTGCAGTGTGCTCCAGGGGTCCAGCTTTTGGGATCTGTCACCCATGCTGGGGTGAGCCTTGGTGAGGCAGCTATCTTTGCATCATTTCTGTTCCGGTAAGTGGTCCCTGACCCTTACTCCCATGAGTAACCCCCGTGAAATGAAACCTCACTGTCAATGAAAACATACAAATGAAAGCATAAAAATCCCCAACTATCAGCGAAATTGAACTGCAATATCACCTTCACGCCCGTTAAGTGGATATCAGGAAACTCAAGTAACAAGCAGTGTGTAGATTTTAAGGAGAAGGACTCTGTCACTGCTCTGGAATTGGAATTGTTAGTTGGAATGGTCACTACGGAGAGCCCAAGAGCTCCCTGGATAAGCTAATGGTAGTACTTTCATATGGCATGGCGAGAAAAAAAAAGTCTTACGCTTGTGTT
The DNA here is from genome assembly GCF_963924665.1 of Micromys minutus. Classification (NCBI taxonomy): domain Eukaryota; kingdom Metazoa; phylum Chordata; class Mammalia; order Rodentia; family Muridae; genus Micromys; species Micromys minutus. The sequence goes on from NC_137957.1 coordinate 31,947,198, forward strand.
ACAGCATTATTAGTGACAGCCAGAACACCAGGGGGAACCTAAATATCCATTGTAAGCATCTAGAGATACAAGTGGCCAAGCCCCGCCCCAGACTGCTCTAATGGCCCTATCATTTCCAGGCTGCCAAGCCCCACCCTAAAGGAAAAAAAAAAAAAAAAAAACAAAGGCCCAAGATCAGGCCACAGACTTCCAGCAATTCCTGAGCTCATAGATAAAGCTATAAAAAACCACCAATCCCAGGCCACCCTGGAATGCTCCACCCCCTAAGAAGCCCCATATAAAGCCTGTCTCTTGTTTTGTTCTTTGCTGCTTCTCACTGAGCAGAGGCTACCACCATCGCATGACTTTCCTGAAAAAAGAAAATCGCTTCTGTGAGATTGTTGTGCAATGTGGCCTTGTGAAATTCCCAACAGCCAGGATACCTTCCCCATCATAGCTGGGACACTCTCCTTTCCCCTCAGAGCTGTTACACTCAACCCCATCACCAAAACAGTCAGTAAAGAAAAGTGTGAGCTACACATAAATAAAATCGAATTTCTTCTGTAATAGTAGGAGACCCTGCTATGTGCACGACATGCCAGACCCGGAGGCCATTGAGCTACATGAAGGAGACCGAGGACAAAGGCTATGTAATATACCTTCCTGATAAAGTATTGGGTTGTGCCCAGAGGGCAGTACAAGAGTTGTACAAAATGGTATTAAAATGGTCAGAATCCCAGCAGAGAGTAGGATGGTAGTTCTCCGAGCGGGGAGAAGCAGAGAGGATTACGTCAGAACATATAGAGTTAGTTATATATGATACATGTTAGAGTTTTACTGGAAACTGTAGTAACTATAGTCAGTAATACTTTATACTAATGTAAATAAATAAATAATAACAAAGGGAGGAAGGAAGAAAGGACTGAGCAAAGGGATCAGTGGGGAAAAGCAAGTGCTATGTAAGCATCAGCACCTAAGTTCAAATCCCCAGATCCCATGAAAAAAGATCTGTGCATTGGTATCATTGTTATGTGTACCTGTGGCACCAGCTCTGTGGAAAACAGAAACAAAGGGATGGCTAGGACATGTCCAGTGCCAGCTCAACTCCAGATTCAGTGAGGAAGCCTGATGCAGAACAAAGCATAGATAGCCAGGTGATAACGCACTTCATCCTATGTCATCCTATGGCTTCTGCATCAGGATGTGAGTGCTCATTCTCGTACACATGCGCACGCATGCACAGGCACGCACATACATTTAAGAAAGAAGAACTGATATCATCTGTAAAAAATATCAGAAGAGTATCTATTATACCCAGTGCTTTCAGTAACTATAATAATGGTAAATAAGACAGAGGAAGGAACTCCTGGAGAGGTGCCCGTCCATGAGATATGTGGTCCTCTGCTGCTCAACTCCCTTCTCTGTTCCCTTAGACCTTGAGAAAGATGTCTTTGTCTATTTGATTTGCTTCTGTGGATCCTTACTGCCTCGAATAATCCCTGGCATAGGATGGATGTTTTATAAATATTTATCGAGTCACTGAACATATAAATACAGTTATTACTAAAAATAATGTCATGTTGTAACAACAGGTTCCCTTACAAAGAGCTCATGGACGGTTTATGTGTACAAAGCTGCCCAAAATGACAAGAAATGAGTCTTCTCTTTCATTTCTTCACAAGCATTTTAGAAGTTTGTGTTCTTTATAGGTGAAAAGATGAGAGGATTTTTTTATGTCTCTTCTTCCTCTGGCCAAAACGACACTCCGAACAGCTAAAAGAGTGAGAAATGGTGGGTTGTGACCCGAGGACAGTACAAAAATTTTATAGCAAATAACTATTTGGCATGTAGAGAGCCTTGGGCATCCTTCAGAACGAGTTCTTTGTCTTTGTTCTGCCATTGCTCAGACTGAAGTCTGTCCCTCAGTCTACAACCTGGTGACCTTCCATTTTCCAATCCATTAAATAGAGCTAATAATACTGTCCTTCCCTACAATGGTCCTGGGAAGCATGATTAATTAGCAAAGGTTTGTGAAACACTTTGACATTCTCAGATGAAAGGCACTAAAGGGATATAGAGTGTTATTATATTTTTAACAACTGCCAAAGCCTGATATTAAAGCAGTGACAACTTATACTTTAAAAGAAATGTATACATTTTACAAGATCAAAAGTCCTTATACCAATGCAATTTTCTTCACTTTGCATTGAGACCCAGTAAGCTGAGACCCAGTAAGGATGAAGCCGGTTTCCAGTTATGATCTGCAGAGGAAATGAAGGAGCACACACTGATACTCTGTGAGCATGTGCACAGAGAAAGTTCATAGCACAGCGATTAGGGTTAGCCTAACCATTTGCACCACAATGGGACAAGGTAGAACAGCAAGCAGAAAAAGTGAAGACCAGGAAAGTCACTAACCAGGAACAGGCAGAGAAGCTAAATTTGTGTCATGGCTGTTAAACCATCCTATGTGGTGTTAAGAGACTCATTTAGTAAGTATGTAGTGTTACAGATGTGACGCGTGTGCCCCCTTGCTTGTAATCTGTACATTGATGACAATACAGGAGTATGATTCCTCCAGGGAAGACCTCACTGTCCTGGTTTGTGACAGTGCTCCTGAGAAGTCACCTGCTTCTCTTTGGATAACTTCTCCCTTCTTCGTGTTTTCTGTCAAGAGCCCATGGAAAGCTGAAACTTTTGATGCTGGGTATTAGGTAACTGCCTTTCCCTAGCTCTGAGATGTGAACAGATTGATTAATTGCAGAGACTAAAAAGTCGGATGGTTTTCTTGGACCTCTCCCAAGTGTTCACAGATGTTAACATGTTCTCTACTAGGGATCAAATACAAAACAGTACCCTCCACGAATGCTCTCATCTGATAAGAACAACAATAAATGACCGCCTGTACCATGTAAGCATGTTAGAGATAATCTAACATAGGCAGAAACCAAGAACAAACTAAGGATCCAGTTATCTGCGATAAGAAAAACAAGGGACTCCTTTGAGGTGAAAGCTACTGGACGAGGAATCAGAAGAACTTTTAACAACTTAGTATTTATATGTCCATAAATAAATAAATAAATAAATAAATAAATAAATAAATAAACAAACAAACAAACAAGTGATAGATAGATAAATTTTAGAAACTAAGCATGAAGTTGAACTTGGTAATTGAAAGCTATGAGGAACTTCTTTTTGAATCAGACAACAAACCCTATCTTTGTATTTTATTTTTAATAAATATCCATAAATAAAAAGAAAAACCTCGTAGAAGTTAGGAAGTTGTACCACTACATGTTGGTCATATCCTTTGTAATTCCAGCTAATAGGGAATAGAACAATTTGCACCGATGAGTGTGCCATGCAGAAACCACATTGCTTGGTCAAGATCTCATCCATCTGACCAGACACATGTAGATCAACAAAAATTCAAGAGTTCAGGGAGTAAATGACTCTGGAGTATATTGAATGAATGTACAACTTGTGTCCAAGTGAAACAACCAGGAGCCCAAGAAGAGAAAGAAGAAAAGGTTATGATAAATATAAAGTGTTGTCTCTCTATATTTTGAAATATTATACCCGAAGAAGATGCTACATCCATCTTTACAACTGAAAAATGAACATGTTTAGAGCTGCAGTTTGGGTTAAGAAATGGGATGGGGGGGACAGGAACAGAAGGAGAGGGAGAGGGAATTTTCAACACTGCTAACAGTATTCTACCCTTTCTTCCCATCATGAGCAGTACTTCCCATCAGCAAGTCTATAATGGTTGCCATGGCTCTTGTTCCTTTCATCAGCATCATTCTCCACATGCTCTGGATAGTGTATGTTGACTATGGTGTACACAGATACATGTATTTGAAACAGTGTGGCTTGGAAAATCAAGTCAACTTCTGTTGATGAAGGATGGTTGTCATGGATAATTTTGGTTATGTTCTGGTTTATGACTTAAAAACCTAAAGTGAATAAGTTATGCCTATGCAGTAGATTAGTAAGCCCCAGGAATCTAGGAATGGATAGGTTCCAGAACCCCTGTGTTGAGGCCTAGCTGAATAAGGCAGCAAAAGGACTCTGGAGAGTTTGTCAGGATGTATTAGGATGAAACAGAGGAAAGGAAATGAAACACACAATTTGGAAAGGACTAAGAGACTTGTCAGACAATATTTGTCAGCAATATTTGAAAGCCCAAAGAACTGACTTCCTCCCCATTAGCACCTGAAAGATTTTCTAGAAAATTTTGTTTTGTTTTGTTATTCCAGACAAGGTTTCTCTGTGCAAAAGTTCTGGCTATCCTGGAACTCTTCTTTGTAGACCACACTAGCCTAGAACTCACAGAGATCCATCAGCCTCTGCATTCTGAGTGCCCAGAGTTTTAAAATTGTAACTAAATGGAAACCCACACTAACAGTAATCAGACACATTATGACAGTAATATAAAGGTGAATCCTTAAATAGTAAAACCTTTAAGCAAAAGGTAATTACTCTTTTCTTTAAACTACTTTTAAAACATGGAAAAGATGTGGTGTTCATTAGACTACAGTACCAAAAAAATAAATGAACTCAATAATATAAATATAAGGTTTAAAAATAAATGTTAGTTCACAACTACATAGTCTATCAAATGTTCTACAAGCTGGGCTGCCTTGTCAGGCCTCAGTGGGAGAGAAAGCACCTAGCCTCACAGAGGCTTAAAATGCCAACTTAGAGGGGGATCTGCAGGGGGCCCCACCCACTCAGAGTATAAGGGGAGATGGCAAGCAGAAAGAATTGTAAGAGGGGGCAACTGGGAGGGAGATTTAAAGTGAATAAATAATGAAATAATAATATATCAAGGTTTGTACATTATGATCCATGCGGGATTATGTAAGAAAAGGTGAAGATGTTCTTAATATAGTAAACTCCGTTAACACAATTTATTACACTTATGGATATAATAATTTATTATATTATACAAATTTAAAATGCTCATGTTAATAAAGGGCATGATACCCAATATAAATAACTTGTAAACCAAAGGTTCTCAACCTGTGGGTCTTGACCCCTGGAGGGAGATTGAATAATGCTTTCATAGGGGTCACATCTTAGATGCTTACATTGTGATTCATAACAGGAACAAAATTACAGTTATGAAGTAGCAACGAAAATAATTTTATGGACGGAGGTCACCACAACATGAGGAACTGTATTAAAGGGTCAGAGAATTAGGAAGGTTGAGATTTACTGCTCTAAATAGTCATGTTGACAATGTAGGTAAATACAGTATTACTCAAATTTACTATGATACATAATATAATATATTGATATTTAGCTGTTACTTGGATTGAAGTGAAAGATATCTCTCTTCTTCATATGTATATATGTTCATAGCATATACAAACATATATGTATACATATATATGATTATGATTATTCTTTTTTCGTTATCCTAAACACTTAGCAGTTTTGCAGGGGTATGTCTTGATATGTATTATTCTCTGTCAATATTTTCTGAGCCACTGCTTTGTTAAAATAAATTTTCTTATGATAGTGCTTAGCCATTTTTAATCAACATGTGTTTCACAGATTTGATCTGTTTGTTGCTGAGATGTGGTATACCATGGATGAATCTTGGGGGGAAAAAACTGCAAACAAAGTAATAATCATGAGGACTGTATGGATTCATTTGTATGAAATTTTAGAATAGGCAAAACTAGAGAGAATAGTTTGGTGCTTAAATAGAACTGAGCAGAGCAGGGGCAGATGTGCGCTTCTGCCTTGCAGGAAACAGAAGCATTAAAAACGTCTCCAAATTAGATCGTGGTAATGACAATACCATTTTGCTTACACTAAACCCCAGCACCTCTAAACTTTACCTTATGCACTCTGTATGGTATCTGAATCATCTGTGTTGTCACCTGTAAGCTTGTTGCATCAAACAATAAAAAAAAAAAGGAAAAGGCACTATGACACACTAGCGCCGACTACTCTCGCTGCCGCTGCCTCCAATGGATAGCCTCATGCAGTGAATGGTATCTCACATTCCCAACCATCTGCCCCCTGTGATTAGCTGTCAAAAAAAAAAAAAAAAACCTGTAACCCTGTAAAATCAAAACTCTAGAGGCTTGTAATTTATCAGTTAGTTATATCAGTAAATTCTCGCCCACTATAAGTCCACACAATAAACTCAGAGCCAATTGATATAAACTTTCCACCTAGATAAGACACATTGTCCTGTAATCATCCATCCCTTATAAGATATTCATAGCTACGTGTGTCTATTTAAAGCTACACGGATCTGGGTCATCCTAATTTTCCTCCATCTTCTTTCCTTCTTTCATCTCTCCTATCTCTCTCTCTCCTCTCAAAAACTCTGTGCCCGCCCTCCTTTTCTGCTGTCCAATCACAAGCTCTAGCCTTGTCTTTCCCCGCCCTCACCTGCTTACAGACAGCAGTGTACACAAGCTGGGTTATTTGCCGATGTTGCCGTTTTAACGTGGGAGAAGGCAGAATGAGAACGGCCAGGCTTAATTCATGACTTCTCCAGTTGCAACTGTGAATAAGAGATGTTCTTTTATGTCCTGAACCCCACTCTATGAGGCTGGTGATGGTCATTCCTGCTTCCACACTAGACCGAGGAAACAAAGCCAACCCATAATTTGGAAGTGTCAGTAGTTGAGAGAATATCCAAAACATTTTATAAAATCCCCGACAACCATATTTTTCATGTCTAGGAATTCTATTTATTTCCCAGATCAGCTTCTTTGGTTTTCTTTACATTTATCTTCTTTTATATACTTAATTATCTAAAAATCAGTTCTTAACTAATTTATCAGACTTTGTCTAATTAAGAGTAATTACTTTACTTAATAAAATTTAAATAAAGTTCCCTCACGTAGAGCAGGTACTTACAAAAATAACTCTTGAATATATGGATGAATAGCCACTACAGAAGACTGTGCTCACCCCACTTTCCCACTGTCTTCTTAAAGAAACTTGTTTCTTTGCAACACAGAAACAGTAGTAACTCTCCCAAAGTTTGCTGTGGATCTAAATGAAACAGTTATTTTACTGCTAACCAGTAATGAGCGCTTAGTTATAGATCTTCCCTCCTCTGCCAGCCTCCTCACTGCCATTGTGTGGCTTGTTAGAGACTGAAGCATCCCTGCAGGAGTTGCTGATTGCTCTCTGTGTTTTACTGCTCAGATGGGCTTATTGCCTTCTCTACCATCCTATAGCATGTGGCTCCCTCTCAAGTCCCTTCACCGGTGGGCTCTTGGGAGTTATATATAATACTATATATTGTCACAGACAGTTCTTGTGTTTTATGTCTTTGCTGGTTTTGTTTGCTTAGCTGTTGGATTGATTGGTGGTAACTGGGCTATTGCATAAAAACTTGCAACATCTTAATGAAATCTTAAATAATTTCTATATTTAAAGGCTACTTCTGATTCTGCTTCCTGTCTCCATGTTTTACTTGGTTCTCTACTGAGAACTGCACTTTAGACTCTCTTTGATTGATTGGGAGGGAGCTATTTTAGTTAGTCCTTGAGGTATCTGTTGCTTCCTCTTCTGGGGGGGGGGGTAACGAATGCACTAGCTAGGAATCCCAAGTGCCACTTATTGGAAAAGAAAGGAAAGCGAAAGAATTGAAAACTTAAAATTGCCAATTTGTGCACAGTACTTTCTTTTCCCCTAACGTGACTTAAAAGCAATGTTGTTTCTGTGTTGTACTCCGATTTCCTTTGGTGCAGAAATGCCATGTACAGTACTCAGTAGATGCTCAATTATTACGTAACCTGCATGTTTCTTAAAACAGGCTGAAATGTAGCTCCTCCAAGCTTTGTCCAGACAAATGTGTTATTGGAAAAGCACCATGGGAACACTACTTTATATGCTTGATAGCTTTGTGTCTCTAGTCTTGAGAATTCACATAGTCTGCTGTCGATGTGTGTGTATGTAAAAGAGAAAAGAGGGAGGAAGGGAGGGAAAGAGAAAGAGAGAGAGAGAGAGAGGGGGGGGGGTTACTTAGTAAGGAACATTCAAAGGAGGAAAGAGGGGATGAGGGAGGAGAGAGATCTCTCAAAAAGTCTAGGATGACTATACTCATGTATGTCACGAAATCTGCAGACTTAAATGAAAACAAAAATGATAATCTTATAATAAAAGACTGTTTTTTTTTTTTAAAGCACCCCAGTTGACCTCCTGCCTCCACTCCCATCTTCCTGGGAATTCAGCTGTATTGCCCAACCCCATTAACCATAAGACTGCTGACTACTTTAATGCTAGTTAAAGAAAATCTGAAGACATCAGAATTCATAGTCACTCAGCTGTTTTTTAACATTAGCTTAAGAATACTGGTCCCAGAGCAACGGAAGCATCTAAAATGTGTCATAATAAACCAGGTTGTTTACCAGCATTCTCTGCTAGAAAACACTCAGAATCTGTATAATTTGTGGGCAGAAACAGCTTCAGACACGTTGTAAGACCTTTGAAACTAGAGTCACTAGAATAAAAAATGACTTGCAGGGCCAGGACTAGGACTGTTCCATTCTTACAGACAGCCTGCCTGAGCGCCTTTTCCAGCACTGTAAACAAACAAGCAACGGTCTACAAACAGTCCCAAAGACATGCATGCAGAGTCAGGGAGTCCATGAGAAACCCTCACGTACTCATAAAACCTCGAGGAAGTTACAGGCACTGACTTCCCAGCCAGTCTTTTCCAGCACTGTTTAGAGCGTGGCAGTGGGGAACGGATACGCACGCACGTGGAGGTGCAAAAACTTTCAGAACTGAAGCTTCCAGCACAGCGAAGTAAAAGTTCTGTTCATGGGGTGACGGCTGGAGCTGCATTTGTTTAGGTTTAGGCTTGTCCTCCCTGAACCGGGATCGCTGAGGATTTTTACAACCTTTGTCATGTGTCTGTAATCTGACCGTAGCGGCTTTTCTAGTCACCAGCAATGCTTTCTAAAATGTCAAGTTACTTGATAATCCTAAACCCTTAAAGACCGGATAGTGAAGGACATATGTGGAGATGCTGTTCTGTCTTGTGTGCAGATGCCTTCACTAAAGATAATGCGTCAGTGCATAGTGTATTTTGGACTTAAGCTTTGCACCTCCTAATGTTTTTCAAGTGATTAGGACAACCTTAGAAGTGTTATAATCCTCTAGAAATGCAGTGTTTGGTTTTTCTTGTTATTGTTACGAAACCACTAGGAACGCATGAACCAGATAAGGAACAGTATCTTCTGACAGGAAAGTGAACAGAGTCTGTGCCCAATCATGTCTGCTCTGCTAAAGGCAGCTTGAGATAATTTCCCAGTTCAATTGTTTCACACTGATACTATGTTTTGTTTTGTCTTTTTAAGACCATGGAAGAATGAGAGAATCACCTTTATATAACAGGAGGGGGGACACACCTTTGTAAAATCACGTGACCCTTCCCAGGCAGATAGCATACATATCAAAGTCTTTCTCATTTCATAATTGGATTTTTTTTCCTCCAGTCTGCCAACTACTGAGAAAAAAAAAAAGATCTGATACCAATCTAGTTCAGATTTTATCACTTTAATGCTTCCTTTGCCAAGTAAAAGTTGGGCTAAACTATTAAATGAAGACTTGGATCTATACACAAAGAACAACCGTGATGAAACTGGGCATGCCCGGATATTAAATTCACACTCCCCTTTAACAGAACCAGCTTTAAGACTCCACCCCTGCCTGAGAACCCTGTAGTCTATGATATTTATGTTCTTAGGATATTTTTACTGCAACTATATCCAAAACAATACTTACATTTTATGTAAAAATACGTCGCCACATTGAGAGGCCTATTGATCCCCTCGCATTTGGAGCTGAAGATACCAGTGTCAGGCATCAATGTGAGAAGAGGTTTTTGGTCCAGGGAGGACATGTTTTCCCAGTGTAGGGGAATGACAAGGCAATAGGGTAGAGAGGTGATTAGGAGGGAGTGCACCTTTGTGAAGGCAAATGGAGGGGGAGGGGGGATGAGAGCTGGGTGGAGGAAAGGGATAACATTTCAAATGTAAATACAGAGTATCTAATAAAAAATGAGAAAAACATACATTATCAATTATGATGTAGGCGGCATAAAGCCATGAATGCATAGCTAGATGCTTATATTAAACTTTACATGCGTGTTCCTATTGCCTAGCTTTCTGTGATACCTGACTTTCCTTTCCATTTGTATGTTTAGTGAAAAAGGGCAGCAAGCGAGTAGCTATTAAGTATTATGATAACAGAAAATGGCATTTTAGTAAACATTGTGTGGAGGGACCAAGTACTCTAATATGCAAAGCAAATAATCCCACAATCCTTTGATATCTCTAAATTAAAGACAATACAGCTCATTTTTCAAGGGACTCAATGCACAGTGCTCTTAGGTATTGTTTAAGAGTAAATTCTCTGCAGCCAGATTTCTGTTCCTCACCTTTCCATAGTACCAAATAGCTGGGTGACTATATCTTGAAGGATCAACTCCTTGCTCCCTCTCATGAGTTCTGTTTCTACTTTCTCTTTTTCATATTGCTGACCTTAAGCTTTCACTTTAGGTTAGCTGCTACATTTTATTGTAGATTTATAATTAACCGTCTATATCATAAATTATCAGAATTTAACCTTCTAATCTTAGCTCCTCCCTTTATGGCTTATTTCCACCAGTTTCACAACTTCAACATTTCTTTAATTGCACCAGATCCTGGAATCCATTGATTGACTTTACACTCTTACCCCTGTCTCACGTGCTTTCCCGTCCCCTTCAACCTGTGCTGTACAGTGATAACTCATCCGTACAGTTTCAAGTTCTTGGATGCTCTTGCTGTATTGATCACTCACAAAGACCAACTGGTACCAAATCAAACTTTCCACACCTGTGTTAGCAGCCTCATAGCAGGTGGTGACTTGAAGACAAGCTCATTATGCAAAGCCCCCTTTGGTTGTCATAGCTGTGAGTTTGGACTCTAAAGTATATCCACACTCTGTCCTGCCCCCCCCTTCTTTATGAATAACCAGTCTTTACCAAGAGCAACAATATTACCAATCAGAGTGTCAACTGCTCTTCCTTATTACCTGGCCCACACAGGTGCACGTTAGCCATTCTTGACTCTTTCCCTAGCATACCCACGTATTCTAACCAACTTGATCTCTGATATGGTCATACTAAGAAAATCAATTTCTCTCAAGCTTCAAAATCTCCTTCGAGTACTTCTTTTTCACACGAAGTCAGCGTCTTTCCTGTGTTGCCAAACACATCTGCAGATTTGCATATATTCTCTAATTTCTATTGCATTGCCCTCATTCTGGTTTACACTCTGCCCATTGGGCTCTGGAGTCTGCAGCTAATGGAACTCTGGCCAGCTCGAGCAAGGTAAACACAATGCTGACGGGCCTTGCCCTTCTCCCATTTCTCTCTGGCTTGCTAAACTACCAGGTTACATTCCTTAAGCTAGACACCAGGACCCATTCCTTTATTTAGCCACTTCTTCCCAAGGTCTGGCTATCAAAGTGTTGATGTTCAGCAATCAAAAGTGCCCTTTGACTTTGCCTACTTACATGCCCAATTAAAAATTAAACACCTTATCCTAACATGGGTTTTTCCCTTTACCTTTAGAAACTGCCATTTTCCCATGTTCCTCGTCAGTATCTCTTCTATCTAAAGCAGTCCTTTGTCTGTGACAAATGTCCATTCTCACTCTCCCTGTTTCTTTTCTCCTACTCTTCCTCTGGAGTAAATACATCTCTTTTGTGCTGAGAACTTGGTCTTGGGGTTCCTGGGCTGATACCATTCCTTACAGTAACTTCATCATTTTTTTTTTCATATATGTTTCAAAATTCCTTGGTCAAGCTTGTTTTCCACCTATTTAAAAATAGATTTATATTTCTTGCTTGAAGTGCCTTTACATGCTTGTCAACATATGTCTTCCAGGTCTCTTAATTGCTTCCTTCCTTATCTTGTCTTATTTCTGGGTCTATTTATATATGTGTGTGTGTGTGTGTGTGTGTGTGTATGTGTGTGTGTGTGTGTGTGTGTGATTTTTCAAAATAATCTAGTCTTTCTAGACTTTTTAAAAAAAGTTTCTAGTTAGATAAAATTGATGGTTTCATTTACTTTATATTTCATTTCTAAGAATTGTTGAAACTGGATTCTTATCTCATACAATACATCCCAATAGTTTCCTCTTCCTCCATCCCTCCTAGGCTTTTTCCCTTCCCCTCTCCCCCAAACCCACTCCCAATCCATTTCCTTTTCAGAAAAGAGCAGGCCTCCGAAAGACAACAGCCAAACAGGACAAAACAAGAAGACAGGCTGGATGCCCCCATATCTAGGCTGGAGGAAACCCAATAGGAGGAAAAGAGTCTCAAGAGCTGGCAAGAGTCAGAGATACACCTGCCCCCACAGATAGGAGTCCCATAAGCACCAAGCCAGCAGCCACAACACACGCAGAGGACCTGATGCAGACCCATGCTTCATTCTTATGACTATCTGCAGTGCAGTAAGCCAACCCTCTACTGAAGATCTTGAACTTATTTTTTTCCTATATTCTCCAACTTTCCAGACTATCTGCTGTTAAGAATTGGCATTCAGATGCTGAGGTGACACGTTAAATTCAGCTTGCTTAAAGTGTATGCTGTTTCTTTTTGTTCCTTTCAGTCATTTTTATTTCGGTGGAAGAGGGAAAAGAAAAGAATAGTCCGGCACGGTGACACAAACTTATAATCTCAAGCCATGGGAAGTGAGATGAGAATATCATGTACTTTGGGCTCCACTGAGATGTGTCAGCCTGGCTTAGGCGCTTGCTGCAAAGATTGACAGCTTGTTTTTAATTTCTGGAACCTATGTCATAAAAGAAGAGAATCAAAACTCACAAGTTGTGTTTTGATGTGTCACATATGAACAGCAGTAACTAAAATCAATAGATATAACTAAGTTCAATAAATATAATTTAAAACATAAACAAATAATGTACAAAACAACCTTATACCAATATAAAGTAAGTATGGATAATTTATTTTATGTATTAGAAATGTGTTGGCTCTTAGGCTAGAGGGAGAGCTTTGTGGTTAAGGGAGCTTGCTGTTCTTACAAGGGACCTGAATTCAGTTCTTAGCACTTAGATCATTACTGCCTGTAATTCCAGCTGTAAAAGATCCAATCTTTTGTGCACTGCGAATCATGTCCATTCCCCTAATCCTGTGAACTTAATTAAAAATAAAATAAATCTTAAAAAAAATCAAGATGTCACTTCTCAGAACAGGGAAACCACACACTGAAAAAACATTTATTCAGAATGTCAAAGAGGAGCAGGAGAGATGGATCTGCAGTTAAAGCACCTATTACTCTTGCAGAGAACCTGAATGCTGTTCCCAAACCCCTTCTTCTGGCCTCAGCACATACCAGGCACATATGTGCGTATGTACATGCATGCAGGCAGAACACTTAGACAAAAAAAACCAAAACAAAACAAAACATGATATACAATGTGAGAAACAAATCTATTTCTTAGAAAAAGAAAAAATAAAAAGGTAATAGAAAAAAGCAAAACAAGTAAAGCTAACAAAAAGAATAAAAACTGAAGGGCCACCAGATACAAAGTAGGTATAAAGAGAAACATATTCCCAAGCTGGAGGAGAATGTGGACAGCTACTGCTGTCACTTCTCTCCTGGGTGGAAAACATTTGCAAACGTATACACCTAAATAAGTAATGCTCCAATGGTATTTAATTATGGTCAACTAGAAAACCACCATTTGCCTGTGCCCTGGAGGACTAAGTCAGCCTTGTCAGGGCCTGCCAAGGAGTTATCTAATAGGATAAAGACACAACAAAATTCTTTGGTCTGATTTTCAAACTTTTTTATAATATTTTTCTCTAACTCTGCCACACATTATTTCTGGCTGATTTTCAAACTTCATGTTTTCAGATCTTGTGGACTGTCACCAGAACATGAACTTGAGCTCTTGACCACCGCTCATTGCCTTGGCTGGTATCACAATCTCAGCATTCTTTTCTAGACCATTAGCACACCTTCTTGCTGGCTTTGATTGCCCCTTGATCACCAGACTTCTACTTTATACGACCTCCACATAATGAGTCTTTGCCCACAATCCGCAGCCTTCTGCAAACTATCTGTTCTTCAAGTTCACCTCTCGAAGTACCCAGTGTCACTTGCAATGTTCAAGTGGCCAAGGGCCACCTTGTCGAATTTCAGACACAAATACATTTTTACCTTATGCCTTATACCCTTCTTCCTCATACTGGAAATTTCTTTTCCAGACTCTACAGGCTTGTCTCCCCCTTTCTGCAAATCATGTTCACATGTCAATACCTTAAGAAGACTTTCCTGGCCAGTCTGTAGAATATCTCTCCAACTACTTAGAGTGACATCTTTCTTACTTTGCACTCTCTTGCCCTATCCTTGCTCTTTCCCACCTTTTGTATCATTTCTTACCTTCTAATTTATACAATACATCATCTATTCTATTTGTTATGCAATGGAGCGGCTCTTTGTACTTGGCAGCCATTTTGATATTTTTGAATGAATAAATAAGTCTCTGTGTATGTGTGTGCATGTGTGTGTATGTTGTGTTCCTGTGTTCTTATGTGTATATGTTGATGTATGTGTACCTTAATATTCTTGCAGAGGTCACAGGAGAATCTTGGGTGTCAATCCTTGCTTTCTGCCCTAAACCTGAGCTTCTTGGTTTGTCGCTGCACATACTGTGCTAACTGGTCCATGGACTTTCCTCTCCAATCTTTCTGTAGGAGGGCAGGACACAGAGAGATGTTCTGGGGCTCTGAACTCAAGCCTGCATGCTTATATAGAAAGTGTTACACATACTGTTACACACACTGAGCCCCAGGCCTCATTCCAGAGCATTAATTTCCTATTTGTTCTTAGAATTTTTAAAAGTTATTTTTCTGAATAAAACAAAGCAATTATTTATTAATGATCTCTTATATAATACTTCTACTAATCAAACAAAACAAAATTAAAATGAATGGTTATCTACATGTTAGACACTAGCTTCAACTATCACAGGACAAACGGAAAAACCTGACAGTGACAGTGGCGTCAAAAATTGAATTAGGGACATCCCGTAATCTGAGGATAGTAAATAAGTCAAATGTGAGGAAAACATGTATGGTTTCAAAACCAAAAATTTGATGAATTATTGAAAGGAACAGAAATTTTTCTGTCTGGATCACATGCTTCAAGGTTTCAGAATTACAATTTGAAATCAGTATATGGCTTCCATGATTAAAGGAAAGGATGGTATCAAAACTTACTAAATAAAGGAGAAACGTCAACTTCACAAGAAGTTTCTGAGCTATGCTGGGTTTGTAAATGTCAGCTAAAAAACTTAGAGAGCTATACAAATATAAAGAAAGCAATCTGAAGAATGCACCAATTGGTTGTTTGGTGCCAAAGGGTCAGCCCTGAAAACACTCATCCAAGTTACATTATGTGGACTGAACAGGTTATATTTAGTAAAATGCGGGCACACACGCACTCCCAAAGACAATTAGTAAAAATAAAAAGACACCACGAATTTGAAGGAGAGGGGGAAGGAGAATATGGGAGGGTTTATCGGAAAAGGAAAAGAGAGATGTAATTATATCATAAGTTTGAAAATAAAAATTAAAAAAGAAAAAAGATCTTATTTTCTGAGTTTATGTACAATTGACGTAATTGAGATCTGTTTTGGGGATGGGGTCTGGTCGTTGGACCCCTGGTGTTTGCTGCAGTGTTTGTTACAAATGACTTGTGCAGCCCTCTTTTCTCTTTCTCCCCGACTTTCTTTCCTCCCCACCCTGCCGACCCTCCATCTCTTGACTGTGTTAAAACCTGAATCTCAACCACTAAGTTGTGCTTTGATTTCAAGTCAAGACTTTTTTTTTTGCCTGTTTTATTTTATCCATCTTGTCCCAGAAAGAAAGAAATATTTTAATATGTCCACGGGGCTCTTCTTTATCCATACCTGCAGCGCCTCAAAATTATATCTGGAGGGGTTGGCTATCCCAGAGTGACCAGTGCTGGCTCTGAAAAGAATGAGCTTTGCTTAAGGAAAATGTTTACAGTTCACTCCCTAGTTTCTTCCAAAAATGGTTTTAAGCTACTTGGGTAATTGAAGAACAAGGAGAGCTGTTCTATCCGTGCAGAGTGTTTCTTTTGAGAAGAGCGTTTCTGCCGTTCCAGCTGGGTTTGAGCTGACACTAGGTAGAAAATGCCATCCATCCCAAACATAACCAAAAGCCAAAGGATAAATATAATGTACTTATTAAGGCTTTTGCTGTCCACCCATTTGGAAATTGTCTTCACCCTCAGGGCAGGCACCGATGTGTCTGTACTTGATAGGGCACTTGCTTTATTGATAATGTTAAACAAACAGGAAATGAATCTTCAGAGTGGCTGTGACAAGGAGATTACATGTACTCTGTCAAAATCGATCAAGCATTAACCAGAGAGGTTTCCTTTCCGAACAACCAACATTTTTACATTTTCAATACGCTTTTGTTCTTTAAATGGAGCCAATGAATTAAACAGCGTTTAGAGAGTTAAGAACGACTCCCATCCAGAGCAAACACTACATTTGAGTGTTGGGTGTTTGCTTAATGCGTTTTCGGATGCTTCTATTTTGCAGCACTTGCTCCATAAATGTAGGTCAAATGGAAAGATGTTTCTATTGCTTTCTCTAAAGTCATTGTTAATTTCTTTTTCTTTTTATCTGTGCTATTTCTGCTTCCCTTGATGCTTAAGGTGCCAAAGTAGCTGAAGAATGTCAAAATATATTGCCCTAGATAAAAGTATTGCTAACTATTATTATACCATATAATTAAAAGTCCTGCTGAATTCTACAAAGATACCAAGTATAAATCTTGATAATAACTTATGTCTTTAGGCTTCTGTATACTGCACTTCACTACCAGTAATCAACTAATGTCTGTATAAAATAAAAATTGATTAAAAAACATTTAACTACCCAAACTTATTGGTTACTAGCTATCCAAGCTTCGCTGCATATTGTATAAGCATGATTTCACTTAAACATTAGGGGGTAACATCAACATTAAGGTCCCATGAAAGCTGGTAAGATTATTGAAGAAGTATCCGTAGTGATTAAAGCTCTTAGTTCAGACTTGCTCTTTCAGTGGCTACTGTTCCTACTTAACACTGTATTAGTTCTGGAGTCATGGTGATAATGCAGACACCTTTCACTAAGGGCTTTGCTCCCAAAGAAAAGATAAACCATTTCAACATGGTACCTTATAGGAGTGATAGCCTCAGGGATCTACGGGAACCCATTGGTAAACAACATCTATTTCATAGATGTAGAATGTGTGGTGGGGAGAATATCGTTTTGTGAGAAGGAACGCCACTTGAACTGCAAGTTGAAGGATAAGTAAAAATTTCTATTGAGAAATGCATTCTAAAAGAAGGAATGGCTGTGATTGTTGTTAGATTCAAAGCTTGCTTGACAAGTTCTAAGATGCCTAGGTGTGGACACTAGCAAAAAGAAGGATACTGTAAGGAAAATTGAGGCAGCAGAAGGGTACCTGAGTTTGCATCCTATGTTATTTGGAGTTTTGTTCAGAAAGTGTGGGGAGCTACGCAAGAGTCTTCATGTCCAATTAATAGTAGTAGTTGCTGGAATGTTGTGGAAAGAGAAGACAGAAAAAGAAATAATTATGAAGCCATTATGGCAGATATCATAAAATGACCAAACTGAATCATCAACCATAAGAAGGAAAAGAGAGGACAAAAGCCAACACTATAGAAATGAAAATATTTGGCAAATGAGAGTTGAAGGAATGGAGAGAAAAGGAGGAATGTAGGATGGCTTCCAATCTTCTCTGGGCATTTTGTGAATGGTAGATTTTGTCTAAAGAGAGAATTGATGAGGCAGCACAAAATCGGCAATGTGCCCTGTGCAGATTAGACTTATGCGTTTTCAAAATCGGAAGTGAATCAATTAACTGCTTGGCTTTTGAGATCAATGTACATAGAAGTAGAATAGTTGAGACGCCAAATATTGTTTCAATACCCAAACAAGTCTTTGTAAATTACCTGGGTATGGATCTTCCTCATTCTCTACTACAGCCATTGTCGTCTAGAATCATACCTTTAAAAATAAATAATGAGTTTGTTTGCAGAGTCATGGTTACAGGCTTAGATTTCTGAGGGTGTCTACCACTTCATCTAAACACCAAGGGGTTGCTGAGGACTCCTTGCACATTTGACACTTTCTGAGGCTCTTGAAGTTGGCCCCATCTTTATCTCATTCTTTCTTTAGCATGGCATAGCAGGGCTATAAGAGAGGATCTCCCATTCAGAGATCTGGATAAGGTAGGTTTTTAACATGCAGATACTAGTGCTCAGTATACTGGGTTTCTGAGATTAGTCATTCCTTTTGAGTGAAAATAGCTAGGTAACTCTTTAGAACACAAGTGTTTAAGGTTCTCCTGTAGAACTGTTAGAAAAGGGCAGCTTCTTAGATGTTTATCATGGGAGAACATCCATTGAGAGGACCGGACCACAAGACAAACTGGATAAGGAGGATGAAAGGTTGGCCATCAAGTCTCAGCCTCCATATTTAAAGAAGAAACCCAATGATCGGAACAAAAGAACTCCACGGCAGAGCTGGGATGCCACTCAGTGGTCCCAGAGACATGCAATGAGAGGATTCTGTGGCGATTGAGAGGCAGAAGGTGGTTAGAGAGGGAAGGCAGTGTGGCAGTTTCCCACCGTGCACATCCCCTAAAAGAGTTGAGCAATCTGAGCCATGCCCACCAGCAGGGAGATAACTATGAAACACACGCCCCTGCCCAGAGCTTATACAAGCTCCTCACGCTCACACCTCGGCATTTAATCACCGTAAGGAGACACAGGAAGAAAGGGCCTATATGTCCGTAGATGAATCTTATAAATATTAAGTAATTTTTTCCCCTTAATCCAGCTTAAAAACAGATGTAACTAAAATATTGTTGAAGGAACGTAGGGTGTACTGTCACATGGGTTTAGGCTGAAGAAATTAATGTGGTTACAGAACACAAAAGTGGGTAACTGCGGTGAGCGTGACTACAGAATTATTGTCAGGACTTGGCAACAGGCTGGAGGCTGATGATTCATGGTGTGGAATTATGCAAACTGATGGAAAGAATGTGGCATTAAAAGAGTCCTCCTGCAATCTCAGTGCCTGGGGTTGGGGGCAAGAGGTTTAAGCCCAGCCTGTGCTACTTGAATCCTGCTTTCAAACAGCCAGACACATGCTAATGCGAGTCTTTTGCTAGTAAACGTTGGGCAAATTGGTTTCACTGAGCTCTAGTGTCTACCTACATAACTTCTGTGAGAATGGATGGTTTTTTATGTTTGAGAAAATCAGATAGTTGCTCCGTACTGAAACAACACTGGATTTTGAAGTTTGCGCCAACGCTAGAATATACTCGTGAGACTCATCTTTCTAATATCTGAGAGCAAGATCTCTTACATTTGCTTCTAACTGTTCTCAGAGTTCCCTTTGAAGTGGTATATTTATTGTTGGGATCCACTACGTCTTGAAGAGATCAATCAACTTTACTGTGTTTTCTGTTTTTATTTTGTTCTGAAGACCAACTGTGGTTTTTCAAAAATTATCTTTCTTTTCCCCCGAATTTAAACTTGTGCTTTTAAGTTATTTTTTTCCATTTCCTTCCTCGGGTTTTGTCCTCTTACAAGATCCTAAACTTATTTTCATGATTTTAAAATATATTCATATTTATGAATATATTTCAAAATGCCATTTATTCACAATGTTTTTCATTCACCTTGATTCTAAAATATTTATATTGTGAAGTTAGAAGCAGTTATAACCCCCAGTTTAACATCACTATAGCTTATTGTATTACTTAGGTTTGATGTGTGGCTTTTCGTTTTTACTAATCAGTTTGTGACTTACAAAATTTTAAGGTATAGTCTCTCAGCAATTTCATTTTAAAAACAGTCATACCTAATACACAATCATTATGTTAGAAAATATACAAGTATTTACTACAAGATACCAATTAGTGTTTTATTTTTCTATTGCTCCTTGAGACACAAGTGTGCCTTTTTTTAGTAAAACAATATGATACTTAAAATACATTCTGTTTTATTTTCTTTATTCTGCCTGATTTTTCTCTGTTTATGTCTTTTATTTAAAGTTATTTAAAATATTGATTTCACTCATACATACTTTTAAATGTATTTCCTTTTTTAATTGAAAATATATTCTTTTCTCATATGATACATCGTAGCCACACTTTCCCCTCCCTCCACTTCTCCCTTTTACACATTTTTTTTAAATTTTATTTTTATTCTTATACTTATTTATGAGAAGAGTTTTAAATGAGTTTTGATGTCTTCTATATCATTCTTCCATAAATTCATATCTTCAGGTTAGTTGTTGTCTGTTTTAAATTTAAAAAAAAATCCTAAAAATCAAGTGATTCACATACCTTTTACCTTCTATTTGTTTGTGACTGTTGCTAACCCCTTCATTCCCCAGTACCTGAAGACTTGAGCTATTGACTGCCAGATTGCTTATATGTTCATAATCATCTTCCCACCTTGTACAAGGACTGTTTTTCTTTAATGAGTCTTCGCTATGCATAATCTACCTCATTATTCACTAAAGAACAAAAATGCCACGGTGGCCAAAGCTTATTAAATACTTTCCCAGCTTTGCTTTCCCTGTTATGAAGCCGCTGTAACTCAATATATCTCGACTATTTCCCAATTTCAACACTTTCTGCTTTCCTGCCAATGTCCTCTTTCTTTGGGATTTTGATTAATTATAGAATCTGTGCTGTCGGGAGGCCCTCAAATTAAAAGTATTTACTAGAGGAAGGCCTCCCTCCCGTTCTCCGGTTGTTTTATTCTTGATCTTGAAGTTAAATGGCCTCAGTGACAAGAATACTTAGTGCTTTCTCTTTTGTCATCCATGCATGAAAAATGACCACTTTGGTAGCTAAAGAACAAACTTAGTCCTTTGAAATAGAGAAAAGTGAGCACCCACAAAGGAGAAAATACCGGCCTCCCACCAAATATTGGAATGGGGGCTGGCTGCCCTTCCTTCCATTTGCCTTCCAAACATGTGGCGCATCCTTGAGATCTACGTGAAACACGGAGTGGGTACGGACGAAAAGCTTCAGTGCGCATGTCAGTAACAGCTGAAGCCTGGTGATCATAGCACACACTTTCTTATCCTGTCTCCCAGGTTGTGACTGCACTAATTCCACTTCATTTCACATTTGTAATTGACTGGAATAGAATTTCTGTGCTCCAAATCAATAACTTGCTGTGCTGTCGATCCCTTTATCCTGCCTCCTACATTGGAAGAAAAATTGCATAGATCTTCCCTTACCCACTTATTCATGGAAGGTGCCATTCTCTGTATTATCTCGTTTGTTTACTTGTTCAGTCTGAGAAGCTCCTACAAGTTAACAGTCTTGTACATTAAAAAAGAAAATGTTGACTGTTTCTACCATTAATGACTCCATTGCCGTATATGTATATGTATGTGTATATGTATATGGAAGAAAACAGAAAATAAATGATTTTTACCAAGCAACCAGAGGAATGGGCTTCTGAAAATATCAGTCTTTAAAGCATGGACTATTTTATATTTATTCATTACACTGGTTTAAAAAAAATCATAATTGGGCTGGAGAGATGGCTCAACTGATAAAGGTTAGGCTCACAATGAAAAGGAAAAAGAAAAATCATACTTTTAGATCTTTGTTCCAAGACTTATTTTTAAAATTCAGTAGCTTGTAATTGCCTAAAATTGGCTGTTTCTTGAGCCTCCATCAGAGCCAAGCAAGGGAAAAGAAAAACATTCCTGCTCCCTCTGTCTATTGAAGAGGCCACAGTATGATAGAGTGAGCTTCAAAGGATACACACAGGTCACACATATAATGAGCTAGTGTCAAGAAGACAATTAATTAACAGCAACAACAACATGACAATAGAAATAAAAAATACAACAGAATTCTGAAGAAAATACCAATTCAGACAAAATAGTCTTGACACAGAAATACTGCACTTATTATAGAAATTATAAAAGAAATTAGTTGGCTATATTGTAAACTTTTATGATTAATATGTACTTATCTCAAATAACTTATTTACTAGAAATGTGGTATTCATTAGGCAAGGTCATGGGTTCAGTCTTTATATGAGTTGGTTATACAATGTTGGGTCAAGCACTGCATTGTATGTCTTTCCAAAGGCTTGGCTTCTGGACTATGACTATATTTATTAAAGAATAGTTTATGAAGGAATTTATTAAACTCATTAAGCCTCACATTCTTCTTGTACAACATAGATGCAGTAATCTCTTACCTTCTTATCTCAAATGAACATAAGGGAACAAAAACATGGTGGCTCTCTCAAACCTAAATTATGGAACACATATAATGTATAATTCATTGTATTCATTACAATGCTTAGTGTCTTGCAAACTATGCTTCTTTATGCAAATATACCTGAGCGGAAAAACACTTCAACCTATCTTTGACTATTCCAATTTTTGTAGCAAACTGCCATAATACAAAATACCCTCCTTCTTTGTTCTAGGACGTTGGGTTCAACTACCCTATAGTAAGCAGCTCAAAAGAAATATTTTAGAGTCTATCTGATTGTTATGGTTTAAAAATGAAATGTCTTTAACAGACTCACATGTTGAGGGCTTAGACCCCAGCTGGTAGTTTAAGTCTATTTTAGGAGGCTCTAGAAACATTTAGGTTGTGGGGACTAGATTACCAGTAGTGGGATAAGGGTTAAGTGGGAAGGTAACTAAAAAGATCATAATTAGTCACGGGCCTGTTCTGTTCTTCCTCTCTGATGTATTCTGGCTGCTATGATGTTCTGTCTCTTCTTGGAGACAGAAGCATTAGATCCAAATGACTATAGACTCAGGTTGCTGAAAGTATGAACTACCACGAATCGAATCTTTGCTCGAACGTTTTTGTCAGGTAGCTTATCATAGTATTGAAAATTGAGCCATTACAGTAATTCTCAGTTTGGTGTTAGTATTCCTTACGAGCCACGTGCTTATTAATATGTTCCTCGTAATTTTTCAACCATTTAAAATATGACATTTCTTTGTAAGTCAGTAAGTATAAAACAATAAACAAAACAAATAGAGGTTCTGCCCTAAGAGAAAAATGAAGAGGAGAAATTTGAATGAGCAAAAATGTAAATAAGAATAAAATTGGAAATTGAAAGAAATATGTGGAAGATATACAAAGCAGATGTCTATGAGGGGCAGAACTACAGAGACCACATTTATAGATCATGGAACTCTGTTGACTAAAATTGATCCCTAAGGGACTTGAAACTGTCAGCTGGAAAACATTGAAATGGGTGGGGTGAAAGGAGTTGAAGGAAGAAATCCAGGCACAAGGAAGAACACATATAAGATAGATTGTCCTTTTTTATTTTGCATCCTTGATGTGTCTTAGTGCCTGGATTAGCATGAACAGTGTGTTGACAAAATAAATGGATCTACATACACAACATTCTGCCAGTAGTAATTAATTCTAGGGGTTCAGCCCTTCCTAGCTATAATGAAAAAATCATGTGGGGCTCAGCCACTGTTTCATATTTCATATTACACTAAAAAGTGGACTTTCTGCCTCCACTTCTGTTACTATTCTGGGTCAAGCAAATATTGGGTCATTCTTTCTAAAGCATTTTCTACCAGCCATCTATGCCATGAAGGCCTGGGGCATCTCAGATTAACCAGCGTGATTAGAAACATAACCAAATAATCAAATTCTATAAAGTAATTCCCCAGACTGATTTTGGTAGCTAAAGGACACTTAGTTCTTAGAAATAAAGAGAAATGAGCATCCATAAAAAATAAAAGTGCCCCCCAGGAGTATTATAATGGGGACTGGCTGCCCTTTGCTCCTCTTGCTTTCCAAATATGTGGAGCACCCTTGAGATCTGTGTTAGACACAGGGTGTGTACAGACAGAGGTTTGAGACAAGGATATACAAGTAGAAAATTTTTATTTTTCTTTCAGTTTGAAGAGTTAATAGATTTTGTACGTATATCTTTTGAAATTTTCTATCCAATGTCTGGATTGTCCTGAAGCTGTTAGTATTTTTATGTTAATTCCACTTCCCCAAGAAGGGCAGCATAGTTAGGAGACTCCAACTGAACCTTCCCATTTTAATTAGTAAACTAAAGGAAAGCCAGTAACTTGGAAGGCCAAGGAAAATATAGAGGGCTGAGAGGTCAGAGGAGGTCAGAAGAGGTCAGACAACTGAGGGGGACGATTGTGGCAACATGGAGATCCCCAAGGACCAGCTAGACCCAGGTGGGATTGATTGGTGTTAAAAAGCTTTGAACATTAAGGATTTTACAGATCTAATATCTCATATAGAAGGGCAGTTTGTATCTTTGTCTATTTGATGAAATCTTGTTGTGTAGAGAGTTTGTAGATTGAGAGTTGAATATATAAACTTGTATAAAAAGCTATCAGGCTGTAGAGTTGTGTTTGTGGGGTTTTGGGGTACAGAAACATCCAGGGACATAGTCAGAGAACAGGCAGTAGTAAACCACCAAGGGAAGGCAGTTGCTCGGACAAGTTGGAGCATGGTGGCACCTCAGACCAGGAGCCAGAGAAGAGCACGGCTTCGTATCAGGGTCTGGCCTGAGGATTGAGACCTCAGGGTCGGAAAGGAGATAAACCTTATTATTTTTAAATATTTACTGCAACACCAATATTTTCCTGACTCCTCACCATAGTTGGCTTTCTGCGCTAAGATCTCTTCTTGTGTGCTGACCAGATAGACTACTGGTATATGCTGAAAATTTCAGATTTGTTTGTTTGTTTGTAGTTGAAGGAAGCATTGCTACTAAGTTCTATCTGTCTTGAAGTTGTTTTCTTTATCATAGTGTTAAATATCCAATGTCTTTTCGTGTCAGGTTTATTTCTCCTGTTACATGAAATGTACAGGGGTTCTGTACATGGTTGTCATTTTCTCCTCTGCTGAATTTTCTAAATGTTGCCCTTGATTCTCTTTCTGGGTCATTAGTGCTTTAAAAAAATACCATAATATTTAATGGTTATCTCTTTTGCACCTTGAGGATTCCATCAGTATTCACTTTACTGTTTAGGTTCTTCTATATTATAGTCTTTTTTGCTCCTGCCTTATAACATGCATATGATGATACTAATAAAGATTCTTCAGTGAGAAAAAAAAACCCAGGATTTCAGATATTGCATAATAACATGGAACTCTTTGTAGGATAATCAAGAACATGGAATTGAGTTTTGACAAAAACCTTTTGAGGTCTAAGTGGATAAAAAGTGTTGACATCTGGAATGAAAACTGAGATAGAAAAGGCGAGACCATGAGTCAAAGGCAAAACATCACTCATCAGAAAAGAAATCCAGGAAGTCTTTTATGTGGGGAACTGAAAGCATAATAATTTTTCCCAGAATATTCTATAATATTCATATCTGAAGTCAGTCAAAGACTTGCATTTAAAACAGAAGAGTAGCTCAAGCTCTCTGTGTATCTAGGAGCTACCACCAATAGCTATGAAGTGGAGCTAAGAAAACACAAGCTCTAAAAGCTTAGATGTCAATATGCGGATTATTTAATGGGATTTGATATTGTCTGACCAAAGAAATTACTGTAATTTAAGTAATTTACATCCTCCTAGAGTAAAAATTTCTGATTTCATTTTGTATTTACAAATCAGATGAAACAATGGAGCCAATAGGTTTTTAAAAAATAATATATTCATTTACTGGTAGTTAGATGGATACCCATTTAAAAATATATAAAAGTGTAGAAAATAAGTTACTCTTTCTCAGCACCCTCAACATTAAGAATTTAGGGGAATCCAGATGCACAGGCTCTTTTCCACCTCGACCAGCAGAAAACATGGGGCACAGGCCTGGTGAGGTTGTACCATGAGTACCCAGTGTGCAGAGAGTGCTTAGCAGTGTTTGTGGAAAAGGTTTCTTTCCGGCCCACTGTAAGGGCTGAGCCTCTGAAAAGGCAGTGCTCAAAGATCAGCTTCACAGGTGGTTTTACACCTGGACCAGAGATAACAAGATGGCAAGAGGAAAGTGTAAGAACTTAAGCAATGGAAACCAAGACAACTTGGAAACATCAGAACCCAGCTCTACCACCACAGCAAGTAGTGGATTGCCAAACACTCCAGAAAAACAAGACTCAGACTTGAAAACATACTTCACAATGATGATGGAGATCTTGGAGAACTGCATAAATAACTCTCTTAAACAACTACAGGAGAACACACATAAACAAATAGAAGCTCTTAAAGAGGAAACACAAAAATCACTTAAAGAACTACAGAAAAACACCTTCCCCGGTTTCTGTCTCTCTCTTTCTCTCTGCCGCTACTACCCTCTTAACTCCCCCATGTCCTGAATAAACGCTATTCTGTTCTATACCATCGCGTGGCTGGTCCCTCAGGGGAAAGGAATTTCCATCATGGGCTCCCCAGAGGCATCTCCCTTGCTCCCAGGCCTTCCCACACCTCCATGGGCCATATCCCCCCTCCCCATTCCCTTCATCCTTTTCCTAACATTGGTACCAAAACCTGGGACATTATTATTTAACAATATTGTTGCCCCATGTGAGGACATTAGATTTTCTAACGACTGGATAGCTCTTTTTCCTTTCAGCACTAATTATTAAATAGGGATGGACATCCTTTTATCTCATCCTAGTGCAGGCTCCCATAGAGCCACATGGCAGTGTGGGGAATCTTTATCTTGTCAGCTGCAAGCCACCTCCAAGAATGCAGGCAAGGCTCACTCCAATGCCTGCTGCTTCTGTCCTAGCTAGCCTACAACCTCCCTAGTGTGTGGTTTTCACTCACTGTTGTCTACCATCCAGTAAAAACAAGGCTGATAATAAATAACTTATCAAACAGGTTTATATGTTAAATTCTCAATTCACAAACCCTCTACACAAAAAGCCTACAACCAATGGACAAAGATATAAACTGTTCACCTAGCTAAGATAAATAGTCCCATAGAAACACTTATAAATAATCATAAGAACCTTATCCATCTAGAGATGCACCGGGAGGACATCCATGCATCCATGTCTGCTTCCATCTTGCATCCTCTCAAATCTCTTGCCTATTCCTATTCCACTTTCTTAGACTTTTCCCCGCTTACCTATCTACTGTTCAATCATGTACAACCTTGACATCAACTTACAGGAGTAGCCATCTTAATGTTGAATAAAATCAACTTTCAAACAAAAGTTATCAAAAAATAATAAAGGAGGAAAACTTCATATTCATCAAAGGAAAAAGCCAACAAGATGAAATCTCAATTCTGAATATATATGTTCCAAATGCAAGGGTACCTACATTCATAAAAGAAACCTTACCTAAGCTCAAGCCACACATTGCACCTTACACAATAATAGTTTAAACACCTCACTCTCATCAATAGACAGATCAGGGAAACAAAAACTAAACAGAGACATAATAGAAGTTATGAATCAAATGAATTTAACAGATATCTATAGAACATTTCATCCTAAAACAAAAAAAAAAAATATTCTTTCCATTCAGCACCTCATGGTACCTTCTAAAAAACTGGTCATACAATAAGTCAGAAAACAGGCCTCAACAGATACAAGAAGATTGAAATTATCCCATGTATTATATCAGATCAGCATGGAATAAGACTGGTCTTCAATAACAACAGAAAGGTTAAAAAGCCCATATACATATGGAAGTTGAACAATGCTTTACTCAATGCTAACATGGTCAAGGGAGAAATGAAGAAAGAAATTAAAGACTCTTTTAGAATTTAATAAAATAAAGGCACAACATACACAAACTTATGGACTCAATGAAAGCAGGGCTAAGAGGGAAAACTCATACCTCCGAGTGCCTCCCACAGGAAACTGGAGAGAATGAACACTAACAGCTTGACAGCACGCTCGAAAGCTCTAGAACAAAAAGAAGCAAGTGCAACCAAGAGGAGTAGATGGCAGGAAACAATCAAACTCAGGACTGAAATGAATCGAATAGAAGCCAAAAGAACTACACAAAGAATCAACAAAACCAGGAGTTGTCTTTTTTTTTTTTTTTTTTTTTTGAGAAAATCAACAAGATTGATAAACCCTTATCTAGACTAATTAGATAACACAGAGACAGTAGTCAAATTAACAAAATCAGAAATGAAAAGGGAAAGATAAAAACAGAAAATGAAGAAAGAGAGGAACAAAATGGAAATTCAAAAAATCATCAAATCCTACTACAAAAGCCTATACTCAACAAAACTGAAAAATCTGGATAAAATGGACAAATTTCTAGACAGATACCAGGTACCAAAGTTAAATAGGGATCAGATAAATTATCTAAACAGTCTCATAACCCCCAAAGAAATAGAAGCAGTCATCAAAAGTCTCCAAACCAAAAGTCCAGGACCAGACAGGTTTAGTGCAAAATTCTATCAGATTTCTATACAACACTTAATACCAATACTCTGAAAACTATCCCACAAAATAGATGCAAAAGGTACACTATCCAATTCCTTCTATAAAACCACAATTATGTTTATACCTAAACCACAAAAAGACCCAAAAAGAAAGAAAATTTTAGACAAGTTTTTCTTATGAATATCAATGCAAAAATACTCAATAAAAATTTTGCAAACAAAATCCAAGAACACATCAATATGATCATCCATCATGATCAAGTAGCCTTCATCCAAGGGATGCAGGGATGGTTCAATATATAGAAATCCATCAATGTAGTCCACTATATAAACAAACTCAAAGAAAAAAAGAAAACACATGATTATTTTATAAGATGCTGAGAAAGCATTTGACAAAATTTAACACCCCTTCATGTTAAAAGTCTTGGAAAGATCAATAATCCAAGGTCATATTTAAACACAGTAAAAGCAATATACAACAAATTAGTAGCCAACATCAAACTAAATGGTGAGATACTTGAAGCAATACTACTAAAATAAGGAACTAGACAAGGCTGCCCACTCTCCCATTACCTATTCCATCTAATACTGGAAGTCCTGGCCAGAGCAATTAGACCACAAAAGGATGTCAAAGGGATAGAAATTGGAAAGGAAGAAGTCAAAATATCACTATTTGCAGATGATATGATATGACAGTATATTTAAGTGACCCCAAAATTCCACCAGAGAACTCTGAAACCTGATTAAACACCTTCAGCAAAGTGGCTGGATAAAAAATTAACTAAAACAAATCAGTAGACTTTCTCTACTCAAAGGATAAACTGGCAGAGAAAGAAATTTGGAAATCGATACCCTTCACGATTGTCCCAAATAATATAAAATACCTTGGTATGACTCTAACCAAGCAAGTGAAAGATCTGTATGACAAGAACTCCAAGTCTCTGAAGAAAGAAATCAAAGAAGATCTCAGAAGATGGAAAGATCTCCCATGCTCATGGACTGGCAATATTAA